>NC_091150.1:57123793-57483793 GCF_040958095.1 Procambarus clarkii | reverse complement strand
AAAACCAAGACATAATAACACTCACAGGTAAGTGTAGTCTCACAGTCACAGGTAATAGCACAAACTAAGGTAACAAAAACCATAACAAATGCAGTGTTTCCACAGGACTACTGTGCTGTGATGAGAGAGAGAGAAGGAAGAGGAGGTGGTGGTGTAGCTCTGCTGTTCAAGAAAAGGCTTGCGGTTTTGAGGAGATGGTTATTCAGGGCTGTGAAGGTTTCAGTGACTACATAACAGGTACCATAGCAACGGGAGGACAAACAATTATAGTCGAAGTCATATATAACCCATCAGCAAATGACAAAAGACTCAGACAGGAATATGACAGAAACAACATGGCCACCATTAACATAATAGAGAGAATGCAGCTTTTCTTGCTAGCAGGAATGGATCTGAACTAGTAATCATGAGAGACTTTAACCCATGGAAGATAGATTTGGGAGAACAGAGACGCACATGGAGGACAAGATACATGGAAAGCCAGAGGTCGGGCTTGGACCTCTGGTCCTGGTTATGGACCGGAGTCCAATCAAATACCTCGATCCGAGCCAATTTATAAATATTTTATGGGTATGATGGAGGGAAAGTATATGGAACACATAAGGATAAACCGCAACCGAGCTGGAGAAAAACATATATGCATATGATTAGATGATAATGAAAAGAATGTATGTAAAGCCTAGATGTTGTATAACAGTCTTTTCTATAAATTTATTTGAAAAGAATGAGAAAATATAAAATAAGTAAAATTCAAGTGCGCGTGTTAAGCTATAATGCGAATAAAGACTGTGAGGGGGCTAGTGTTCAAGTATATATATATATATATATATATATATGTTTTTGTGAAAGGAGGAAATATGATTCACACATTGGTGGTAGACAGTGAGCGGTAACCCATGCTATCAGCACAAAATAATTTGAACTATCTAAAAAATAACTTGCTTGACATTGATAATAGGAGGTCTTGAACTAGATACTGACAGGGGGGAACAACAAAAAGCCATGATAGTGGAAAGAAGACTGAACTAAAGTGTAAAGAATTTGAACGTTGATTAATATATATGTAGTGTGAAGCGATGCTACTGAGAAAACAGTAAGTAAACTTTATTTGAAAAAGAACATAAGAAGACTGGAAAAGCATGGCATATGTGAAATCGGTAAAAATAAGAAGCATTAATGATCTTTATATACATAACATAACAAATCCACGACCGATATTAATACACGGTGAACTCTCTTAAAACTGGGCACACCGTGAAATCTCGTCACTGTAAATAACTCGTCTCTCTGCAAAACAAATTGTTGTTGACTATACGTGTGTCAATGAGAATAAAAATGACCACCTATGTTTTGGAGTGCTATTTAGTCATGAAATGATGCAAAAATGCTTGGAAATTGAATGTTAGGATCTTGTTTACCTCTTACTGCTCATAGATAATGGATGCTCTAAAGTATTTTCCTTTATGGAACATGGCTTCTTATTCGAACCCCTTTTTTAAAACTAGATGCAATAACCAAGTTATGTTTGCCATCTCTCAAAATGGATGTAGGATGGTGGAAGTATTTTTTAAATTAGAAAATAATCTGAGAATAACTTTGATGATACGAATACTAATTGGTGACTTTGTGCTTATTCTCAAAACTTAGTTTCTGGAAAAAAAAGGATCCGGTGCTATGATTTGAAAACAAGTTGGGTGATGTGTGGTGTTTTGTGTGGACTCGGGAGATATGATCATCACATATAAGTTTCTCAAAGGAAAATGATAAGTTAGGTAGGGACGCTTTATTTAACACACAAGACATCCATGCAGTAGTGAGAGTCCCTATGATGGCTGTGCACGTGTCAGTGAAAAATTAAGATGTGCAGAGATGTTTCGGAGTGCTATTTAAGTCAAGAAATGATAAAAAAATGTGTTTATTGACTAGTGAGAGGCAGAAGAAGAGACTATGAGGTATATGGTGTGATAACACAGTTAACAAAAAATATTAAAATTTGTACGTAGTGATCACATCTCCCCAAACTCTTCTGTCTTCCAGCGTGGTATGGGACATATTTCACAAAGTGTTTCTTCCTAACTCATCCCTCTTAGTTCATGGACTAGTGGCCACACTTTGTTTAAAACAAAATCAACACACTCGAAAATAAATGTGAAAAAACTAAATCTGCCCACATTATATTTGATGTGTTGAACTGCTTAAAGGAACCTTATTTGCTGGAAGAAACTTGTAATAGTTTAAAAGCCTGTGAAATAATGCATGTTTTATGTTTTGACTATGCGTGTTTTTGAATAATGCATGTTTTATGTTTTGATAATATTTAACTAATTGAGTATTGCTACATTTTTCTTTGTTCTGTATTGCCATGCTAATAGTATAATGCCACATTTTGTCTGGCTCACTTAGCACAAGTGAAAAGAAAAGGCTTTTGCTCAGGACAACTGGTCTATCCATTCCTACGTAGTTTAACGGCTGTCAACTGAAAGTATGTTAAAACTAAAACTAAGCTCCTCTGTTAAAAAAAAACACTCACCGACTATTCAATTGAGAATTACAAAAGGTGGAGATTAGACACCTGTAGGATCGAGCACTAATGGGGGGGATGAGAGGAGGGGTGATTGCTAGGTGACAGACAACTAAGCGATTTGGAGAGACAAGACCGAGCTCTAACGAAGGCCTGACCCTAACGAGACAGAATAACGGACAGACAGCGCAAACACCCCATAAACATGCTTCACATTTTCAAAAATTTTATTTGATCATCAGGTAGAAAGTTGATTTCCACGTTACGTTACGTTATGATGTAATGTGTTACAAGAACCTAAACATGTGTGCAGTAATATTTTATTTGGTGTCTGGATGTAATGGAGCGGGGTGCTAAACATGCTTCGCATTTTCAAAAATTATATTTGGACATCAGACAGAAAGTTGATTTCCACGCTATGTTACTAAGTGTAGGGGAAGAGGTATGCAGGAGCAGGTATGGTGTGGGATATTGTGGTCATTAACCCAGTCACGCGGCAGACATCAAGAGGTTGTACTGGTCGAGTGCTCGCACTTAAGTTATTAATGAATAACTTAATGCTTTCGGATGCAATTGTCTGTACATGGGCAACTAATTGATCACTCTAGCTAATTAGGGTAAATAGCTTCATCATAGTGAATTCACACAGCCCCAGCATGGAGCCATACCATGTCAATCATAAGGACAAAGTTGGAAAAAGTTCAGTAGTATGAGACTAGGCTAGTCCCAGAACTAAGAGGCATGAGTTATCTTGTTATCTTGAGTTATCTTGAGATGATTTCGGGGCTTTTTAGTGTCCCCGCGGCCCGGTCCTCGACCAGGCCTCCACCCCCAGGAAGCAGCCCGTGACAGCTGACTAACACCCAGGTACCTATTTACTGCTAGGTAACAGGGGCATTCAGGGTGAAAGAAACTTTTGCCCATTTGTTTCTGCCTCGTGCGAGAATCGAACCCGCGCCACAGAATTACGAGTCCTGCGCGCTATCCACCAGGCTACGAGGCCCCCCTTTACGAGTTACGAGTTACGAGGAAAGGCTGCGAGAAATGCACGTCACGACACTGGAAGACAAAGGAGTAAGGGGAGACATGATCACCACCTACAAAATTCTCAGAGGAATTGACAGGGTTGATAAAGATAAACTGTTTAACATGGGTGGTACATACGCGAACAAGGTGACACAGGTGGAAACTGAGTACCCACATGAGCCACAGGGACGTTAGAAAAAACTTTTTCAGTGTCAGAGTAGTTAACAGGTGGAATGCATTACGCAATGATGTGGTGGAGGCTGACCCCATACACAGTTTCTGACCCAATCCTGCATCCTGAGCCCAGTAGGCTCAGAAATCTCTACACCGGTTGAATGATATTTGAGAGGCGAGACCAGAGAGCCAGAGCTCAACCCCCACAAACACAACTAGGTGAGTACAACTAGGTGAGTACACAGTAGTGAGGGACTGTCGGGAGGGCGACGGAAATTGTGGTAACGTAATTGCTTTGGACAAATTATCTGTAGGATGGCTAATTAATGGCTCAAGATAATTAAGGTAATTAACGTCACTGGGTTTTGACTGACTGTCATAGGGTGAAGTCATTGAGCTAACATGAAGGACAGGGGTCTTAAGATGTGAAGGACAGGGGTCTTAAGAAAACCTTGACAAGGCTGCCTACAGACGCCCTAAGGACAGTAAATTCGTTTGCTGTGTTGGAGGACGAGTGCTGTGGTGAGCCGACAGTTCACTCGGAACGGAAAACAGCGAGGAGCGGCGGAGCGCAGGCCCCTCAGGCTGCTCAGAAAGTTAAGGAGGTACCGAAGCGAATTTTGGTTGTGGGAGATTCCCAGGTGAGGTATTTAGACAGAACGTTTTGTGCCAGAGATAGGGGGGAACAGATTAAGGGTTTGCTATCCGGGAGCTGGAATTGGTGATATTGTTGGAAACATGAATGATATTATGACGGGAAATGGAAACAAACCCATTATTTGTATTAGTGTAGGGGGTAATAATGTTGGGCGAGTTAGGAGTGAGGAACTAATACAGAGATTCAGGACAGCCATTGAATTAGTTAGGAGCAAGGGAGGAATCCCGATCGTATGTGGCATTCTTCCAAGAAAGGGAGTGGGAAATGAATGGATGTCGAGGGCACTTGGTGTCAATTGCCGGCTGGAAAGATATTGCAAATCAAATGCAATATCTTTCATAGACAACTGGGAACACTTCTATGGAAGAAATGAAATGTATGCTCGAGATAGGGTGCATCTATCGAGGGCTGGGGTTGTTGCTGTTGCGAACTCGTTGGAACCAGTGGTTAGAGGTGTTTGTTTGGGTTTAAACTATTAGTAGATAGTGGTATGGGAATTGATTTGGAGGAAGGAGGTAATAAAAGTATGTGTTCGTGGGAGAAAAGAATTGGCAAAATGATCAGGGAAAGAAAAGGGCCTCAAAATAACAATTCACTTAGGGTATATTACACTAACAGTAGAAGTCTAAGAAATAAAATTAACGAATTAAATGCTCTTGTCTGCACAGAAAAAATAGATATTATTGCACTTACCGAAACGTGGATGAATGTAGAAAATAGAGAACTATTAGCTGAATATCAAATAAATGGATTTAAACTATTTCACACAGATAGATATATTAGACGAGGAGGGGGAGTAGCCATATATGTTAGGGACAATTTGAAATGTAGCCTCAAAGAGGGAATCAAAACTGAGCCACACACAGAAACTATTTGGATAGAATTAAACGAAAAAGCAAATAATATTATAATAGGAGTTATATATAGGCCACCTAATTTAGACAGAATGGAAGCAAAGCATCTATGGGATGAAATATCTAGAGCATCTAGATCTAACAGTATTTATGTCATGGGTGACTTTAATTTTAGTGGAATAAACTGGGTGAACAAAACAGGGAATAGTGAAGCAGAAGATCTTCTAGAATTAATTAACGATTGCTTTCTTACGCAACACATTAAGGAACCAACGCGGGAAAATAATATTTTAGATTTAGTGTTAACTAACAGGGAAACACAAATTAATGACATCGAAATAGGGAGTGAGCTAGGGAACAGTGATCACAAAGTAATCAGATTTAGCATGTAATGGAATAGACCTGTAGGAGAAAATTCTGTTAAAGTGCCAGATTTTCGAAAAGCTGATTTTAATAGCCTAAGAAATTTTTTGGGTCAAATAGATTGGAAAGTCTTGGGTATGGGGTGTGGGCCGGTCTTGGAGCGAGACATGAACCCAGCGATAGGTGACGTAAAAGGGGATTTCGATGTGGATTTAATATATAACTTATTTAAGAATATTCTAAGCAAAGCACAGGAACGTAGTATACCATACAAATTGAATAGATCGAATACTAATGACCCAAAGTGGATAACAAATAATTTAAAGAACCTTATAGGTAAAAAGAGAGCTTGGTACAAAAGGATTACGAATGGGGATGTCAGTTTAGAACAGGAATTCATACAACTGGTTAGAAATGTTAAAAAAGAGATTAGGAAAGCAAAAAGAAACTATGAAGTTCGCATAGCAGAGCAAGCAAAGTCAAATCCTAAAGGTTTTTTTCAGTTATATCGAACTAAGACTAGGGAAAGGATAGGTCCATTAAAATCTGAGACAGGTCAAATAACAGATAATGACAAGGAGATGAGTAGTATTTTTAACAAATATTTTATATCTGTATTTACTAAAGAAGAACTTAACAATATGCCTTCAGCCGAACAAGTCTATGTGGGTGGGGATGAGGACAGGTTGACTAGTTTAGCAGTTACCAGGGAGGATGTAATTAAACAATTAGAAAAACTAAAACCAAACAAATCCCCATGGCCGGATGAAGTGTTTGCCAGAGTGCTTAAAGAATACAAAGAGGAGCTTTCTGAGCCACTGTCTACCATATTTAATAAAACAATAGGGTCAGGCAGAGTGCCAGAGGCATGGAAGGTAGCTAATGTGGTACCAATTTTTAAGAAAGGAGATAGATCACTTGCGTCAAACTATCGGCCAATTAGCATAACGTCTATTGTGGGAAAGTTACTTGAATCAATAATTACAAATACAATTCGTCTCCATCTTGAAAAACATAAATTAATAAATGAGTTACAACATGGTTTTACAAATAGCCGTTCATGTTTAACAAATTTGCTATCTTTTTATTCCTGCATAGTTGAGGCAGTTGATAGTGGTAAGGATTGTGATGTTGTGTACCTTGATTTTAGCAAAGCTTTTGTTACAGTGCCACATGAAAGACTGATTAAAAAAATAGAGGCTCATGGTATTGGGGGTGCTATATTAAGCTGGATTAGGGCATGGCTATTCCAAAGGAAACAGAGAGTTAGTATAAATGGGGTTAAGTCAGAGTGGGAAAATGTTGTAAGTGGAGTGCCTCAGGGCTCTGTCCTGGGACCTCTGTTGTTTATAATATATATCAATGATTTAGATTCAGGTTTGAGTAGCAACATTTGCAAATTTGCCGATGATACAAAAATCGGCAGGGAAATTAACACAGAAGAAGACTTGCTATCACTTTAAGTTGATCTAAATAGGGGTTTGAAATGGTCAAAGGCAAATGCAGTTTAATGCTGATAATTGCAAAGTTTTGAGGCTAGGTAATGATGATAGAGTTACAAGATACGAGCTAGATGGTGTTGAGATTGCACAGTCGAATTGCGAATGGGATCTGGGAGTTATGATAAGTAAGAATTTAAAACAAAAGGATCAATGCATGAATGTTCGTAATAAGGCAAATAGGACACTGGGATTTATTAATCGAAGCGTTAGTAGCAAGACACCTGGTGTGGTTCTTAAGCTATATCTTGCTCTGGTTAGGCCCCATTTAGATTATGCAGTTCAGGTTTGGTCGCCTTACTATAGAATGGATATAAATTCACTTGAACGTGTCCAGGGTAGGATGAGTAAGTTAATTCCCCAAATTAGAAACCTTTCATATGAAGAAAGATTAACAAAGCTTCAATTGCATTCACTGGAAAGGCGAAGAGTTAGGGGTAACATGATAGAGGTTTACAAGTGGATGAATGGACATAACAGGGGAGGATATTAATAGGGTATTAAAAATATCAACACAAGACTGAACACGAAACAATTGGTATAAATTGGATAAGTTTAAATTTAGGAAAGACTTGGGTAAATACTGGTTCAGTAACAGGGTTGTTGATTTGTGGAACCAATTGCCGCGTAACATGGAGGAGGTGCGGTCCTTTGACTGTTTCAAGCGCGGGTTGGACAAGTATATGAGTGGGATTGGGTGGTTATAAATAAGAGCTGCCTCGTATGGGCCAATATGCCTTCTGCAATTACCTTTGTTCTTATGTTCTTAATTAACGTATTTGATGTCTAGCATTAGAATAAAGATTTAATCATTAGGATTTTGTCGTCCATGGGACGAAGTGTTAACGTGGAATTGCAAGTGGTTATCAGTGTTATCATTAGCCCTCCTAGACATTGCAATCTTACTGCAGGGGGGGGGGCTGTAGGAGTTTACGAGTTTGAAGACCATAGGACTGGTAAGTCGGGAACAGAAGGATGGGGGGAGGATGTAGGAAAACTTGAAAAGGATTAGGGTGTGAAGGAGAGGAGGGGGGTTACAGTTAAGTAACCCAACCACTTTGGGGTTGATTGTAATGAGAAGTGATGGATGAAAGTGTAGGTGATATATGGTGGTTAGTAGTAGGCTCGTTTTTTTTTTTTTTTTTTTTTCCTGATCAGCTGGCGGTGAGTAGCCATGGTGCAGGTGGTGGTTGATTAAGTAGCTACTCGCCGCTTTTCCTGGAGAGCTGTGCTTGTTTTTGAGTCAGTTGTTGGTGGTTGAGTGGAGTTATTAAATCCTTAATCAGTGGGTTTCAAGTCGTAGGACTTAGGTGTACAGTGGGGCTGGCCAGTCATCCTCTTGTGGTAGGTTGCTTAAGATCCTGGGCCTGGGGTAGGCTCTGTCGTGGATGTATCTTCTTACCCTTTGTTGGAGGGACATCCTCCACGATCTGTGGGGCTGGTCGAGCATAGCGTAATTCGTCGTGTTGAGGACAACAAAGGGGTCCTCACGATTTGGCATGTACATACTTTTCATTTTATATAGCTGTTTGATTGAGAGGCGATTCAGGCGAACGTTCAGTGGGTCGATCCTCAGTGTGGTATGAAGGTCTTCTATGCGCACTCTGTCTAAGAGTGACACTTTTGCCACAAATCTGAGTTCCCTGTTCTGGACCCGTTGCAGTTTCAGCATGTTCGATTTCTTTGCCAGAGTGAGTGGGGTGTACGGGTATTCAAGGGTTGGCCGAATGAGCATCTTGTAGAGGTGAAGGAGTGTCATTGCAAATTGTTGCTCTTGATTTATACTGTAGAGGGCTGCAAATAACAAGATTGCAATTTGTGTCTTAAGGGGGCCTTAGGTTCCAATTTGCCCTAAAAATGCAACAAATGAAAACTCGTTTGATTTCAATCAAACTTTTTTGACAAGTTCTATATGAAAAGTGTTTCATCTAGTCCAAGTTTCAGCATCGTAGCATAAATAGGAAGGGAGAAAAAAAATATTGAAGTAGTTGTGAAAATTTTGCCAAAATGGTCAAAATCGATTATCAATCAAAAGTGTCAACTGAAATCATAGCTATGACTCATTGCTATCACAATAGTATATATTAACCAAATATTATAATTAGTTTAATTGAAAAAAAGTTTTAAGATTTTTTTTTTTTTTTTTTTTTTTATCGGGCGATTTGCATCAAACTTACACACACCTGACTGTACGTAAGCCTATCTGTAATGATGCCAATTTTGGAGAAAATTGGTTGATGTCAACCTCAGCCACAGATTTTAGAACCTTAGACTTTATTCATTTCTGTTTTTTTTTTCAGTTGACACAAACGTTTACAAAACTGAATAATTTTTTATTAAATTTACATGAAACTTACACAGTATATGTGGAGGGCATGTCTCTACATTGGGGGGCTTTCATTTTTCTCCAAGTTCATTTATTGATTTTATAATAGCAATAAACATGCCATATTTGCAAAAAAAAATTTGGGAACTTTGAACATTTGTATTGGGAAAACTAAAGATGTTTTGGAAATTCTATATCTCAAGGTCCTTTATTATATGCTAATGTGTCAGAAAAGTGTCACAGAATAATTATATCTGAAACGTGTGTTCTGAAGTGTGGACTTGAAAATGTGTAAAAATCGTTGAAAAAAAAAATCTCCCTTTCTATTTACGCTGCAGTACTGAAACTTGGGTTAATTTCAGCATTTTTCATATACAACTAGTAAAATAATATTGGTTGACATTGAACAATTTTGAAATGACCAATTAATGTAAACTGAGTCTTGATGTGGTATCAACTCCCAAAGCTTTCTCTCTGTCCGTTTCGTGAAGGACTTCATCTCCCATTCGGTATCCAGTGTCTGGCCTCCTATTTCCATCCCGCAGTTTCATTACCCTTCATTTACTTGGGTTAAATTTTAGTAGCCATTTGTTTGATCTTTCCTTTAGTTTGTTTAGATCATCTTGTAGCCTCAAACTATCCTCCTCTGTCTTAATCCTTCTCATAATTTTTGCATCATCTGCAAACATTGAGAGGAACGACTCTATTCCCATTGGGAGATCATTTACGTATATTAGGAACATTATAGTCCCAAGAACTGCTCCCTGTGGGGACTCCACTGGTGACACCTCACGAATCCGAACCCTCACCTCTCACAGTGACTCTCTGTCTTCTGTTACTTAGGTACTCCCTTATCCAGTGGAGTACCTTCCCCTACTGTGTCAAAGGTTTTCTGGCATTCCCAAAATATGCAGTCTGCCTGGCTCTCTCTTCCTTGCCTGATTTTTGTTGCCTGGTCATTGAATTCAATCAATCCTGTGAGGCATGATCTGCTATCCCTGAACCCATGCTGATGTTGTGATACAAAGTTCTTCCACTCCAGATATTCCTATATCATAAATCCAGAATATCCAGATGTTCCACAAAGATGAGTGTATACTCACCTATTTGTGTCTGCAGGATCGAGCATTGACTCTTGGATCCCGCCTTTCGAGCATCGGTTGTTTACAGCAATGACTCCAGTCCTATTTCCCTATCATACCTAGTTTTAAAATTATGAATAGTATTTGCTTCCACAACCTGTTCCCCAAGTGCATTCCATTTTCATACTACTCTCATGCTAAAGGAAAACTTCCTAACATCCCTGTGACTCATCTAAGTTCCCAGCTTCCACCCATGTCCCCTTGTTCTGTTACTATTCCTTGTGAACATTTCGTCTCTGTCCACTCTGTCAATCCCCCTGAGTATTTTATATGTTGCTATCATGTCCCCCCTCACCCTTCTCGTTTCTAGTGTCGTAAGGCACAGTTCCTTCAGGCGCTCCTCATACCCCATCCCTCGTAACTCTGGGACAAGTCTCGTTGCAAACCTCTGAACCTTTTCCAGTTTCCATATATGCTTCTTCAGATGGGGACTCCATGATGAGGCGGCATACTCTAGAACTGGCCTCACATAGGCAGAGTAAAGTGCCCTAAATGCCTCCTTACTTAGGTTTCTGAATGATGTTCTAACTTTTGCCAGTGTAGAGAACGCTGCTGTCGTTATCCTATTTATATGTGCTTCAGGGGATAGGTTAGGTGTTACGTCCACACCCAGGTCTCTTTCTCACGTTGTCACAGGTAGGCAGTTCCCCTTCATTGTGTACTATCACTTTGGTCTCCTATTACCTATAGTCCCATTTCCATAACTTTACATATGCTCGTGTTGAACTCCAATAGCCATTTCTCTGACCATATCTACAACCTGTTCAGGTCCTCTTGGAGGATCCTGCAATCCTCATCTGTCACAACTCTTCTCATCAACTTTGCGTCATCTGCGAACATCGACATGTAGGACTCTACTCCTGTAAACATGTCGGTAACATATATTAGAAATAGAATTGGTCCCAGCACAGTTCCTTGAGAGAGAGGCCTATGTCTGAATTTATTTTCATGTTTTTCTGTAAAACTGTCTTAGCTGTGTATTTTTCACAACCCATATGCTACCAGCATCTTGCACCTGTTCTTTATTTTGTGCTATGAACATCAAATCAATAATTTTACTTTCACAAATAATGAATTTAGGAAATAAAACTGTTGATACAGAGGTATATGCAAGGAAGTAAACATGAAATTCCAGAGTTATTTTACATTAGAAAAGGCACTTGAAAACCAGACTTCACCCACAAGAAGTACTTAACACCTGGCTGGATGAAACTGTGTGGGTGAGGACGACTTAATTTGGAGCCGGATTCACGAAGCAGTTGCACAAAAACTTATGAACCTGTACATCTTCTCAATCTTTGGCGACTTCCTTTACAATTATTAGACAGTTAATGAGCTCAAAAGCACCAGGAGGCTGTTTATAACAAGATAAACAGTTGATTGGGAAGTTTTCACGCTTGTAACTGTTTAATAAATGTAATCAAAGCCGTCAAAGATTGAGGAAAGATGTACTGTACATGTTCGTAAGTACTTGCGTAACTGCTTCGTGAATCTGGGCCCCTGATTCTTTAATCCTATTTTGCTACATTTTTTAACTATTTTTCCAGGCTAATGGCTCCCTGCCTCATGAAAGTAACAGGATATATGATAATGACAATCAGAACCTACTACTGTATACATTATCTTAGCAATATTAACCATATCACTGGAACTGGAATTTCTGCAATATAGTCCTACTCTCATGATACGGATAAGAACCTGAGAGAAATGTTTGAAAAAGCAATATACAAAAATAAGGTGAAAGATACTTGCAGAGGCCTCCAAGACTTCAATACTGACCTTGTGAACGGTAGGCTCGCTCATCTGGTATTCTCTCATTTTATCTGATGGAATTGTTTCAATATTTTCATTAACTTGAACTGCCGCTATGTTTCTACTTAGCGTATCTGGCACAACATGCGCTGGACCAGGCATGTACAAGATCTGAAATGAGTGGGCCGAAAGTTCGTGAGACCAGCGTGACATTCGTGGGCATTTTGTTCGCTTCTTAAATATGTGTCAACACTCGATGGTCTGTGTAAATTACAAAGTACCGCTGAAATAGGTAAGGCTCGAAATACCTAACTAATTCTACTACTGCCAGTGCCTCCCGATCCGTAGCTGAATAACGAACTTCAGGTCCTTTGACCTTTCTACTGAAATAGGCTACCGGATAGGGTAATTTATCCGCATCTCGCTGAATTAAGCACCTGCCAATAGTTATACCGCTGGCGTCAGTGTGCACCTCCCACTCTTTCTCAAAATCAGGAATAGCCAATACCGGTGTCGTGATTAGTTGGTCCTTCAGTTTGCGATAGGCTTCGTCATGCTCAGATTTCCACACAAGCTTCGCATTTTTCTTTGTCAGATCAGTCAGGGGTGCTGAAATGCCAGCGAAACCTTCAATATGACGACGAAAATATCCGGCCGCCCCCAAAACCTACGCACGTCCTTTGCTGTCCTTGGAGTAGGCATGTCAGCAATGGCGCGGCAAGAATCTGAGTCAGGTCGGATACTCTGGGCACACCTTGAACCCCAGAAATTTGAATTTCTGGGGCGCCAGGGTGCATTTCTGAACGCTTAGCTTGAATCCTGCCTGATCTAACAACGTCAAAGTCTCAGTCAAATCCCGTAGGTGTTCCTCAAACGTCCTGGAATATATCACAACATCATCCAGGTACGCTAAAGAATGCCTACCCAGGACCGGGCTGAGGATGAAGTTGATGGCCCTCTGAAATGACGAAGGTGCTGTCTTTAAACCAAACAGCATCCTACGGAATTGATAAGTGTGCATACCATCCGAGAATGCTGTTTTATCCCTATCCTGTTCTGCCACCGGAATCGCCCAATACGCCGATTTCGCGTCAAGAGTTGAGAAATACTTTGCAGCACCAAATTGATCTATTATCTCCTGTATTCGGGGCAATGGATACACATCACCCTTAGTTATTTCGTTCACCTTTCGGTAGTCAACACAGAAACGATAACTACCGTCCGGTTTTCGAACTAGCACAACAGGAGAGAGCCACGGTGACGTACTAGGCTCTATCACGCCCTGTCTCAACATTTTCTGGCACTCCTCCCTGATAATATTCTTTGCCTGTTCCGGCAACCTCCACTGTCTCGTGTACACAGGCAAATGATCACCAGTTGGAATGGTGTGCTCATTCTTATCAAGGAGACCAATCTGGTCATCCTCTGTCGCAAATAATTTCGGGAATTTTCGCAAAACTCCTCTCAGTGCCTTCCTATCCGCCTGTGTAACATGTTGCAAATCAAGTGCTGAAATAAATTTTTCTACTTCTTACACATTGCGTGCAACATTTCTCATCTCATACTGTACGTTGGATGGTGTTTTAGTATCTATCCTGTTCAATGCACTACATTGTGCAGTGACGGTTGGCGTCTCAGCTGACTCATGGTGAAAGATTTCTGTGTCCTCCACCATGGTTCCCTGAGATACCCTATCACCTGCCCTGAAGCGAAACGTCTTGTGTGAAAGCATTGAACAGGATAGATACTAAAACACCATCCAACGTACAGTATGAGACGAGAAATGTTGCACGGAATGTGGAAGAAGTAGAAAAATTAATTTCAGCACTTGATTTGCAACATGTTACACAGGCGGATAGGAAGGTACTGAGAGGAGTTTTGCGAAAATTCCCGAAATTATTTGCGACAGAGGATGACCAGATTGGTCTCCTTGATAAGAATGAGCACACCATTCCAACTGGTGATCATTTGCCTGTGTACACGAGACAGTGGAGGTTGCGGGAACAGGCAAAGAATGTTATCAGGGAGGAGTGCCAGAAAATGTTGAGACAGGGCGTGATAGAGCCTAGTACGTCACCATGGCTCTCTCCTGTTGTGCTAGTTCGGAAACCGGACGGTAGTTATCGTTTCTGTGTTGACTACCGGAAGGTGAACGAAATAACTAAGGGTGATGTGTATCCGTTGCCCCGAATACAGGAGATAATAGATCAATTTGGTGCTGCAAAGTATTTCTCAACTCTTGACGCGAAATCGGCGTATTGGGCGATTCCGGTGGCAGAACAGGATAGGGATAAAACAGCATTCTCGGATGGTAGGCACACTTATCAATTCCGTAGGATGCCGTTTGGTTTAAAGACAGCGCCTTCGTCATTTCAGAGGGCCATCAACTTCATCCTCAGCCCGGTCCTGGGTAGGCATTCTTTAGCGTACCTGGATGATGTTGTGATATATTCCAGGATGTTTGGAATGGTGAATGTCTTAGTGACTGGTAGTGGTAGTGAATGATGGTGAATGTCTAGGTGATCGGTAGTTCTAGTGAATGTCTCAGTGACTGGTAGTTGTAGTGACTGTCTTGGTGACTGGTAGTGGTAGTGAATGATGGTGAATGTCTTAGTGACTGGTAGTGGTAGTGATCTTGGTGACTGGTAGTGGTAGTGATCTTGGTGACTGGTAGTGGTTGTGAATGTCTTAGTGACTGGTAGTGGTAGTGATCTTGGTGACTGGTAGTGGTAGTGATCTTGGTGACTGGTAGTGGTAGTGATCTTGGTGACTGGTAGTGGTGGTGAATGATGGTGAATGTCTTAGTGACTGGTAGTGGTAGTGATCTTGGTGACTGGTAGTGGTAGTGATCTTGGTGACTGGTAGTGGTAGTGATCTTGGTGACTGGTAGTGGTAGTGATCTTGGTGACTGGTAGTGGTGGTGATCTTGGTGACTGGTAGTGGTAGTGATCTTGGTGACTGGTAGTGGTAGTGATCTTGGTGACTGGTAGTGGTGGTGAATGTCTTAGTGACTGGTAGTGGTAGTGATCTTGGTGACTGGTAGTGGTAGTGATCTTGGTGACTGGTAGTGGTAGTGATCTTGGTGACTGGTAGTGGTAGTGATCTTGGTGACTGGTAGTGGTAGTGATCTTGGTGACTGGTAGTGGTGGTGAATGTCTTAGTGACTGGTAGTGGTAGTGATCTTGGTGACTGGTAGTGGTAGTGATCTTGGTGACTGGTAGTGGTAGTGATCTTGGTGACTGGTAGTGGTGGTGAATGTCTTAGTGACTGGTAGTGGTAGTGATCTTGGTGACTGGTAGTGGTAGTGATCTTGGTGACTGGTAGTGGTAGTGATCTTGGTGACTGGTAGTGGTGGTGAATGTCTTAGTGACTGGTAGTGGTAGTGATCTTGGTGACTGGTAGTGGTAGTGATCTTGGTGACTGGTAGTGGTAGTGATCTTGGTGACTGGTAGTGGTAGTGAATGATGGTGAATGTCTTGGTGACTGGTAGTGGTAGTGAATGATGGTGAATGTCTTGGTGACTGGTAGTGGTAGTGATCTTGGTGACTGGTAGTGGTAGTGAATGATGGTGAATGTCTTGGTGACTGGTAGTGGTAGTGATCTTGGTGACTGGTAGTGGTAGTGAATGATGGTGAATGTCTTGGTGACTGGTAGTAGAGATGACTGATAGTGAGCTTCTTGATAACTGGCAGTGGAAGTGAGATATTGTGGGGAATACAAACACAATAATGTATGGAAGAGTTAAGGAAGTGTATGGGGCTAGTGAGAGTAGTGTATGGGTCTTCCGAGAGTGGTGTCTGGCTGTGGGGAGAGTAGAGTACGGGAATGGTGAGAGTAGAGTACAGAAGTGGTGAGAGCTGTGTATAGCAATATTGAAAGGTGTATATGGTGGTAGTGAGAGTAGTGTATGGCAGTGGTGAGAGAGTAGAGTATGAGGGTAGTGAGAGCGGTGTATGTGTATGGTGAGACCTGAGAATTGAGAGTTGAGACCGGTGTTATCGAGAATAGTGTTTTGGCGTAGTGGGAGTGGTGTTTTATCGTGGTGAGAGTAGTGTTTTAGTGAGGTGACCGTAGTGTTTTGGTGTAGTGAAGGTAGTGTTTTGGCCTTGTGAGAGTATTGTTTTGGCGTGGAGAGAGAAGTGTTTTGGGGTAGTGAGAGTAGTGTTTTGGCGGAGTGAAAGTAGTGTTTTAGGGTAGTGAAAGTAGTGTTTTGGTGTAGTGAGAGTAGTGTGTTGGCATAGTGAGAATATTGTCTTTGCGTGGTGATCGTAGTGTTTTGGCGTAGTGAGAGTAGTGTTTTGGTGTAGCTAAAGTTGTGCTTTGGTGTAGCTAAAGTAGTGTTTTGGTGTAGTGAGTATAGTGTTTTGGGGTAGTGGAGAAGTGTTTTGGTCTAGTGAGAGTAGTGTTTTGGTGAAGAGAGCGTAGTTTTTTGGCTTAGTGAGAACAGTATTTTGGAATTGTAAGCGTAGTGTTTTGACGTAGTGAGAATAGTGTTTTTGCATAGCGAAAGTAGTGTTTTGGTATAGTGAGATTAGTGTTTTGTCGTAGTGAGAGTAACGTTTTGGCATAGTGAGCATAGTGTTTTGGCGTAGTTAGAGTAATGTTTTAGCGTAGTGAGTGAAGTGTTTTGGCGCAGTGAAAGTAGTCACTTGGCGTATTGAGCGTAGCGTTTTCGTGAAAAGAGCATATTATTTTGGCGTAGTGAGTGTAATGTTTTGGCGAAGTGAGCGTAGTGTTTTGGTGTAGTGAGAGAAGTGTTTTGGTCTAGTGAGAGTAGTGTTTTGGCATAGTGAGAGTAGTGTTTTTATGTAGTGAGAGTAGTGTTTTGGCATAGTGAGCATAGTAATTCAATTTTTGTTTCTCCCTTCCTATTTATGCTACGATGCTGAGACTTCGACCAGATGAAACCCTTTTCATATACAACTCGTCAGAAAAGTTTGAGTGAAATCGAAGGAGCTTTCATTTTTGGCCTATTTTCCCACTTGGCCCCTTAAACATTTATAATAGAATTATCCTTAAATTCTAAAAAAAATCACATTCAATTACATACTGATATACGATATAGTTGAGTGGACACATCCGACACATCCTGTCTTTCTAAATTTTCGCCAGTATTTCTGAACATTCCATGGATTTTATCTGTAAATCCCTCAAAATTCATTTCTTCATCCTCCTCATTGCTGACCATAAACATAAGGGATTTTTTCCAGGAATTCTTCAGAGTCAGTTCCTTTACTTCACTCCACAACTTGGCCCGTTATAGATGGCTTCCTTGATGGAATAGTTCTTTAAATTCTCAAGGGTTCTTTTAGCCCTGTTATCCACGCTGAGTTCCATATCTTCCCCAAGAGGCAAAACCACCAAAACTTTGTTGAGCATTATTTTGGTGTGCAACCTCTTCGTGGCACAGCCCTGATCCATAGGTTGGATGAGACAGATTGTATTAGGAGAAAGTGCCATACATGTTATCTTGCCATCATGTGAGGTTAACGTGTCAATTCTGGGGTGGGCAGGTGCATTATCAAGCAACAGCAAAGCCCGAACTTTGCTTGGTCTCACTTTGAGTTTCTTAACTTGATGGTCACGAACTTCCTTGAAAAACACGTCATGAAACCAAGAAAGAATGGTCTGTGTAAACCATGCATTCTTTGAGTTATATTATTTCACAAGCAGTCTGTCCAAGCAATGTTGCAAGGCACTTATTTCTTTGATTTGCCAACAGTTGCACACATGATTCTGTCTGCTGTCAGCATTGGCACACATCATGGCCGACAGCCTGTCCTTGTTAACCTTACGGCCTGGCACACAACCCTCACTCCTCATTGCTAGAGTTTTTTCCGGTAAACTCCTCCAATACAGCCCAGTTTCATCAGCATTATAAATTTCATAAGAATATAAATTATGTGACAAAATGTATTTTCTTAATTTATGTTTAAATGGTTCTACACTGCTTGTATCTGCACTCAATTTTTCACCGACAATTTTCTTCTTCACAATATTGTGCCTACCTTTGAACCTTGCACCCCACCCTTCACTTGCTTGGAAATTCTTTATTTCAAAGCTTGCTACAAACCTGCTTGCAGCATTTATTATTTCTGGGCCGCGAATTGTCACGCCAGCTGTGCGGTGCTGAGCAAACCACTTGTACACAGCCTCATCCAACTGTACCACAGCGTACATGCTTCGAAGGCTTCAAAGTTCTTCTACCGCACCCTCTGCTAGTGCTTGCACCTTCACTCTCACTGGTTGAAATCTATTTCATGTATTGTTCTTTTTGTTTCCTTATATCAGAAACAGTACTAGTGCCTATATTAAAGTCCTTAGCAACACTTGAAGTCGACCAGCCACCTTTCACAAAGTTGTATAACACATAACTTGTCTTTAATTGTTAGAGTAACCTTCTTCCTCTTAACACCTTCAGAACGATTGATGCTGCTACCAGACATAGTCTTGACCAAAAATGATAAAATTATAAAAGTTACTATGAAAACAAAGAAGTCACTTAAAAATATGTTTCACTAATGGCGCGGCACTGTGGTCTAACGCGTCCACAGTGCTGCGGGACAGGAGCACATGGGCTGTTTGGCTAGATCCATAGCCTCCCCATGGAGGACCTTGACCCTTGGAATTAACACAAGGTAACTGCAGGAATTAACACAGGGTATCTGTACACTTAAGTGGCATAATTGGACTGGCCTCTAAGAGTCTTCAAGAGAGAACTCAATAAATGCCTCCAGAGGATGCATGAGGATCCAGGCTGTGATTCATTAATCAGGCTGCGAGCAGCCGCGTCCAACAGTCTGGTTGACCAGACAACAAGGGTGGTGTTGATTCTTGGAACCACCACAAGGTAGCATGTACCTATTCATTCAAAAATCAGGCATTAACTGGTACTCAGAGTGGAGCACCTCTAATACCACCTTTAAGCTTTGCCATTTGGTTTGAACTTGGTGTATGGGCGCCTGACAGCTGGGTAGACAGCGCCTCGGATTCGTAATCCTGAAGTTCCGGGTTCGATCCCCAGTGGAGGCGGAGACAAATGGGCAAAATGTTTCTCTCACCCTGATTCCCCTGTTACCTAGCAGTAAATAGGTACCTGGGATATAGACAGCTGCTATAGGCTGCTTCCTGGGGGAGGGGTGTAACAAAAAGGAGGCCAGGTCGAGGACCAGGCCGGGGGGAGGCTAAGTCCCGAAATCATCTCACGATAACCTCAAGATATAGTTCTGTTGAAAGAGTTTGCAATTGGTCGGTTCTACTTCAGCAGGTGCTGCAAGCTCCCAGAAGTAATATATAGTAGCCTTTATTGAGATTAATATATCATTCATAACATATGAACAAGTATATGTACTGTCTTAGCTTAGTGGATTTCCTGGTTTATGTGTCTTAACACTGCCATAGGCATATCCTAAGCCATAGTCGCCTGGAGTTTAGTGAAATGAACGCTACCTTTCTTTGTGTTGATTGCAGTAATAGAGTTGTTCACTTTGCGTTTAAGGTCTTCCACAGGGTTCCTTGTGATTCGTTGAAATTTAGTGTCATCACTGAGGATGTCGCTAATTTTATTCATATATTCTTGTTCCTCGTTTTTCCCGCTTCTGTTACTAGTTCAGCCTGAAATGAGTCAGTGGTGATGACCTTTTTGTTGTCTTCTAACTTATAAATGTCGTCCAGAAACATTAAGATTTCAAGGCGATTTTGATGCTTTTTTGGTTTTGACAAGAACTGACAGTTTAGACCATGATTCAAGAGGTCCTGTTTTGTCCTGAGTAAGATCGTAAGTTGTAAGGTTTATGTAGCCATCTTTTGGACGAGGGATCTTTAACTGTCCACCGTTTAGGGCTGTCAACTTTCGGAGGGTTTTGGTTTCTACATGGGTATTGTTTTGTTGTTTTAGGTTGAGTAGTTCACTGTTGATGGTTTGCTTGAGTTGGTTGGGGATGTCATACTGGATCCAATTATTTAACTGATGTTCAGCTTGCTCTCTAAGGGTTTGGAGGGCTTCCTTCTTCATGTTAAGTTGATGCCATATGAGATCTTACCTATACCATAGGTAAACTCTGCGTGGCGGACTGCTGGGTCATGTGGGTTTAAATTGGTGTATACTGGCAGCTGGTTTTCATTTATACATGTTTCATTAAATATGACTGCATATTCTGTGTTGATTATTTTCTTATATAGGGTTTCTATCCCTTTGACTAGTGCTCTAGCATCTTGGTTTAATTGGAAGAGGAGTTCTCCAAAGGTCATCTTCGTTCGAGGTGAAGAAAAAGAAATAAATAAACTGTAGAATGTATTACCCTTATTATAAAATTTACACAACGTTTAGAACCTACATGGTTCATTCTCAGTTGATAAGAAAATACACGGCGTGTTAGATTTATACAAATAAGGCGTCAGGTGAAGACAAATAGACCTATACTAATGGGTCAAGAATAAGACATGAAAGGGGGGGGGAAGTAAGGCAGAAAAGAAAAAGGTGAAAATAGGGGACGAAGCACATACAAATATTAATCAGATGTAATGGGCAATAGCATGTTGAGCAGTGTCTTCTATGTTGGCATCTGTGAGGGATCTAGATCCCTCAGCTAGTTTTCCTAGGTTCTAGAGTAGGCTAGACACTCTAGAAACTGAAGCTTTCAAAATAGCATATGCTTGTTGGGTGTTGAATGAAAGCTTGTGTTACGAACTATCACTTGAGAGTAGTTAGAAGTCTATGATTGCTCTGTAGAGAGAAGTACAGAGATTTTCCTGTTTCTGTGAAATAGGATGGGAGTTGAGAGTGGAGTGGTGTAGGGAGGTACTTGACTCTCCCAACGGTTTTACAGGGGGGAGAGGAGGGACAGTGGGGTAGGCCTCACTCCTCCTTGTGACGTCACAGGACGCTGCACGGCGAGGCCATCGGTGATTGGTTTAGGCACCATGAGGAACAGTGCGGGCTTCAAGCTGATTGGTCTAGGCATTGTAGGGAGGAGGTATGGGCATCCAGAGTTCCCTTAGCCCGCGAAATCTTCAGTTTGAATTGGGCGGCCAGGGAAGCAGGAGGTGTTTGGGTGGGGGTGGCACGCTTGCCGCCTCCACCCCCTGTTAATCGCTTCTGTCGTCCAAATTACTCGATTGATGGCACTCCTGCCATCAGGGGTTGTGTCAAGGCCCAATTAAGTGAATTGGGGCCAGGGATTTACGGAAGAAACAGTAAAAAGCTAAGAGACAGTTGACTGTGTGAACGCATGAGGCAGGCTGGCAGAGCCTCATGGTGTAACAGGTGTGAGAGTATCCTGTCTAGTGGCAATGGACAATTGATGTTGGGCAGTGTAAGCGTATGTGATATTACAGGCCCATGTTGGACTTTGCATTCCATCTGGCGGTGTCCATGTGGTGACGCCGCCGGCCATTGTCACTCGAGTGTACGAGCGAGCATGCTGATTTGATGGGAGTGTAGGTGATCTTCCATCCACGTGTGTATGCTGGTGGGTGCCAGCCAGCCAGCCTGAGGCAAGCGCCATGTGCGCGCCCGCCTGCGGGTGGAGGCCAGCCACCCAGGCCAGCCACCCAGGCCAAACACCACCCCACGCCGCCAGCCCGGCCGGTAGGGTGGTATGACGTCATGCGCCACTCAAGCCACCCAGGCCACCTACCCGAGGCCACCCAACCCCCCCTCTCTCAGCTTGGGAGGGGCGCTGTGGCCACATGCCTTGGCCACTTTCCCGGGACAGCCTAGGGCCACATCTTGTCGACGCATGAGGAGCAAGCAAGCTAAGTGTGTCCGCTAGTGTGGTAGTAACTTTGGTAATGAGGAAAAATAAGGGAAAGAGGGCAGTAGAAAGGAGTAGAAATGAGTACTATTACAGTGTGATGAGTACCAGTGAATATTCCCGGTAAGAGTTATCTCAGAGCCTCGCCAGGCTAGAGAAACAGCTGAGGGGCAGCTGTCAGTGGAATCCAGGTGTCGGGTAGGGGCGGTACCTGGAGATAGATATTATACACGGGACCACACTGTATGTTAGTAAGTTAGTAGACTGACTAGAGGATGTAACCAGTCAGTGTAGAGATTTACCATATAAGTGATCCAGCCTGTCGATTCTATATAATCGTTCAGGCTGGATTAATGCCATAGAGTACAGTAAAATTATAATCATTAGAGGTAGATTACTTGGTGATTTAATTTTCATGGATTATGTGAATGCCATTTCTCTGTGTTCATTTGCATGTTTATGTACTGTGTTGTGTGGTAAGTCAGTAGAGGTGATTGCTGACTGATTGCCTAATGATGTCATTAGCATGTGGGGTATGCTGACGGCATCATTATGTTGCAGGTTTGTGCAGTGTTGTTTCAGTTTATACAATATTATTGCCCCAGGAACTGTGTTGAGGGTTTAAGGGACCTCTAGGATTATTCAGGGGAATTTTCAGTACTTATTGAGAGCAGGCAATTGATGGGTTAATTGCCTGGCCGAGGTATGTGTGTGTTCACAGTATTCCTTTGCAATCAGGTGCAAGAAGTAAAAGAGGGGGGGCAGTAATATTAGTATACTTGTGTGTGTTGCACAACCGTGTGTTTTATTGTGTGGGCACAGTAATTAGCAAGTTGCAGTAGACGCAACCATATGTGGGTAGTGCTGATATGATGTTGCATGCCATTATAGTGTGACTATGTAACGCTGGGGTTACTTTGTTTCTTTAAGTTATGTTGAGGACTTAAGGATTCAGTGAGTTAATTAAGGGGTAATTAACTGGATAAGGGGTGCACACTTAGTATTGTGGAGTGAGTGAGGGCTGTTATAAGAGAAACAGTGTTGAGCTAGAATGAGATACGTCTCGGGAGCAATTAATTGTCCATGTGACAGTTAATTGACCACTCTAGCTAATTATGTAATTAGCCTTCTCATCATGAATTCACATAGTGGGAGAGGTTCTGTCAGAGCTGTCAGTATTTGTGTTAACGTAATATGCTCGAGACTAATTACCTTTCAGGGGTATAGCAATTAGTGGCTCATGTTAATTAGTGGAGTAATTAGCATTGGAGAGCTCCGGTGACTCGGTAAAGTGAGGTCATGGAGCTAGCATAAATCGTTGTATTAATCATATCCTGTCTGAGGACAGTGGATTATTGGCACATCTTGTTAATTAGGGTAATTAACGCCTTTCCCGTGAATTCACAGTGTTTGATGAGACCTGCTTATGCAGTGCGGAGTGAGACGTATTTCTGGATGATTAATTATCGGTCGTGGTGACAGATAATTAATGGCTCAAGTAATTAGTGGGTTAATTAGGGTAATTAACACTCACTCGTAATTTTTTTTACACAGACTGTGGAGAAGCTACCAAGTTAGGGTAGGCTTAGTTAAGGTAACTCAATGGGGATGTAATTAGTGGTCCGTTTGACCTTAATTGAGAATTACTCACTGAATACTTGCAAGGAGTCAAGTGTGGTGTAATATGTTGAGTTATTGTTAACAAGAGAGAGACAAGTGTTAAAGATTAACGTAGAGTATCATCATGTTGTTGTCTAGTGGGAGACAATTGTTTGTGATTACCGTGGTACTTTGTTGCTGACTGCTGCGATCAGTCAATTAACGTAATTAATCACTTCAGGCAATTTCTTTTGGTTGTCGTCTGGTGACGAGAGTAGAGTCATCTAGGGATCTGTGGAGCTGTGTCCCAGAATCCCGCCTTGCCTGTCTGTGTATCGGGTTACAACAGGACAACTTCTTAGTGGGAGTTGCAAAGAGTGTTCACACGGGGTTGTGATAGGGGGGAGTCACTGTTAGACTTCCGCCTAGTTACGTGGGTCTCTCCTAGGGGGCGGGAGGACCCCTAAGCTTGTGATTATAGTAGCTGTCAGGGAAACCAAGACACTATTGATTGCCTGCTTGTGTCTTTGTTTCAGTGGATCCTTCATTTGTTCAGTTAGTTCATGTTGTCAGCCCGAAGTGTCAGCAAGATGGAGCCTGCTGTCACTTCTCGAGGGGCTGTTGAATAGCTGTGTTGCAAATGCCACTTGATGTACAATAACGTAACCATTCGCTGTGGTGTAACTTAGTCTGTGATATTTTTCTTTGATTTGCAATATTGCGTCATCAGTGGGCACACCTGTGTTCAGGTTAGTTCAGTATGCAGCCTCACAGCAAGGGTTGCTATGTAGCTGTTTGTTATCGTGCCACTGGATTGACATTAACGTAATGTAAACTCGGTAATGTAGTAGTTAGTCTCTTGTTATTAATAAATTGTTATGTTATAGAAAACAGTCTTTGATGTCAACCCTTCAACCATATTATTCCACCATATTTCTGCATATTATTATTAAATGTTGATGTGATCTTGATAAGGCGGCTGTTCTTGGGAATTCGCATTCCAATTCATAGTGCCACTTCAAATATAAATATTTGATTGTGAGAACCCGTCGGTTACCCTTTATTAGTTTTAACGTCCTGTTAACTAGGAGCCAGCGGCCTATTGTGGACAGGTTTTCACCCTTGGTAGTGGAGGCCTGGCGGTTTGCTCTCGCTTTTCCTTTTTCTACTGGATTCATGCTTAACTGCCGTGAGCAGACTTTAAACTTGTAGTCCACCTCTTAAGGGAGGTAGGCGTAGAGAAAAATCTCACAGCTGGCGCCCAACGTGGGGCTATGCAACTTGGGTTCGAGCCCATGAAGAGTAGTCTTATTGATTTTTAAAGTAACATAAGATATCGTTGCAGAATATTGTGGAACAGTATTGTTGGAGGTATGTTTTGTGCACGGTTGTCACACGTAGGTACACACACCACACACACACAGTATGAAAGAGGTATTTCATGGTAGATATGGGGAAATCTGTCTGGCTTTTTGTGGCTGCTAGCTAGGGGACATTGACACACTCATTGGTGAGGGGTGTCAGCTCAGCAGCAGGTGTCGTGGACACCCAGCCAGCGTGCAACAGGGGTTGCAAGAGTGCACTCAGGATCTGCCTGAGGTGCAAGACACCACCTACCTGAGGGTAGAAGAAGCTTCTAGAAGTGACCTCAAGTGTGAGAGGTCTTATTGGACGACACTGTAGTTGTCAAGGGTGTCATAGGAGTGTAGTTGTCATTTACACAGTAGGATCTTAGTGGGAGGTCGCGCCACCAGAATAGGATCCGAGTAGACTTCTTTAGAGAAGGGGAGTAATTCATCTGTAGTTAGACAGGTGATGGAATTTCTTGCCAGAGTGGGGACTGTACAACCCCAGGAAGAATTCATGGTAGTCACTAGAGAGGTTGAGCAGAGGCTCCCGTTTGCAGAAGTGACAGCAGGGCCGAGTTCGAGCCTGAAGGTGAGAGCGCCGCAAGTCAGTGCTGGCTCAAGTGTAGATTGCAAGGAGGCAGTCTCACACAGGGAAGGGAAGCCAAACCCACCCTAGTGCACTTAACCCGGTGACAAGGTATGAAGGTAAAGATGCCTAGCTTGGCAGTTCTGAGAAAGACGATTCGATGGATGCATACATCGATCGCCTTTTGAAGAAAGGCTGCCAATGCAAGATGGCAAAGGTCATTTTGGGCTGGTGATTTTCCATGGTTTAGATCCCCAGCAGCATAATGATTTTGTTCTTTAAGGATTGCCTTGGTAAAGGGTTATAGTAGATCTGCAGAGGGAATGCTGATCACATTCCAAGTTAGGTCCAGGGAGAAATAGACAAGGGAGTTTGACAGATGTCAAAAGTTTCGCTTGAGTCCTTGTTAGAGTAGTGGGACCTAGGAGAAGCAAGGGAGGGACCCCAGGCTCAGTAGGGGAGCATAGGTACTCGTAGAAGAGGGTTTTCTCCCAGATAGTTCAGTCGGTAGAGCAAGACCGGCTGGTGTAGGGCAGTTGGACAGTGAGAGTGATCCTGTCAACTTGTTGCTAGGTCAGGTGGAGGACTGACAGTAAGTCTTTTGTAGGCTGAGGGAAGTGTAGAAGTGCTTCACCGGTAAGGCCACACCAGTGTGTTGCACATGTGTCCAGTATGAGACAGACCGAGGATGGAAATGGGAGGTCCAGTGATGGAAATGGTTGCGAGGTGTTGAACCGGCCAGGACCAGAGCTGGAGCCGAACATGTTGCCACTCCAAGGTCGGGCAGCACCACCAGGGTGATCCGGTGGTAGTGCACAGAGACCCTCAGGCCAGGATGTATAGGAAACAGAGTTTCACACTCCACACTTGTTTAGCTAGTACACCTGTTGGGCAGGTGTGTGCAGAAAAACTAGCTGGTGTTTTGAATGTATTTTCCTTGCAGGAAAATATATTCTTTAGTGGGAGGTTGTGTGAGGGATCTAGATCCCTCAGCTAGTTTTCCTAGGTTCTAGAGTAGGCTAGACACTCTAGAAACTGAAGCTTTCAAAATAGCATATGCTTGTTGGGTGTTGAATGAAAGCTTGTGTTACGAACTATCACTTGAGAGTAGTTAGAAGTCTATGATTGCTCTGTAGAGAGAAGTACAGAGACTTTCCTGTTTCTGTGAAATAGGATGGGAGTTGAGAGTGGAGCGGTGTAGGGAGGTACTTGACTCTCCCAACGGTTTTACAGGGGGGAGAGGAGGGACAGTGGGGTAGGCCTCACTCCTCCTTGTGACGTCACAGGACGCTGCACGGCGAGGCCATCGGTGATTGGTTTAGGCATCATGAGGAACAGTGCGGGCTTCAAGCTGATTGGTCTAGGCATTGTAGGGAGGAGGTATGGGCATCCAGAGTTCCCTTAGCCCGCGAAATCTTCAGTTTGAATTGGGCGGCCAGGGAAGCAAGAGGTGTTTGGGTGGGGGTGGCACGCTTGCCACCTCCACCCCCTGTTAATCGCTTCTGTCGTCCAAATTACTCGATTGATGGCACTCCTGCCATCAGGGGTTGTGTCAAGGCCCAATTAAGTGAATTGGGGCCAGGGATTTACGGAAGAAACAGTAAAAAGCTAAGAGACAGTTGACTGTGTGAACGCATGAGGCAGGCTGGCAGAGCCTCATGGTGTAACAGGTGTGAGAGTATCCTGTCTAGTGGCAATGGACAATTGATGTTGGGCAGTGTAAGCATATGTGATATTACAGGCCCATGTTGGACTTTGCATTCCACCTGGCGGTGTCCATGTGGTGACGCCGCCGGCCATTGTCACTCGAGTGTACGAGCGAGCATGCTGATTTGGTGGGAGTGTAGGTGATCTTCCATCCACGTGTGTATGCTGGTGGGTGCCAGCCAGCCAGCCTGAGGCAAGCGCCATGTGCGCGCCCAGCCCGCGGGTGGAGGCCAGCCACCCAGGCCAGCCACCCAGGCCAGCCACCCAGGCCAAACACCACCCCGCGCCGCCAGCCCGGCCGGTAGGGTGGTATGACGTCATGCGCCACTCAAGCCACCCAGGCCACCTACCCGAGGCCACCCAACCCCCCTCTCTCAGCTCAGGAGGGGCGCTGTGGCCACATGCCTTGGCCACTTTCCCGGGACAGCCTAGGGCCACATCTTGTCGACGCATGAGGAGCAAGCAAGCTAAGTGTGTCCGCTAGTGTGGTAGTAACTTTGGTAATGAGGAAAAATAAGGGAAAGAGGGCAGTAGAAAGGAGTAGAAATGAGTACTATTACAGTGTGATGAGTACCAGTGGATATTCCCGGTAAGAGTTATCTCAGAGCCTCGCCAGGCTAGAGAAACAGCTGAGGGGCAGCTGTCAGTGGAATCTAGGTGTCGGGTAGGGGCGGTACCTGGAGATAGATATTATACACGGGACCACACTGTATGTTAGTAAGTTAGTAGACTGACTAGAGGATGTAACCAGTCAGTGTAGAGATTTACCATATAAGTGATCCAGCCTGTCGATTCTATATAATCGTTCAGGCTGGATTAATGCCATAGAGTACAGTAAAATTATAATCATTAGAGGTAGATTACTTGGTGATTTGATTTTCATGGATTATGTGAATGCCATTTCTCTGTGTTCATTTGCATGTTTATGTACTGTGTTGTGTGGTAAGTCAGTAGAGGTGATTGCTGACTGATTGCCTAATGATGTCATTAGCATGTGGGGTATGCTGACGGCATCATTATGTTGCAGGTTTGTGCAGTGTTGTTTCAGTTTATACAATATTATTGCCCCAGGAACTGTGTTGAGGGTTTAAGGGACCTCTAGGATTATTCAGGGGAATTTTCAGTACTTATTGAGAGCAGGCAATTGATGGGTTAATTGCCTGGCCGAGGTATGTGTGTGTTCACAGTATTCCTTTGCAATCAGGTGCAAGAAGTAAAAGAGGGGGGGCAGTAATATTAGTATACTTGTGTGTGTTGCACAACCGTGTGTTTTATTGTGTGGGCACAGTAATTAGCAAGTTGCAGTAGACGCAACCATATGTGGGTAGTGCTGATATGATGTTGCATGCGATAATAGTGTGACCTATGTAACGCTGGGGTTACTTTGTTTCTTTAAGTTATGTTGAAGACTTAAGGATTCAGTGAGTTAATTAAGGGGTAATTAACTGGATAAGGGGTGCACACTTAGTATTGTGGAGTGAGTGAGGGCTGTTATAAGAGAAACAGTGTTGAGCTAGAATGAGATACGTCTCGGGAGCAATTAATTGTCCATGTGACAGTTAATTGACCACTCTAGCTAATTATGTAATTAGCCTTCTCATCATGAATTCACATAGTGGGAGAGGTTCTGTCAGAGTCTGTCAGTATTTGTGTTAACGTAATATGCTCGAGACTAATTACCTTTCAGGGGTATAGCAATTAGTGGCTCATGTTAATTAGTGGAGTAATTAGCATTGGAGAGCTCCGGTGACTCGGTAAAGTGAGGTCATGGAGCTAGCATAAATCGTTGTATTAATCATATCCTGTCTGAGGACAGTGGATTATTGGCACATCTCGTTAATTAGGGTAATTAACTCCCTTCCCGTGAATTCACAGCGTTTGATGAGACCTGCTTAGGCAGTGCGGAGTGAGACGTATTTCTGGATGATTAATTATCGGTCCTGGTGACAGATAATTAATGGCTCAAGTAATTAGTGGTTTAATTAGGGTAATTAACACTCACTCGTAATTTTTTTTTACACAGACTGTGGAGAAGCTACCAAGTTAGGGTAGGCTTAGTTAACGTAACTCAATGGGGATGTAATTAGTGATCCGTTTTACCTTAATTGAGAATTACTCACTGAATACTTGCAAGGAGTCAAGTGTGGTGTAATATGTTGAGTTATTGTTAACAAGAGAGAGACAAGTGTTAAAGATTAACGTAGAGTATCATCATGTTGTTGTCTAGTGGGAGACAATTGTTTGTGATTACCGTGGTACTTTGTTGCTGACTGCTGCGATCAGTCAATTAACGTAATTAATCACTTAAGGCAATTTCTTTTGGTTGTCGTCTAGTGACGAGAGAAGAGTCATCTAGGGATCTGTGGAGCTGTGTCCCAGAATCCCGCCTTGCCTGTCTGTGTATCGGGTTACAACAGGACAACTTCTTAGTGGGAGTTGCAAAGAGTGTTCACACGGGGTTGTGATAGGGGGGTGTCACTGTTAGACTTCCGCCTAGTTACGTGGGTCTCTCCTAGGGGGCGGGAGGACCCCTAAGCTTGTGATTATAGTAGCTGTCAGGGAAACCAAGACACTATTGATTGCCTGCTTGTGTCTTTGTTTCAGTGGATCCTTCATTTGTTCAGTTAGTTCATGTTGTCAGCCCGAAGTGTCAGCAAGATGGAGCCTGCTGTCACTTCTCGAGGGGCTGTTGAATAGCTGTGTTGCAAATGCCACTTGATGTACAATAACGTAACCATTCGCTGTGGTGTAACTTAGTCTGTGATATTTTTCTTTGATTTGCAATATTGCGTCATCAGTGGGCACACCTGTGTTCAGGTTAGTTCAGTATGCAGCCTCACAGCAAGGGTTGCTATGTAGCTGTTTGTTATCGTGCCACTGGATGGACATTAACGTAATGTAAACTCGGTAATGTAGTAGTTAGTCTCTTGTTATTAATAAATTGTTATGTTATAGAAAACAGTCTTTGATGTCAACCCTTCAACCATATTATTCCACCATATTTCTGCATATTATTATTAAATGTTGATGTGATCTTGATAAGGCGGCTGTTCTTGGGAATTCGCATTCCAATTCATAGTGCCACTTCAAATATAAATATTTGATTGTGAGAACCCGTCGGTTACCCTTTATTAGTTTTAACGTCCTGTTAACTAGGAGCCAGCGGCCTATTGTGGACAGGTTTTCACCCTTGGTAGTGGAGGCCTGGCGGTTTGCTCCCGCTTTTCCTTTTTTCTACTGGATTCATGCTTAACTGCCGTGAGCAAACTTTAAACTTGTAGTCCACCTCTTAAGGGAGGTAGGCGTAGAGAAAAATCTTACAGCATCTTCATGTTCCAGTCGTGTTTTTACTCTCTCATGGTGGGTAGAGTGAATAGTTCCATAATTTGGGTATTTATGTTAGATTGTTCTATTTTTAAGTAGATTGTTTCAAGAAATTGTAATCTTCTTACATCTTAGATTTTGTCTATTATACAAGTGTTTTTATACAACATTTCTCTTATTTGGGTGATGTCATGGGCTTGTCTCTTGTGATTTTTGGCGGCACCTGATTGAAGATGACAGGTCTAATGCCTCGTCAGCTTGGTCGACGTCATCCCTATGTACTTTGAGATTTGAAGGCTACGTCCTTCGTGGGGGCAGGTGTACATATATACCACGTTTGACTGTTGCAAAGGGTTCTCCGTCGGCTTCACACTGTTTATAATAAGGAGGTCGGTAGTCTTCTTTGTTTTATAGAATATGATTAGGTCTATGTTTTGGTTAGGAGTTATGCTTTTTACTCTTTTACGGATTATTTCTTTCATTATTCGTTCTTCTTTTTTATGTTCGCTGTGCATGGTGTATTTATATTATAATTTTATTGGAGTTGTTGTGGTTTCTGTTCTTGGTTCAGGATTGTACCATCGATCAAGGTGTCGCCTTATTGTAGTGTTTATTTTCGTGTTGCTATATCCGTTGTTCACCAACACCTGGGTTATTTTTTCAGACTCCCTACTCACGTTGCTCCATTCAGAGCAGTGGGTAAGAGTTCGACGAATATAAGCGTTGAGAACACTGGCTTTGTATCTTTGTCGTAGCTTACTGGACATTGCTAAACTAGCTCACGAGAGAGATACTTGTATAATGTACATGGGTTGAATACATTAGTAAAGGTTTCCTATATACTCTTCGGAACACAGTGGCTATCTATGTTCTTGTGCAATACCCTGACAGCAGCACAAGATTATCCAATAGGCCAAATAGGCCATGGCCTAGGGCCCACCAGCACCAGGGAGCCCACCAGCACCAGGGGGGCCCACAAGCACCAGGGGGCCCACCACTGTCTACATGCAATGTTTACCCTTTGAATGACGACACTTACCAGAAGGTGTCATTTAACTGTTATGACCTAGCGTCCAAAAACAGTTAGATCCAGCCCTACCTAAGAGGTTGGATAACAAACACAATATGGTCAATAGTATATATATTAGGTATAGAGTTATAATTTATACAGTAGGGAGTATAAGCAGGCAGTATGGTGAGGCAGATTTAAGGTTGGCTAACTGGAGGATGATTCCGTCTGGTGAGTTGACTGGGTCGAGACAGGTCAGATGATGTTCCTCCAGGCTACTTCGAGCTGGTATTTTAATGCTGATCTGGTAATGATATTGAAGCTGTGTCAGGCATTTGTATTCATCCGTCTGCCAGCGAGACACGGAGCAACGCTGCTTGCTCATTGGTCGAGGAGCACCGGCTTGGTCCTTGGCCAAGCCGGCAATGTGCTGGCGTCAGTGTAGCGTCTGTGAGTATTGCTGGCGGTACTTAGTCGACTTGAGAATGGTCCAGGACGGACCGATACGTCGTCGTCCCTTCACCTTCTAGTGTGTGGTCTGGTCAACATACTTCAGCCACGTTATTGTGACTCATCGCCTGCAACTGGTACTCAAATATAGGTGTTGAAAATTATGTATACTAGTGCAGGCGTCGTACGGTGTTGTGTAGATGTACACAACTGAGGTGTGGGTGTGTCAGCTACTGTTTCCTGTTAGTGCCAGACGACACTAGGTGTGGGTGTGTCAGCTACTGTTTCCTGTTAGTGCCAGGCGACACTAGGTGTGGGTGTGTCAGCTACTGTCTCCTGTTAGTGCCAGACGACACTAGTGCGAGTATTAGTGGTGCGTGGAGGGAGGGAGGTGCACATTACCGAGCAAGAGAAGACCCTTTTATAACACTTAAATTAAGATGAATGAGCTGGTGGCATGTTATGTATCAGTATCAGAGTATTGATACTCATAGGTTATATAATATTTTATTCTGTATTTGGAGGGTTATCAGCCACCAATATATATATTGGTGGCTGATAACCCTCCATATATATATAGATGATGTATTGGGGTGTATGGCAATATGGTATGTTGTATTATACCATATAGTGTATGAGAGGAAAGGCTGGCGTGAAAGAGTACAGGTATTATGCAGGTCCTTTTCCAGTGATCATACGTGTACAGAGAGGGAGGCAGAGCCAGGCTGTCTGTGTTGCCCATCTTATTGTATCCTTATATATAAGTAATTATTAAGTTAAACCATTTAAGAATGTTATAATTTTAGTTATCCATATTAGACTGAGTGAAATAGTATGATTGTATATTGTAAATTGTTTGAGAGTAATTATTTCAGTTTGTAGTGTGTTAATTTATTAATAAAAAGATTGAATCGGAAGTAGGCAACTCAGAGGTGAGGGAGACATTCGTCTGTCGGAGAGGAGCGCGGCTGGTACCCTCAGTAGCAAGTAGAGAGGTCTGTTGACAACATATCTGTGTCAGTTTAAGTATTGTCTGGTTGTGTTCATAACCGTAGGGTGGTTAATTGGTCTGGTATTCTATTATATGTCCATCTGTGTTTATATAGTTAATTGTGATCAATAAGTCCATTTTGAGCTAATTTGTCATTTTAAGTTATTATAATTATAAGTTTAACTTTTGTTCTTCGTATTGTGTTCCTCCCTGAATATTCTTCACTGGTGCCTGCTTAAGTACCTCGTTGGGTTTTTGAGGATCATACTCTTGAGCATAAGAACGTGATAGGCCTAGGTATTAGTTATTCCTGTGTGAGGCACGAGCCAAGTCATAACCAAGGTTGGTAACATGGCACTGTACAGTGTCAGCGAGGAAGACAACTGTGATGGCACTTCTTGTTGATTATGACAATAAAATGTTTCGTTTACAACACTTGGGCATCGGTGTGGAGGTCAGTATTGCATCGGCAGGGAGAGCCAAGGCGTGAGGTCAAGGCCCGGGATGCCTGGACTGTCACAAGGTACTCTCTCGTTCCTGAAAAGCAAGGAAAAAAGTTAATTGAACGTCTTGCACTTAGCAACCAAGCATTTTAAAAGCTAGAATCGTTAAACCTTTCATGGATCCCAAACTGAAACCAGGAAGACTTAACACAAATATGTACATCTACATTATTCAGCCACCCTAGAATATGAAGGGGGATACATAGTATATCTTAGCTTACTGATGCGAAAATGGTTAGTCTCACAAGGCCACGAGATCAGGCCACCTTCGATGGATATCATCAAAGGATGCAAGAGTTAATAAAGTAGCAGCGATACTAAAAGTTCCCATCTGGCAGGATTTCTTTATGCTGAGTTAAGGTGACTTAGTTATGTGTGCTAGGCAGGAACAGGCCAGTTAATTTTTTGGTAGATTAGGTAAATCTGGAAACGAGTTTGAGAGCCGAAGCTAAAATGTCTGACCTCAGATGTCTCACAGTCCACGAAAAGGCAATGGGCTGGATGCAGCCCTACACAATATAAAGAGTGACCACCCCATCCTCCTGTTTTGGTAGTACTTATAGTATCAATGTAGACCCTAATATATATACCGATGAACAGCGAAATTAGAAAGTAGAAATCTGAACTATTGAGTAGGACAAACCAGAAAACTATTTTAACTTGTGTTGCTTTGACAAACGAAACTAACCTAACCTTCCTAGGCCTAATACACGATATCTGAGGCCTAATACAGTACTTATGTGTGCTATACTAGGCCTGGGAATATTTAAGTTTGTGTTTTAGCTTCATTTATTTTAACAGAATTCATTACTGGTCAGTATTTTACTATCTAAAAGCTAAGTACGTACGAATTCGTGACTATTGACGAAGGTCACGATAGGTACTATCTAAACAAGAGGAGAGGCTGGTGTGACTCACAGTCCTCGGGGCTGGCGGAAGGCGAGGGGCTGGACGTAGCCCAACATGTCTCCAGTCTCACACAGGACGCGGGCCCAAGACATCATCCGGATCGAGTTGAGTTGTTCTGCAAGAATATTGCATTATAAGTTTGATGTTGTTATTAAGGTAATGTCTTAACTCACAGTTGCGGTACAAGTGTGACATTATATGATGTTGTTACTAAGGTAATGTTGCCTTAACTCACAGTTGTATTCCCCTAGTTGTGTTTGCTCTTTCGGCCCGCCTATCAACTGTCAATCAACTGTTTATTAACTACTTTTTTCCCACACCACACACACACACACACACACACACCAGGAAATAGCCCTGGTGTGTGTGTGACTAACTCCCAGGTACCTATTTACTGCTAGGTAACAGAGGCATTCAGGGTGAAAGAAACTTTGCCCATTTGTTTTTGCCTGGTGCGGGACTCGAACCCGCGCCACAGAATTACGAGTCCTGCGCGCTATCCACCAGGCCCCCTTTGTTGTTGTGGTACAAGTGTAACATTATATGATGTTGTTACTAAGGTAATGTTGCCTTAACTCGCAGTTGTGGTACAAGTGTAACATTATATGATGTTGTTACTAAGGTAATGTTGCCTTAACTCGCAGTTGTGGTACAAGTGTAACATTATATGATGTTGTTACTAAGGTAATGTTGCCTTAACTCACAGTTGTGGTACAAGTGTGACATTATATGATGTTGTTACTAAGGTAATGTTGCCTTAACTCACAGTTGTGGTACAAGTGTGACATTATATGATGTAGTTACTAAGGTAATGTTGCCTTAACTCACAGTTGTGGTACAAGTGTGACATTATATGATGTTGTTACTAAGGTAATGTTGCCTTAACTCACAGTTGTGGTACAAGTGTGACATTATATGATGTTGTTACTAAGGTAATGTTGCCTTAACTCACAGTTGTGGTACAAGTGTGACATTATATGATGTAGTTACTAAGGTAATGTTGCCTTAACTCACAGTTGTGGTACAAGTGTGACATTATATGATGTTGTTACTAAGGTAATGTTGCCTTAACTCACAGTTGTGGTACAAGTGTGACATTATATGATGTTGTTACTAAGGTAATGTTGCCTTAACTCACAGTTGTGGTACAAGTGTGACATTATATGATGTAGTTACTAAGGTAATGTTGTATTAACTTAAATGTTCAACATATATTATTCTGCTTCCTTAACAAGCACAATATCTGATATATAAATCATTTTAAAAATGTCCATTTCGTTTGGCAACAGATTTAACATAATTGTTAGTTATGGTCAATTGGTAATGGATAAAAAGAGGATCTGGTTAGAATTCTTTTTTCCCTTATTATAATCATTATTAGATGTACAGTTCTACATACCTGGAGGCTCTATTATTTTATTATGTTAAAAATCGCAGTTCATTTATAAGAGAAATGGGTAATACTTATCGTTCTAACTCGATTCAGTGATCGGTGAGTCAAACGCCCCAAGAAACGTTCATAATACTCTTGTCTACTTTTGGGTCATACAAGTTAATTAATTTTGAGTTAAATGATGTAATTTGACGTCCTTTAATATGTTGACAATTGTGGTAGGCGTCGTCATTTGTTTCGAATACGCAAATTGTTTTAAGTTTCAGTGTCATATTATCCTATGGGCACGTATTATCCTAATGGACACGTAAGTACATGTTGAGTGAATTTGACAACATCCATATTTATATTAACAACTGACACATCAGATGACTGGAAGTGTCAACAGACCTGGGGGGAAGGTGGCTGGCTTGTCCGCCAGGTCGTAGAAGAACCTGTCCCCTCGCTTCAGGCGGGTGAACTGGTCGCCGATGATGCACCTGTGGCGGGAAAACACGTGATTGGTTAAGCACTCCTGTGTGTGTGGCGGGAAAGTATGTGATTGGTGAAACATCCATCTTTATGGTTGGAAAACATGGGATTATTGAGACGTCTGTGTAATTGCTCAAGAATTGACCAGTAATTGGTCAGTTATTGTACGTACGATGGTGTAATTGGTCAACAATTCCTCTGTGTACTTGTAAAATATGACTGGTAAACCAGTTTTGTGTGGTGTGATGACGTGGTCACCAATATTACATGTATAAATCGTAAAAATATCCTGTTCCAAAATAATATGCATTTCTGGTATAAAAAGCCCGACATGCTGCAATTTGTTATGTAATAAAGGAGTTAGTAAGAGATGTAAACATTACTAGCATTTTTGGCATCTTCTCTTTCCTGCTTTAGTGTTACCTCACCTGTAACCCATTCCTCCCTGGCTCCTGTAACCCACTCCTCCCTGGCTCCTGTAACCCACTCCTCCCTGGCTCCTGTAACCCACTCCTCCCTGGCTCCAGTAACCCACTTCTCCCTGGCTCCTGTAACCCACTCCTCCCTGGCTCCTGTAACCCACTCCTACTTGGCTCCTGTAACCCACTCCTCCCTGGCTCCTGTAACCCACTCCTCCCTGGCTCCTGTAACTCACTCCTCCCTGGCTCCTGTAACCCACTCCTCCCTGGCTCCTGTAACCCACTCCTCCCTGGCTCCTGTAACTCACTCCTCCCTGGCTCCTGTAACCCACTCCTCCCTGGCTCCTGTAACCCACTTCTCCCTGGCTCCTGTAACCCACTCATCCTTGGCTCCTCTAACCCACTCCTCCCTGGCTCCTGTAACTCACTCCTCCCTGGCTCCTGTAACCCACTCCTCCCTGGCTCCTGTAACCCACTCCTCCCTGGCTCCTGTAACCCACTCCTCCCTGGCTTCTGTAACCCACTCCTACTTGGCTCCTGTAACCCACTCCTCCCTGGCTCCTGTAACTCACTCCTCCCTGGCTCCTGTAACCCACTCCTCCCTGGCTCCTGTAACCCACTTCTCCCTGGCTCCTGTAACCCACTCCTCCTTGGCTCCTCTAACCCACTCCTCCCTGGCTCCTGTAACTCACTCCTCCCTGGCTCCTGTAACCCACTCCTCCCTGGCTCCTGTAACCCACTCCTCCCTGGCTCTTGTAACCCACTCCTCCCTGGCTCCTGTAACCCACTCCTCCCTGGCTCCTGTAACCCACTCCTCCCTGGCTCCTATAACCCACTCCTCCCTGGCTCCTATAACCCACTCCTCCCTGGCTCCTGTAACCCACTCCTCCCTGGCTCCTGTAACCCACTCCTCCCTGGCTCCTGTAACTCACTCCTCCCTGGCTCCTGTAACCCACTCCTCCCTGGCTCCTGTAACCCACTACTCCCTGGCTCTTATAACCCACTCCTCCCTGGCTCCTGTAACCCACTACTCCCTGGCTCCTATAACCCACTCCTCCCTGGCTCCTATAACCCACTCCTCCCTGGCTCCCGTAACCTACTCCTCCCTGGCACCTGTAACCCACTCCTCCCTGGCTCCCGTAACCTACTCCTCCCTGGCTCCTGTAACCCACTCCTCCCCTCTTCTCTATCCCTCCTTTTAACCTTTTTCCGCTTTATTACAAATGACTATAGACATTTGTAATAAAGTAGAAGGAGGAGTGAAAATTATTTTTCACTTAAGTAGAAGGAAGAGTGAAAATTATTAAACATTTATATTATTATTATAATAAATATTATAATAATAATTGTTGCATTTAATAATTTTCACTCTTCCTTCCACTTGCTCTTGAAGGAGGCCGACTTCGGGTGAAAGGAGTTGTGATGAACTTTGTCTGGAACCCGTAGGTGCGGGACCGGGACGTCCACCTCCTGGGGGTCGTGCGGCCCGGGCTCTGTTTCAGGAGTCTGGGGTCGTATATACCCTTGATGGGGTGGTTCTCCTCCGGCCCCGACCACGGCGGTCTACGGCGTTGGAGTCCCTGTGCCCATTTTTAACCAACTTCGAGGTCAACCCCGGAACTCACAGTTCCTGCGACGGCGCTGGAACCAATCGTATTGGCATATACCTTTTCATTGGAGACTTTCAGCGCCGTGTAGAGGGGGAACCTGCTGCCTGGGTAACAGCTTCTCCCCCGAATCAACCTACCCTGTCTTTGCGCCCTGGTGAGGCCACTCCAGGCCAGGCCGACACCAGAGCGCAACTCCATAGACTCCTGAGACTTATGGATGCCTACTCCTAGTACTCTACGTCCGTCTTAATGCCCCTAATGTCTCCTATTGCCCTTCACCTGGAGGTGGGTCCCCCCTCCTGTTACCCCTCACCTGGAGGTGGGTTCCTCCTCCTGTTGCCCTACACCTGGAGGTGGGTCCCTCCTCCTGTTGCCCCTCACCTGGAGGTGGGTCCCCCCTCCTGTTGCCCCTCACTTGGAGGTGGGTCCCCCCTCCTGTTGCCCTACACCTGGAGGTGGGTCCCCCCTCCTGTTACCCCTCACCTGGAGGTGGGTCCCCGCTCCTGTTGCCCCTCACCTGGAGGTGGGTCCCCCCTCCTGTTACCCGTCACCTGGAGGTGGGTCCCCGCTCCTGTTGCCCTACACCTGGAGGTGGGTCCCCCCTCCTGTTGCCCCTCACCTGGAGGTGGGTCCCCCCTCCTGTTACCCCTCACCTGGAGGTGGGTCCCCGCTCCTGTTGCCCTACACCTGGAGGTGGGTCCCCCCTCCTGTTACCCCTCACCTGGAGGTGGGTCCCCGCTCCTGTTGCCCTACACCTGGAGGTGGGTCCCCCCCTCCTGTTACCCCTCACCTGGAGGTGGGTCCCCGCTCCTGTTGCCCTACACCTGGAGGTGGGTCCCCCCTCCTGTTACCCCTCACCTGGAGGTGGGTCCCCGCTCCTGTTGCCCTACACCTGGAGGTGGGTCCCCCCTCCTGTTACCCCTCACCTGGAGGTGGGTCCCCGCTCCTGTTGCCCTACACCTGGAGGTGGGTCCCCCCCTCCTGTTACCCCTCACCTGGAGGTGGGTCCCCGCTCCTGTTGCCCTACACCTGGAGGTGGGTCCCCCCTCCTGTTACCCCTCACCTGGAGGTGGGTCCCCCCTCCTGTTGCCCTACACCTGGAGGTGGGTCCCCCCTCCTGTTACCCCTCACCTGGAGGTGGGTCCCCGCTCCTGTTGCCCTACACCTGGAGGTGGGTCCCCCCCTCCTGTTACCCCTCACCTGGAGGTGGGTCCCCGCTCCTGTTGCCCTACACCTGGAGGTGGGTCCCCCCTCCTGTTACCCCTCACCTGGAGGTGGGTCCTCGCTCCTGTTGCCCTACACCTGGAGGTGGGTCCCCCCTCCTGTTACCCCTCACCTGGAGGTGGGTCCCCGCTCCTGTTGCCCTGCACCTGGAGGTGGGTCCCCCCCTCCTGTTGCCCCTCACCTGGAGGTGGGTCCCCGCTCCTGTTGCCCTACACCTGGAGGTGGGTCCCCCCTCCTGTTACCCCTCACCTGGAGGTGGGTCCCCCCCTCCTGTTGCCCTACACCTGGAGGTGGGTCCCTCCTCCTGTTGCCCCCTCACCTGAAGGTGGGTCCCCCTCCTGTTGCCCCTCACCTGAAGGTGGGTCCCAGGAGAGCCCCCGGTGCGGGCCTCTCGGAGATACCGGCCACGAAGGGGTCGATGTCATCGACGGAGGCGTAGAGCTGCTTGAACACCTGCACCACCTGTAGGGGGAGCGGAGATCTCATATTAGTGGATGCTGCAGATGGTGTATGTTGAGTGAGTCCTCGACACCCGGTCTTAGCGGTGGCAGGTCTAAGTAAGTTGTGGGATGACCATGTAAGTGGTAGGACCCCCATGTTAGTGGTGGGAACCCCCCCCCCCCCCATGTTAGTGGCGGGACCCCCCTATGTTAGTGGCTATTTTAATTAATAATATATGGAGTCTAATACTGTAGTGAATGTTAGTCAATCAATTTTGAGTGACTACAGATATAAATCCATAACCCCCTTTAATGTGTAAAGGAGTCGATTTGCGAGAATTTCCAGAAATCCGGTTCACTAAAAATCATACAGTTTGCTATCGAAATATATAAATTAACGTAAATATAAATTCTATATAAATTTATATAAATTTTATAAATATAAATCTCACAAGTCGGTTCCATACACAAGAGTCTTTCAAAATGGAGGAAAAACTAGCAGATGCAGTTTAATGCAATGACGCATTTTACATGATTAATTTTATTTTTAATTTCAGTATTGTGACAAATGAATGGTAGTAGTGACTGTGGTGTAGGTGGTGGTGGTAGTGACTGTTGTGTAGGTGGTGGTGGTAGTGACTGTGGTGTAGGTGGTGGTGGTAGTGACTGTTGTGTAGGTGGTGGTGGTAGTGACTGTTGTGTAGGTGGTGGTGGTAGTGACTGTGGTGTAGGTGGTGGTGGTAGTGACTGTTGTGTAGGTGGTGGTGGTAGTGACTGTTGTGTAGGTGGTGGTGGTAGTGACTGTTGTGTAGGTGGTGGTGGTAGTGACTGTTGTGTAGGTGGTGGTGGTAGTGACTGTTGTGTAGGTGGTGGTGGTAGTGACTGTTGTGTAGGTGGTGGTGGTAGTGACTGTTGTGTAGGTGGTGGTGGTAGTGACTGTTGTGTAGGTGGTGGTGGTAGTGACTGTTGTGTAGGTGGTGGTGGTAATGACTGTTGTGTAGGTGGTGGTGGTAGTGACTGTTGTGTAGGTGGTGGTGGTAGTGACTGTTGTGTAGGTGGTGGTGGTAGTGACTGTGGTGTAGGTGGTGGTGGTAGTGACTGTTGTGTAGGTGGTGGTGGGAGTGACTGTTGTGTAGGTGGTGGTGGTAGTGACTGTGGTGTAGGTGGTGGTGGTAGTGACTGTTGTGTAGGTGGTGGTGGTAATGACTGTTGTGTAGGTGGTGGTGGTAATGACTGTGGTGTAGGTGGTGGTGGTAGTGACTGTGGTGTAGGTGGTGGTGGTAGTGACTGTTGTGTAGGTGGTGGTGGTAGTGACTGTGGTGTAGGTGGTGGTGGTAGTGACTGTTGTGTAGGTGGTGGTGGGAGTGACTGTTGTGTAGGTGGTGGTGGTAGTGACTGTTGTGTAGGTGGTGGTGGTAGTGACTGTGGTGTAGGTGGTGGTGGTAGTGACTGTTGTGTAGGTGGTGGTGAGAGTGACTGTTGTGTAGGTGGTGGTGGTAGTGACTGTTGTGTAGGTGGTGGTGGTAGTGACTGTGGTGTAGGTGGTGGTGGTAGTGACTGTTGTGTAGGTGGTGGTGGGAGTGACTGTTGTGTAGGTGGTGGTGGTAGTGACTGTGGTGTAGGTGGTGGTGGTAGTGACTGTTGTGTAGGTGGTGGTGGTAATGACTGTTGTGTAGGTGGTGGTGGTAATGACTGTGGTGTAGGTGGTGGTGGTAGTGACTGTGGTGTAGGTGGTGGTGGTAGTGACTGTTGTGTAGGTGGTGGTGGTAGTGACTGTGGTGTAGGTGGTGGTGGTAGTGACTGTTGTGTAGGTGGTGGTGGGAGTGACTGTTGTGTAGGTGGTGGTGGTAGTGACTGTTGTGTAGGTGGTGGTGGTAGTGACTGTGGTGTAGGTGGTGGTGGTAGTGACTGTTGTGTAGGTGGTGGTGAGAGTGACTGTTGTGTAGGTGGTGGTGGGAGTGACTGTTGTGTAGGTGGTGGTGGGAGTGACTGTGGTGTAGGTGGTGGTGGTAGTGACTGCTGTGTAGGTGGTGGTGGTAGTGACTGTTGTGTAGGTGGTGGTGGGAGTGACTGTTGTGTAGGTGGTGGTGGTAGTGACTGTTGTGTAGGTGGTGGTGGTAGTGACTGTTGTGTAGGTGGTGGTGGTAGTGACTGTTGTGTAGGTGGTGGTGGGAGTGACTGTTGTGTAGGTGGTGGTGGTAGTGACTGTTGTGTAGGTGGTGGTGGTAGTGACTGTTGTGTAGGTGGTGGTGGGAGTGACTGTTGTGTAGGTGGTGGTGGGAGTGACTGTTGTGTAGGTGGTGGTGGGAGTGACTGTGGTGTAGGTGGTGGTGAGAGTGACTGTTGTGTAGATGGTGGTGGTAGTGACTGTTGTGTAGGTGGTGGTGGGAGTGACTTGTATAGGTGGTGGTTGTAGTGACTGTTATGAAGGTGGTGGTAGTGACTGTTGTGTAGGCGGTAGTAGTGACTGTTGTGTAGGTGGTAGTAGTGACTTGTGTAGGTGGTGGTAGTGACTGTTGTGTAGGTGGTGGTAGTGACTGTTGTGTAGGTGGTGGTAGTGACTGTTGTGTAGGTGGTGGTAGTGACTGTTGTGTAGGTGGTGGTAGTGACTGTTGTGTAGGTGGTGGTAGTGACTGTTGTGTAGGTGGTGGTAGTGACTGTTGTGTAGGTGGTGGTAGTGACTGTTGTGTAGGTGGTGGTAGTGACTGGTGTGTAGGTGGTGGTAGTGACTGGTGTGTAGGTGGTGGTAGTGACTGTTGTGTAGGTGGTGGTAGTGACTGTTGTGTAGGTGGTGGTAGTGACTGTTGTGTAGGTGGTGGTAGTGACTGTTTTGTAGGTGGTGGTAGTGACTGTTGTGTAGGTGGTGGTAGTGACTGTTGGGTAGGTGATAGTAGCGACTGTGGTATAGGTGGTGGTAGTGACTGAATATACAAACCGCCAGATGCAACGGCCGAGGAATTCACAGAACAGATAAACAAAATAGAGAATAGCCTTGATAATTTGGAGAACCCGATACCTGATATTATCTTCCTAGGTGACTTCAACTTGCCTAGTCTCAGATGGAGAATAGCAAACAATAATATTATACCAGGAAATCTATCGAGACCTAACCAACCACAGGTTAGAGAACTACTTAGATTCTGTGACAAATTTTCACTCAACCAGCAGATATCAGAGCCAACGAGAAATGAAAATATTCTAGATCTGGTCTTTATGAACAATGAAGACATTATCAGGGACATTACGATATCAGATACCACATACTCAGATCACAAGCTCATTGAAGTGCAAACGACTATCAGTACTCAGAATAGACCTAAAACGTTGATCAAGCGAGAAGGGTTGTTCAGTAATTTCAATTTTAATAATAAAAGGATAGTCTGGGAGAAAATAAACAGGGAACTTACAAACATTCCATGGGAAACTGTTCTAAGTAATACAAGTCCTACAGAAGGAATAGAAAAACTGACTTCGGAAGCATATTAAGTCTGTCTGCAATATGTTCCTATGAGGAAAGCCTGAAAGAGATCCAACGTAGAAAGAGAACGCAGACGACATTATAAAAGAAGGAAAAATAACGGAAATGCATAAGCAGACACGACTTTCCCGTCGAAGAAGGAATAATTTAAATAGGGAGATTGAAAGAAATCGAGTGGAAATTGAAACACTCATTTCAAACTGAAGAAAGACAGTTAGAACAGAAAACAATTCAGGAAATAAAGAAAAATTCAAAATACTTCTTCACATATGCAAAATCAAAAGCAAAAACCACTGCCAGTATTGGACCTATTCGTACAAGTGAAGGTTCATACACGGAGGATGACAAAGAAATTAGTGAAATCCTAAAAAAACAGTATGAGGACATGTTTAGCACTCCAATAAACAACATGAAAGTGGAAGATCCAGACAATTTCTTTATGCGGGATATCCAAATACCTGTAAATATAACTGATATCAACACGAGCGTACTAGACTTTGAAAGAGAAATTAAAAACATGCCCATGCACTCGGCTCCGGGTCCAGATTCATGGAATTCAATATTTATAAAGAAATGCAAAGTGCCGGTAGCACAGGCACTCATTATAGTGTGGAGGAAGAGCTTGGACACGGGGGAGATACCAGATGCACTTAATAGTAGCAGACATAGCCCCTCTGCACAAGGGAGGGAGCAAAGCATTGGCAAAGAATTACGGACCAGTTGCACTAACGTCGCACATAATAAAAGTATTTGAGAGAGTGATTAGGAGTCAGGTCACCAATTTCATGGAGACCAATGACCTTCACAACCCAGGCCAACATGGATTTCGAGCGGGAAGATCGTGCCTCTCACATGATCACTACGACAAAGTCACTGAGGCATTAGAAGAAAAACAGAATGCTCATGTGATATACATGGACTTCGAAAAGGCTTTCGATAAATGTCACCATGGCGTGATAGCACACAAAATGAAGTCAGTGGGAATAAACGGTAAAGAAGGACGCTGGATACTCTGTTTTCTGTCAAACAGGACTCAGCGAGTAACAGTCAACCATATAAAATCGAGTCCAAGCGCAGTTAAAAGCTCTGTACCTCAGGGTACATTCCTTGCACCACTGCTTTACCTTTTCTCATGTCAGATATAGACAAAAATACAAGTCACAGCTTCGTATCATCCTCTGCAGATGACACAAAAATCAGTATGAAAATTGCCTCGGCTGAAGACATTGAAAAACTTCAAGCTGATATTAATAAAGTTTTCGACTGGCAACAGAAAAATAACATGATGTTTAACAGTGATAAATTCCAGGTACTAAAGTACGGTAAAAATGAGGACTTTAAACATAATACAAGGTACAAAACACAATCAAATGTGCCCATAGTAGGAAAACAGCATGTAAAGGATTTGGGAATAATGATGTCTGACGACCTAACGTTTAGGGAGCATAACCAAGCAAATCTTGCGTCTGCTAGAAAAATGATCGGATGGATTACGAGAACTTTCAAATCCAGGGATCCCATCACAATGGTTGTACTCTTCAAGTCACTTGTGTTGTCCCGTCTTGAGTAATGCTCAGTACTCACTTTCCCCTACAGAGCAGGAGAGTTTGCTGAAATAGAGGAAATACAGAGAACATATACGGCACGCATAGACGCGATAAAGCACCTAAATTATTGGAATCGTCTCAAAGCCCTCCAAATGTACTCACTAGAAAGAAGACGAGAGAGATATCAAATAATATACACGTGGAAGATACTGGAGGGCCAAGTACCAAATCTACACAATAAAATAACGCAGTACTGGAGTGTACGATATGGAAGAAAATGCAGAATAGATCCAGTGAAGAGCAGGGGTGGTTCAATCAGAGAACACTGTATAAACATCAGAGGTCCACAGTTGTTCAACACCCTCCCAGCGAGCATAAGAAATATTGCCGGAACAACCGTGGATATCTTCATGAGGAAACTAGAGTGTTTCCTCCAAGGAGTGCCGGACCAACCGGGCTGTGGTGGGTATGTGGGCCTGCGGGCCGATCCAAGCAACAGCCTGGTGGACCAACTTCTCACAAGTCAAGCCTGGCCTCGGGCCGGGCTTGAGGAGTAGAAGAACACCCAGAACCCCATCAACCAGTGAACGTTGTGTAGGTGGTGGTAGTGACTGTTGTGTAGGTGGTAGTAGTGACTGCTGTGTAGGTGGTGGTAGTGACTGCTGTGTAGGTGGTAGCAGTGACTTTTGTGTAGGTGGTAGTAGTGACTGTTTTGTAGGTGGTGGTAGTGACTGTTGTGTAGGTGGTGGTAGTGACTGCTGTGTAGGTGGTAGCAGTGACTGTTGTGTAGGTGGTGGTAGTGACTGTTGTGTAGGTGGTGGTAGTGACTGCTGTGTAGGTGGTAGCAGTGACTGTTGTGTAGGTGGTGGTAGTGACTATTGTGTAGGTGGTAGCAGTGACTTGTGTAGGTTGTAATAGTGACTGTTGTGTAGGTTGTGGTAGTGACTGTTGTGTAGGTGGTAGTAGTGACTGTTGTGTAGGTGGTGGTAGTGACTGTTGTGTAGGTGGTGGTAGTGACTGTTGTGTAGGTGGTGGTAGTGACTGTTGTGTAGGTGGTAGTAGTGACTGTTGTGTAGGTGGTAGTAGTGACTGTTGTGTAGGTGGTGGTAGTGACTGTTGTGTAGGTGGTGGTAGTGACTGTTGTGTAGGTGGTGGTAGTGACTGTTGTGTAGGTGGTAGTAGTGACTGTTGTGTAGGTGGTAGTAGTGACTGTTTTGTAGGTGGTGGTAGTGACTGTTGTGTAGGTGGTGGTAGTGACTGTTGTGTAGGTGGTGGTAGTGACTGTTGTGTAGGTGGTGGTAGTGACTGTTGTGTAGGTGGTGGTAGTGACTGTTGTGTAGGTGGTGGTAGTGACTGTTGTGTAGGTGGTGGTAGTGACTGTAGTGTGTGTGAGTGCTGATTTGAAAGACGGTGACACCATAACTCTTAGGTTTAGATAGTGTGTGGTGTGGACAGCACCACGACATTCGTTGTATGGTGCTATGAGTGGACCCGGTCTTTATAATTATTTCTCTAGAAATGTGCGTCTCATTCAGTGGGTAGCCTTACCTCCGGTCCAATAACATCGAGTAGGTCTTCAAATTGTTTGGCCTTAGGAAGTCCGCATGCGGCTCGTAGATCGTTGTAAGGGGCCACGCCGTGGTCTCTGGCTCGCTGGGTGTTGAGGGCCACGAGGTCCAACCCGAAGGGCACCGATGGAGTCTGAAACACCATCAACTGCTGCTGAAACATGTTCACGTGCCGTGTTGCACAACAATATAATTCTTACTTGTACACATGTTAATGCAACCATATATTTACCTCGGCTTGCCAGAGAGTACCTGTCTCTCTTGTGGCCTTAATCTGCACAATGTTTCCCATTGTTCCTGAGGGATTTTTCTGTCATGATTTTTAACTAGAGTAATGTCTTAACATTTACGCCTCGGCGGGTAAGAGGTTCCATGGGTTTATGGGTGAAAAAGCATTTATTGTCTGTCTTACACTGTCCTGTGAACTTGTTGCTGTTACCATTTATTTAACCAGAATTGTACCATTTCCTGTAATATAATAGAAAATACGTATTTACATTTTCAAAAACTATTTATAATTTAGTTTTTTATTTAATTCTGACAACCTGACAAGTGTTGAGTCCCTAATAAGTCCTTGATGACTGAGATATCTTGTGGTGTATGTCCTTAAACACTCTGTGGGGCTCTTGTTGACTACGCCAAGCTGCTTGGACGTCTTGTGGCGCTCTTGTTGACTACGCCAAGCTGCTTGGACGTCTTGTGGCGCTCTTGTTGGCTACACCAATCTACCTGGACGTTTTGCGGGGCTCTTGTTGACTACAACTAGCTGCTTGGACGTCTTTTGACGCTCTTGTTGGCAAGGTCAAGCTGTGTGGACGTCTTGTGGGGCTCTTGTTGGCTAGATTAAGCTGCTTGGACGCCTTGAGGGGTTCTTTTTGGGAAACGAAGCTACATTGGAAGTATATTTTTATTATTCTTATATTCGAGACTGTGGTGAAAGTAATCAACATCTGAAGCATCTCATAAAGGAATGTAGCACCTCAATGATTTTTGTGTGAGGTTTACTATTTAACGTCACGTGCCATGACGTCACTGAAATTGGAGAGTTGGGAGTTTACATTACAGAATACAGCTGTAATCTGAGAATTAACCTTCCAGCTTGACTCATCTGTTTTTGGTGACTTTATCGAAGTTCCTATAATTGACATGACTCACTCCTGTGATCCATAATCCGTCCCCAAGATCTACAGAAATTTATTTTCTCCTTGATAATAAAAATCGATCTAATCTTTCCTTTCTTTCCGAACAGGATAGTTAAAGGTCTCTCGTTCAGATTATATGCAATGTAATTATAACGTCAGACTATAGTCAAAGTGGGTTAAAACACAGATACCAGGGAGCGGAGATATAGGGCATGTCAGTGGAGACCAAAAACCCGTTTACTTACCTAACAACTACTACGGTGAAGTGAGGGGCTCCTGGCCTTGTTCCAGGGAACAACTCACCTGGAAGAGCCTGTTAGTGAGTGAAGAAGTAACAAAGTTGTCGAACTGCTGGATGGGTTGTGTGGCCAGGCCCCTGAGGAGCTCGTCCATACCCCCAGGCCTGTATATGGGGCGAGGGTTGTTGAAGAACTCGTGTATAATGAGGGTATCTCCTAGCCTACCCTTCTTGCCCACCAACCTGTCGGGGAAAGACAGACGCCCACATTAAGGACAACTCCACCATAAAGGTTTCCCTTTATACGGCACTCTTACGGTAATATTCACTATACGTCAGTCGTTCTCAGCCTTATATGCCAAACAAACCCTGAACTTATTTTGTTATATGTCACGGAACCCAAGTTTCAGCGTCAAATTCTTCTGTTTCTCTCCCTCTAAATTCCTCTCTGACTCCCTCCGTCTCAACCTGTCTCTCGACAGCTCTTTCTCTACCACTCCCTATCTCTCAACCCTTTTCTTTTTGTATACCCTTCTCTACCTCTTCATTCCATCCTTATCCTCTCTCTCTCTCTCTCTCTCTCTCTCTCTCTCTCTCTCTCTCTCTCTCTCTCTCTCTCTCTCTCTCTCTCTCTCTCTCTCTCTCTCTCTCTCTCTTCTCTTCCTTTCCCCCCTTCTTTATCTCTACATCCTGCTTTACCTCCCAACTTATCTGTCTCAACTCCTCTAGCCCTTTCTCCTTCTGTGCCTCTCAGCCCATCTTCACCTATCAGCGCCTTTCTACCTTTCAATCACAACATTCGTCACAATATCTCCGTACCCCAGAGTCCCCCTCTTCCTCTCATCCCTCTCCATAGCCCACAATCTTTCTACACTTCACAACTCTTAATTGGGCACAGTTCTGCATCCAGCTCCCACATTCTACCCACTCTAGTGGGAACAGGTACACCTGAATGCTCTGAGGATTTACTGAAAATAATGTTAAGAATGAACTTCAAGATTTGGTATCCCAATACGAGTGGCACCACAAACAAAGTAGATGAAATAAAAGACAGTCCTTGTGGAAACATAAATCATGGAAGTTATCTCAAATGCAATATTTCCTTGGAGATAGCAGGAAATCCACGAAGAAAATCAAGATAAGGGGAAGAGTATGCACTCTTTATAAAAATAATTTTTTTTTTTACTTTTCAAAAGATATTAAAAATGTATATACAGACTGCATTGTAGGGACTAACAGCTAATGGCATTTTTATTATTTATAATGACAGTTGTAATAATCAACCCTTTAGTAAACAACAAAACACACAGACAGGAATCTGAAGACACGAACAAAGCATAAGCGATTTAAGATAAAGTCTGCTATTGGTCACTGATGCAAGATAAAGTCTGCTATTGGTCACTGATGCAAGATAAAGTCTGCTATTGGTCACTGATGCAAGAGAAAGTCTGCTATTGGTCACTGATGCAAGAGAAAGTCTGCTATTGGTCACTGATGCAAGAGAAAGTCTGCTATTGGTCACTGATGCAAGATAAAGTCTGCTATTGGTCACTGATGCAAGAGAAAGTCTGCTATTGGTCACTGATGCAAGAGAAAGTCTGCTATTGGTCACTGATGCAAGAGAAAGTCTGCTATTGGTCACTGATGCAAGAGAAAGTCTGCTATTGGTCACTGATGCAAGAGAAAGTCTGCTATTGGTCACTGATGCAAGAGAAAGTCTGCTATTGGTCACTGATGCAAGAGAAAGTCTGCTATTGGTCACTGATGCAAGAGAAAGTCTGCTATTGGTCACTGATGCAAGAGAAAGTCTGCTATTGGTCACTGATGCAAGAGAAAGTCTGCTATTGGTCACTGATGCAAGAGAAAGTCTGCTATTGGTCACTGATGCAAGAGAAAGTCTGCTATTGGTCACTGATGCAAGAGAAAGTCTGCTATTGGTCACTGATACAAGAGAAAGTCTGCTATTAGTTACTGATGCAGGAAAAAGTCTGATATTAGGTGCAAGAAGGAAATCTCCCACTGTCCAATAACATACTTAACATTTTACGCCTTATACTCTGAAAAAAATGCATAGCTCAGTTAAATTTGACTTAGAATTAATATAGACATATATTGACAACTGTCATTTAAGAAAATGACTGCTATTAGACAGGCCTGCTGATCTATCACAACTGGTTGTGGGAATAGACTTTTCCAAAGATTTTCGCCCGCTGGGAAAATGATCTTATTGGTCACTTACTGAATCATGCCCTGGACGAGGGTGTGGCCAAAACGGAAGGCAACAGTTGCAAACTCGTTCATTATGGCTGCGTTAAGGCCGCTGTCGTAGTCCCTGGAGTAGCCCTCCCGCCGCGGCAGTAGTCCATTCTCGGCCATGTAGTCCTTGCCTGCAAGGATACGTCCAAGTCATTTTAAAAGTTACTCTAATAATTTTTTTGTGATCATTTTGCGTTGGTATTTATTGGGTACTCGCACGTATGCTAGGTTTCTTCTACTATTTCTGCTTTGGCTACGAGCCAACTACCATTGATAGTCAATTACTACTGCAACTACTTATAATATTATAAGTGGTTATCAGGTGCTATTAGGCAACTACTAAGGCTTTCTCCCTCTTCCTTTTCAATCGGGTCACTGACGAGACAGTCACCGAGGCAATGAAGCTGGAGCATGGAGTCCGAGTGGGCGAGGACAGGATGTCAACACTCCCACTTGCTGATGAATTGGTGGTGACGGCAGAGGTCCCTGGAGGCACAGACACGAAGGGACAGCATCTGTGGCACATTGGCAAGCATAGGCCTCAAGGTAAATCCCGGAAAGCACCTTCACCATAGAAGTGGATGGAGCTCGAAAAACATGGTTAGCGGCACCGGCAGAACATTTCGTGTCAACCCTGTAGCTCTTGATACTATGGACCAGGAGACAAGTAGGGCCCAGGGGGACGAGTATAAGTACTTTGTGGTACCAGTCGGTGACGGAGGCAGAATCTTTTCCTATGGGTCCCGACTTAAGGACGGGTTTCATAACACCAACAGCAGGAATTTATACAAGATGATGCAACCTGTCCTCTTAAAAATAACGTCGCTTTTCGCTCGTATGCGCTCTATGGCCAAAAATGGACGTAATTTGAAATAAAATCGGCTCATAAAAGTGATGTACTGTCCCGTTTTCTGTTTGAGTCTTTTGGCTTACTCGGTAAGGTTAAAAAGGAAACTTTCAATTAACGTTTTTCATCACGTCTGGAAACTTTATGAGAATTTCCTGCCCACCTAACCTACCAGAGGACCCTTAACTTACTGTTTTGGAAAAAAATCCTAAATTTATTTTCATTTTTTTTCATTTTCAAATTACATCCATTTTCGGCCATATAGGTAAACGGCCAAATTCAGACATAATTTGTAAGAGGACAAGTTGAGAAGTCTTCGGAGTCGAAGATGACCATGACTTCAATATTAGGTTAAAGATCAGTAGCTGTGTGTCAGAAGATAGATAATGGGACAAATCTGAGCTCAGAAGCTAGCCACACATAGGACATACGTGTGGTGGTGTAAAGGTGGAGGTTGCCCTAGCTTTGCACATGGTGTGTTTCCTTTGGGCCTTCCAGACCGTCTTTTCTCTGCTGCCACAGGCCTCCGTGGTGACTTTGCTGTATCAAGTTGGACGGTCTTGAGCGAGCGACTCCCAAGTGCTGGGGGTGACGTACAGGTCATTGAGGGTCACCTTCAAGCAGTCTTGAATCAATTCTTCTGCCCCCCAACTGAACGCATGCACTAGCATAATTCTCCATACAGCACCCGTTTAGGCAACCGGCTGTCAGACATTCTGACAACAGGGCCTGCCTTTCTGGATTGAGTTTTTTGTAGGAGGGTGTAGACGCTGGGAATGCCGGCCCCTTCCAGGACGTAGGTGGGTGTCGACGCTGGGAATGCCGGCTCGGGACATCTGTGTCCGGGATTTTGTCCTGCCACCTAATGCAGAGGAGACTGCAGAGCTGCTCAAGTGAAAGAGATGGTGATGTTTGGTGTGTGTGTGTAACACCATAAAGGGTAGTATTTAATATTTCACATACAAGTAAAGTCAGTTCACACAAGATGTTGGGTGGCGCCAAGTTGTTGGTGCCATTGTCTACTAACCATTTCAAAAGCTACACCTTTTGAGACTTAATGTTCATGTGTCTAGCGAGGTGAGGTCAGGTCAACGACCTCGCCTTCCTCTAAGCTGATAATTGCAGACATTTTGCTTTGTTCTTTCATTGAACAAGCCGCTGTCTAGGTGTGGTAGGAAGATAGCCAGAGGCTATCTCTATCTATATATCTATCTATACACCGGCCTGGTGATAGCCCGTACCGGTGGGGACTCTGACTGTCAGCCGTACCACCATCCCGCCCCTCCCCCCCCCCCCCCCCGCCTCCTCTCTAACTATCTTATACTCAGACTTTGGTGGCTTGAATTGTAAGGTGAAGTATGGCATTTCTCAAATTACATGTGAGATTTTTCAGGGGCAGTCTGCTGTGTTGCTCTCAATTTCTTGTGTGGTGACTAAAATTCTGAATTAACTTTGACATTTGAAAGTAGAGGGAACTATCTTTCTAAACTTTCTCTTTCACCTGACTACTTTTCGTCACTCTTCTCATTCCCGCTACTCACTTCTCCCTTCCACCTCACTCGCTCCTCACTCTGTGCATTTCATCTTTCTTTCTCTATTCCGATACGTTACATGTCTGCTGTAGACAGTCCAGGGCCAGTAGAGAAGGGTGGTGAGTACCAATGCACGGTAGACCTTCAGTTTGGTGGTAAGGCTGAGGGCTCCTCCCCCCACTCCCAGACATTCTCGCGGAATCTTCCAAAGGCAGCGCTGGCCTTGGTGATCCTGTTGTTGACTTCTGCGTCTATGTTCACCGCTCTTTAGAAGTTCAGAGTATGGTGCCAAGATAGGTGACGTTGTCAACTGCCTGCAGGTTCTGCCTTTTGACATGTGCGGTTCCTGGTAGGGTATTCAGGCCTCGGGTTGGTACATGACTACGGTCTTTTGGGTGCTAATGATTAAACCAAAGTTGTCGCAGGCTTGTGAGAAGCAGTCCATATCGTGCTGCATCATTTGCACTGTGCTGGCATTGTGCACTGGTGTTGAGGGCGCTGTCTTCAGCGAACAGGAAGTCTCTTATGACAGGTTCCTTCACCTTTATAACAGCCTACATGCACTGAGTTTGAACAGTCCACTTCGAGGATGATAAGCTTTACTGACTTTGGGACTGCTACAAGGTTGTCGAGTTTTTTATTAAATTTTCCTTGATGTCTTCTGGGTTGGTCTTGGTTGGGGCGTATGCACTTATCAACGTTGCACTCCTTTTGCTTCCAAGCATGACCTGGAGCATGATTGATGCCCTCTGAGAGCTTGGTAAGTTTTTGGGCGAGGTGGGCTCTAATGGCAAATCCTATGCCAACTTCTTGCTGTTCGGCGCTACTGCGACCATTCCAGAAAAAGGTGTACCCACCACCACGCTCTGTAAGCTGACCTTTGTCTGCCAAGAGTGTCTCACTGAGTGTTCCTATGTCCACACATTTTATCGCTCTAGTTCTTTTGCGACCAATGCAAGTTTGCTTTTCAGGTCTATGTGTCTTGATGTTATCCAGCAGAGTTCGAAGGTTCAGGGGCCGAGATGGAGCACCCTCATTATTTTTCTTTGTATTTGTTCAACAACTCTCACCTTGGCTAGCAACCATGCTGGTTGCTAGCCAGGGTGAACTGGAGCAGGCTATGTTTAAAGCACCTTTTTTACCACTTTCCCCCGTGAAGATGAGCAGAGTGTGTCCTAAAGAGGGCTGCTCAGACACCCAGAGGGGCTGCCGAATTCTGCTGCAGCTTCAGTCCAATTCCTGTGCTGCCTGTGTGCAGGTCTGTGACTACAACTTCCAGTGTATCCTCACCTGCTGCTTCTCCACTCGCCCATCGCCACAGGACTTGAGGTTGCGCGATATGGGTTGAAGTCATGACTTGCGTTTGACTTGGATTAAAGTGAGGAAGAGTTGCGCAAATCGTCAGCCTCACTCTCTCGTCCTGTCCTATCTGGGTCCAGCAGCAAGACAACTAGTGCATGAAATAGATTAGGATGCAGTGAATGGCCAGTAGTGTCCTAAGTGTCTCACTGCTCCCTAGTTGCGCTCCACAACGCTTTGCTGTGCCCACTTTCATGCCTATTGAACCACTTTGGTGGTTTCCTCTTCCTCTGGGTCCAGTCTGCACATGTATTGGTACACAAGCCCTCACTCACCGAGAGTCACAAACCGTCGACTACCCTCACCTAGTTTTGTCCGCCAGTCGAAGCAGTTAACCGAGGTGTGGCCGCATGCAGACAGCTACAGGAGCCACAGATGAAAGTTGAGTGCAGGTGGGGACCGAAGCAGGCCAACCATCCGGAGGATCGACTGTTTTCCATCAGAGTACTACACCTTCCCGACACCCCTTACACCCATATTTATACCAAAACGCTGTCAGATCCTGAAACTAGTCCACCACCTAGTACTTGGCCACATGTTCAAGCCAGAGTAAGGGAGGCTCGATCGACAGATGCAGCAAGTCGATCAGTGCTGGTTGTACCTGCTGCATGATACTCCTTCGGCGTCCCTTACCTCACCTCAGTCATCTGATTCAAATATATAAAGTGGCTTGGATCGATGCTGCTGTCGGCGGACCTGCAGTTGAAATGCCGACTGGCCAATCCACAGTCCTGGAGATGCTGCGGCGATTGGTCTGGTCCCGCGGTTATTGCTGGAACCTCGATCACCACAGCTACGGAACTCTAATACTTGGAGAGCAAACCTATACCAGTTGGTGCTGGGGGAAGAGAACTATCAGGGAAAAGCGCCAAATCATTACGACTATATAGCACTAGGAAGGAACAGGATAAGGATTTGGGAACAGATGGGGGAAGGAATGACACCCAACCACTTGGACGGTTGGGAATTGAACGTTGACCTGTATGGAGCGAGACCGCCCTTCTACCGTCCAGTCCAAGTGAGGAATGGACGGTGCAGGCAGGAGTCTACTTGTAAAGTACAGTCAAGCCATTTGTAGGTCACCTCCTGCACCCGTCAAATGAGCGGTGGACACAATGCTATGGCAGTTCAGGTGACAGCAAATGCTCAAATCTAGAGTAGCCAAGGGTAGGTCAGATACAAGTGTCCTCTCGAAAACTGCTGACGGCCTGACACTCTGGGAGACGTCCCCAGATGTAACCGAAGCAAAGTCTTCCTCTTGGTTTACTATGTTGTGTGAACTGTCAGCGCTTATAACCTTGTAACACTAAGATTTGAATGCGTGTTATCCTTGGAAACAATATATTGTTTTCATCTATAACAATTACAACCTAGCTACAGTTTCTGTTATTGGTCAGCTTCAACTGTTTCTACTAATAATCTACAATAACTACAAAATAGGTACTGTTTGCACAAATAGCAGCGGACCAAGATAAAAGCAACTCGTGGTTACCAATGACAAGAGGGAGCCACTCGTTGTAGACGATGTGTTGATACATGGCCACTACCACTCTCCTGGTCTCCTGGTAGTTGATCTCGTCTGACCAGTGTGGGTTGAGACGGGCCAGTTCCCGGGCGACGCGGTTGTGGAACCTCACCCACACTGTGTGGATGACGGCCAGGTTCAATTGCTCGTTCAGGCGGCTGTCTCCTGTCGGGGTGAAAACAGGCAAGATAATTATCAGGGGAAAGCGTCTAGGTAGTTTGACTATAGAGCACTCTGAAGTTAGTTGATGCTGGAGAGAATGAACACTAACAAACCACTTCGACAATCGGAGATCGAACACCGACCTTGCAAAAAGCGAGGTCCTTCTCATGGGAAATATGGTTTTACCACATTTTGTTAGAAATTAAATGACTGACAGCATTCTCACGGCAATGAATCTAGGTAAGTGAGCGTTAGTTTAGGTGTCATCTTCGATGGAGATTGACACCCTCCAGCTGGTTAATATCCTTCCTCCTATTTGGTGACCAAAATTTTACAATTGCAATTTTCTAAAATGCAATATGCCAAAGGATCACCCAGCCCTTATTACTTGATTTAAAAATGGATTATTACATTTACAAAGACTTTGAAAATGTAATAAGCCATTACGAAACGCGTTCAGGCTTCAGACCATAGATAAAAATGAATTTTGGAGAATTGATATTTCCATTACCACCGACAGTGAAGAAAAACATAAGAAATATTGAGAAAATTCGTGTTAGAATTATTAATCTTACCTTTCGGTCATATTCAACAACATATATATTTTTAAAAGGAAGAGTTTTATATAAACTCTTCCTTTTAAAAATACCCCATTTTTCCTTGCACCTGAGAGTGTGCAAGAAATGTCTTATCCCCATTCCCTATCTCATACCCATTCCAGGTATCTCTTATCCCTGATTCTCATTGTTTAAATTCATTTGATTTACAATAACATATTGTGATAAATACAGATGTTGCAGTCATTAGAAAAGAAATATAGAAGTAAGCGATAAATATTTCTGCGAATGTTAGGTCATAATATCAACATCAGGATTTAATAGACGGGTAGGCAGCAGGAGGTAATTAGAGTTACAGAGGCATAGGACAACCTAATACCTCTGCATGAAGAATGTTTTACAGTACAACTGGATGACCATTAAGCACCGTAAGGGTGGAAAGACATACTTACCAGCCTTGAAGCAAGGAAGTCCTTCCCTGAGGGACTCGCACTCCATAGCATCATTGTCAGGTGGAAGGAGGTTTCTCTCCTGCACCCGCAGGAGGCCGCCTCGGAACGCTCGCAGTTCTTGTTCCTCTTCGTCACTCGACCCATAGATGTTCGACCCATCCAAGTAGTGTGTGATCTGGTTCATCTGCCAGACAGAGAAGCACTCGAATTGTTAATAACGAGGCTGTGTAAATATTGAGTGGTGGGAATAGTGCTGGATTTGGCCATAAGCTTAAATAAACAACAGCTTAATTAGGGCCTCGAAATCCATACGAATCTCCCCCTATATATATGTATATGTCGTACCTAGTAGCCAGAACGCACTTCTCAGCCTACTATGCAAGGCCCGATTTGCCTAATAAGCCAAGTTTTCATGAATTAATTGTTTTTCGACTACCTAACCTAACCTAACTTTTTCGGCTACCTAACCTAACCTAACCTATAAAGATAGGTTAGGTTAGGTTAGGTAGGGTTGGTTAGGTTCGGTCATATATCTACGTTAATTTTAACTCCAATAAAAAAGAATTGACCTCATACATAATGAAATGAGTAGCTTTATCATTACAAATGAAAAAAATTAGAGAAAATATATTAATTCAGGAAAACTTGGCTTATTAGGCAAATCGGGCCTTGCATAGTAGGCTGAGAAGTGCGTTCTGGCTACTAGGTACGACATATATATATATATATATATATATATATATATATATATATATATATATATATATATATATATATATATATATATATATATATATATATATATATATATATGGCTTTTCAGGCTTTGCTCTGAAAGCCATGGACGTCGATCTTGCTATATGGGAGACACTGGCTGCAGACCGTTCAGCCTGGAGGCAGTCTGTTCAAAGAGGTCTCTCCAAGTTCGAGGAGTCACTTGCCAAGGAATCGGAGGCAAAGAGACAGAGAAGGAAGGCTGGTAGCCGGGAAGACAGACCAGAATCGGACTTCGTTTGTGCTCGCTGTGGGATGGACTGCCACTCTCGGATTGGCCTCATCAGACACACCAGACGCTGCACCAGGATTGACAACCAGGGCACAACTCCATAGTCTCCCGAGACTGAAGGATGCCTACTACTATATATATTGCTTATAAAATTTGATGTGGCTTTGTGTGTGTAGTGTAGTTTTTAAAATAGCTTGTGTAACAGACTTTATTGTGTAGTATTATAATGGCTTTAAATGTAATTCATGTAATTCTAAATGTAATTCTATTGTTATGTTTTAACAATAGGGTTCCGTCCTTTATATGTGTTAGGGCCTTGCCAAGTCTAAATCCGACAAAGATGAAGTTATTTGTAAGTGTATATTGCAATCATCCACCTGCCTAGAGTCCAACATCTCCCGCTTGCCTCTACACTGTGTATTCGTTCATTCATTAAAATGCCTTGTATGAGTCTTATAGAGTGAACACGAAATGTTCACTATAGGACCGGTAGACACATGTGACGTATACATACAAAGGTTTGTATGTAACATTAAGAACCGGCTTGATAATGGTCCAGGATGGACCGAAACGCTGTCCTCTCTCCGTTTTCTGATGCCGGGTTTGGTTATCATATCCTCAGCCACGTTATTGTGACTCAACGTCTGAATTAAATATGTCTTCACAATTTTTTTTAATTGTATAAGTAAATGGGATATGGCTGAAAATAATACTGTAATAACAATTGTACATGACAACAAATTTAATTCAAAATACTGTAAAATTGATATACAATGTTTATAAAATATAACTTGCAGACAGACAATGGAAGATTTCGGGAATGGAGTTTATTAACTGGCCCAATAATGCATGTAATTCAGCCCGTCATCATAAGGTTTCCAAACCTCAAGAAAAAATATGTTTATTTGTGATGTGTGTCTATGTATATATTAACACGTTGTACTGAATGGGGTGAGAATAGCTTGAGCTACCTCATCCCTTTGTGTGTATTTTACCTCAATAAACTTATTTCAATTTCAATTTCAATTTCAAACCTCAAGAAAATGGCCAAATTAAAGGGTCCTCTTCCAGCCTACCAGAGGACCCAATACAGAAAACGGAACAGTTCGTTACTTTCGCGAGCCGCTTCCATTTTCTAGTACGATAATTTTTGGCGTTATGTAATGCATACGATCGAAATGCGACGTTCTTTGTAAGAGGATAAGTTGATCTGCCAATAATTACCGAATATTCTCTGTTATGTTCAATATTCTAAGCAAAAATATGCAGTAAAAAATAGTTCAGAAATCACATTGGAAAAAATTGCATATTCGAGCACTATAAAGGTTAATGTTCTCTAAATGTGTGTGCAGAATTCTGTTTCATCCCATACAATAGTATTTAAGTGGCAACAATGATAGTGTAGATGGCGTTTCGAGTAAACAGACGAGCTCCACAAAGAGTGAGGGAGCATACTGTCATCGGCTCCATGGCCCGTTGAGTGGACTGCCTTCGCTCGTGGTGCCCGCCACCAAATACTATGATTCATCGAATAAAGTTACGGTTTCGAGGAACCCATACCATCACCAGGTCTGAGATCCTGGACATACTGACTGGAACTATCGAAGTAGCACTTGTCTACGTCGTTGATGACGTGCTGGGCCCCAAATCCTGTTGATCAATGCGGAGGCTCTGAAGGAGTTGTTCACCCCTACCACACTGGCTGTGTTAGAAGCAGCAAACATGATACTTACTCTGCCACTGCAGTGCCTGGCTGCAAGAACAGTGTTCGTCTGTCGAGTTTGCGCAATCATCTCCGGCAAGCTTGTTCCTGATGGCTTTGCCAGCATCAACCAACAGAACCCGATACTGACAGCAGTCACAGTGAAGTTCATGTGGCTGAATGACAATCAAAGTTCCACCATCAAGATCACCTTCAAATCTCTGGAGAAGGTTATCAATGCGGCTGCAAACAGCTTCAGGTGCCTTGGAGTCGCCTGTACACCACATCAAATCACTAAGAAACGATACTTTGCCCTACGCCAGTGCTACAAGTACTACCAATATACCCACTTAACCAAGACGTGCACTCTTCAAGTCGCAAAATGCAGTATCTGTACTGGAGACCACCCCTTCGTGGACTGCCAGGCAGACTACCAACACTGTTTACTGTGTGATGGAGACCACACTGCATCTGAGTGCACCACACTTCAAGCTGAAATTCAGAAGATGTTTGAGGCCAGAAAAGCCTCAGCTACTCGTCGCCCAACATCATCCTTCAATATTCCAGCCCAAGCATTCCCAGAGCTCGCGTCCAGCAGAGCAACCGCATAGCAGTCCAGTCAATGGGAGAGTTGCTCCCACCAAAGCAGCCAATCGCCGACCCAGCCTTCGCCACCTCCACAGACCAGAAACCAATACCAGCGCAGTTCCTGCCCTACTTCATCTAGCTGACAGGATGGATGAATCAAACAACAGACTGCATAGCTGCACTTAACATACTTGTTGCTGCAAATGGTTTCACAACCCTCATTGTTTCTGATTACCTGCTTACTGCACATCCAACGGCGGGTACTCCTGCATCCCATGTTCCTGCATCAAACATCAATGTCCTAGAAGATGCACCCGCTGACTGCTTCTCCAACCACCCAGCCCACTGCTTACGATCGTGCAAGTGATCCTGCAGCCTCTGCTTCTGCAACTGTTCCTGCATCTGATCCTGCTACCATAGTTTCTACTTGTAAGGCTCCAGCACCTGCGCCTCCAACCACTGATCAAATAGCACCTGCAACACCTGACTCAGAAGACTAAGACCAGACACAGGATAAGACACCCCAAGGGGCGAGCGTGAAAGTGGGGAAAGAAGAAGAAGAAAGGGGGGGGGGAGAGGAAGTAGCTTTAGGAGGAGAAAAAGTGCCAGGGTTAAACCCAGCTGCGTGTCGTTATGTGGCGGCACTTGAGGCAAGTACTCAGTCGGGTGTTTCAGTGGCATCAACAGGGACATCACAAAACTCACATCATCGCAATGATTGACTCAAAAGCGTCATGGCTAAACTTTTATTGATAGTATGTGCTGAGTGTTAAGAGCTGGATATTTTTATGTAGATGCTGGGTGTTGAGAACTAGAGATTAACGAAATACAGAGTTTGGAGGACGAGGATCATGGATAGTGGAGAAGAGATCATGTGTGTTTCATAGGTGTCTAAGAGTGTGTAAGAGAAAATCAGTGTGTTGTTCGTGATAAAGAGAGGAGTCTGTCAATCTGTTTGTCTAGTAAAGATTGCCAATGGACATTGAGAGCAGAAATGCTAGTACCGTCATGGAGGCGGTCGATAGTATTGAAATCTTCCCATCAAATGTTGAGTATCCATCTATGTGCTCTATTTTGAATTTTCTGGAGTTTTAATTTATTAGTGGGTGCGGTTAAGGAAAGAGCAAGAAGAGCATATGTTAGGAGAGGTCTAATAAGTGTTTTATGGAGGTGCAGTTTTGTTTCAGGTTTGTTAAATCTAAGCCTGTATAATTTTGTCATGGGCTGGGGAGCTATTACATGTTTCTGTGCAATGTGTGTATGAAAGAGTAATTATCGATCAAATATAAGGACAAAAACTGTGGTGGAAAGAGATACAGAAATGTTAGTAGGATTAGGAGAGAACGTGAATAAAGTTGAACATGAACAGGGCGAGCAGCTCGTTTACAGAAAAAGTAGGTGATTTTAGATTTGTTGGAGTTGGTTTTAATGTGCCAGTCATACTCCCCTTCTGTTATAACATCGAGTTCCTCTTGTTTTTTCCATGATAATGTGTCTATGGAGTAGCTGGTGACAAGGTGAGAGAGACATCATCAGCATAGCAGAAAGTTAATGAAGTGCAATGAATAGGGTCAGGAATGTCGTTGATGTATAGGATGTAAAGTGTCTAGGCAAGAACAGAGCCTCCGGGAACACCGGCATGTAAGTTGAAGTAGTCTGAGTGTTGACGGAGGAAATTAATACTCATTGTCCTACTGTCTAAGTTGTTAGAAAGTAGTTTAGTGGTGATGAGAGGAAGATTAAAGTTATTGTATTTTGAATTTGAGGCCGTCATGCCAAACAGTGTCATAGGCCTTCTCAACGTCTTTAGTGATAAGTGCAGTCTTAGTCTTTGTTGATGGTTGATATTTATGTAATTTGTCATATACAAGGCGTCATGTGTGGACCGGTAAGGCCGGAAGTCACATTGTTTATTAGTGAGTAAGTCACTGTCTTCTAGGTGCCTTCTAAGTCTCATGTTGACTAGCCTTTCAAAGACTTTGCAAAGTGTCTCTAGAAGACTGATGACGTCTATAATTTTTGGGTCTGTGTGAGGTTTTCCAGGCTTTGGAATGAGAACATCAGTGGCAGATTTGAAGGGGAGAGGAAAATAACCAGAGGTAAGAGAGGCGTTGAATAAGTTAGTGATAGCAGCAATGATGGAGTTGGGGGGTAGTCGAAGGAGGGTATGTCTAATGCCAGACGCACCAGGGGCTCTACGGCGAGTGCCCATGAGAGCTGTCTTGACATCAGCTAAAGTCAGGGGAGTCTGTACGTCAGTGCGTGAGTTAAGGTTATTAAAGTGGATGAGGTCATCAGGACCTCGATAAAAGCCAAACGTATATGATTACACTCTGGCTTTCTGTTCCCGACACAATGAACTAATTACATTGTGTGAGAATCGGGAGTGATAACAAGCTAAGAGACGTTTAGTGCGAATAGAAGGAGTGAAATTGAAATGTGGTTTGTGCGTTGTTTGGGGAATGGAGATGTTTGCTGCATGAATGATGGCGTCTTGTATGTGGCGTGCTGGTGTGATGTTTGTCACTGAATTCATAAGTGAGATCAATGTGTTGTTGGAACATGTCCCAATTTGCCAAATGGTATGAGAAATGAGTAGTGCAGGGGATGAGAATAGGAGTGTTGGAAATTGTGAGAAATAAAGGAATGTGATCAGAGCCCGTAATGGGACCTGGTGAAACATAGTGTTGGAGGTTGTTGCCGAGTCTGTTGGTGAATATGAGATCAGGTCTGCCAGAACCTGCATGTATGAGAGAAGTGGAGAAGTCGGGGCCAAGGAAGGACAAGTTAGGCAAGTGAGAAAAACAGGCAAGTGAGTGTGGCTGAAGAGAGTGATGTTTTGCATGGGAATGCCAGTGTTAGGGTTGATGTAGGTGGTGCAGATGATGAGAGGGCCCATGTGAGTGTGGACGTTGATGGCAAGGAAATGTTTGTGAAGCCAGAGAGTGTGTGTGTAAGAGTTCGTGTTTATATTAAGATCGTATGAGTATTGCAACTCCTTCGTGTGCTTCATCAGGTGACTGGTAAGAGGGGTAGCCAAAATATTTGATTTTATGTGAGTTTGTAATATATGTGCTATTTATTAATAACACATAGGTCTCAATAAAATCTGCCTCAATTAAATCTGACACTATGTGTCTAATAGAGAAGGGGGCCGAGAGGGAAGTAACAGACGTTGTAGTATTTGTAGTAAGATTGGCAGTGGAGGTGACGATGTTGGAAGAGAAAGCAGTAGGTAGTACTTGGGGCTTGGGTAGGCTACTTTGGGATAGTTCAGGGTCTTCAGTATGGTCAGTGGTTCCGTTTTCTGTATCAGTCGGGATTGGGCTGGTTGGAGGTTCTGGGGAAACTACAGTATTCTCAGCAGCTGAAGTCATGATATTTTTGAGATTTGAGATATATACAAGAGTTGTTACATTCTTGTACAGCCACTAGTACGCGTAGCGTTTCGGGCAAGTCCTTAATCCTATGGTCCCTGGAATACGATCCCCTGCCGCGAAGAATCGTTTTTTCATCCAAGTACACATTTTACTGTTGCGTTAAACAGAGGCTACAGTTAAGGAATTGCGCCCAGTAAATCCTCCCCGGCCAGGATACGAACCCATGACATAGCGCTCGCGGAACGCCAAGCGAGTGTCTTACCACTACACCACGGAGACTGCCAATTTTGTGGAGTGTGGACTGTAGGTGAGAATGGAGCAGAGAGCTAGAGAGTAGGAGGAGGGATGGATATTAGGAAGACTACTGTGAGTGAGAAAACAGGGAAGATAGTCAGCAAAGTCCCGCCCATCATCATTAGATATCAGGTATGCAGCCTGCATATAGGCGGTGACTCGTTAATATAAGAGGTTCTGAAGAGGAGCAATATTGAGCTTCTGCAGGGAAGGAGCATTGGTCGTCTGCAGGGGAGGAATATTGGGCTTCTGCAGGGAAGGAGCATTGGGCTTCTGCAGGGGAGGAATATTGGGCTTCTGCAGGGGAGGAATATTGGGCTTCTGCAGGGAAGGAGCATTGGGCTTCTGCAGGGGAGGAATATTGGGCTTCTGCAGGGAAGGAGCATTGGTCGTCTGCAGGGGAGGAATATTGGGCTTCTGCAGGGAAGGAGCATTGGGCTTCTGCAGGGGAGGAATATTGGGCTTCTGTAGGGGAGGAATATTGGGCTTCTGCAGGGGAAGGAGCATTGGGCTTCTGCAGGGGAGGAATATTGGGCTTCTGCAGGGAAGGAGCATTGGGCTTCTGCAGGGGAGGAATATTGGGCTTCTGCAGGGAAGGAGCATTGGGCTTCTGCAGGGGAGGAATATTGGGCTTCTGCAGGGGAGGAATATTGGGCTTCTGCAGGGGAGGAATATTGGGCTTCTGCAGGGGAGGAATATTGGGCTTCTGCAGGGAAGGAGCATTGGGCTTCTGCAGGGGAGGAATATTGGGCTTCTGCAGGGGAGGAACATTGGGTTTCTGCAGAGAAGGAGCATTGGGCTTCTGCAGGGGAGGAATATTGGGCTTCTGCAGGGGAGGAATATTGGGCTTCTGCATGGGAGGAATATTGGGCTTCTGCAGGGGAGGAATATTGGGCTTCTGCAGGGGAGGAATATTGGGCTTCTGCAGAGAAGGAGCATTGGGCTTCTGCAGGGGAGGAATATTGGGCTTCTGCAGGGGAGGAATATTGGGCTTCTGCAGGGGAGGAATATTGGGCTTCTGCAGGGGAGGAATATTGGGCTTCTGCAGGGGAGGAATATTGGGCTTCTGCAGGGGAGGAGCATTGAATCTTGAGGTGTTTGGTATTAGGCACTGGGTATACCTCCATAGCAGTAATATCATTACACACAAAAATCACAATAACGTGATATATCAAATGTTCATGTGATATATCACGTTATTGTGATTTTCTGTGTGTATTGAAGTAGGGGCGTGAGAGGTAGAACTATTTGGTTGACAGAGCCCGAGTGCATGGGGGGAATTGTGTGACACCCCGGTAAGGCTTCAATAGAAGCCTCGGGAGCCTCATGAGGAAAGTACCACTCCCGGTTGCAATTATTTCGACCATGTCGTGGTACAGTTGACTAAGGCGCATCTGGGAACGCTCAGCGCATAGGTTCGAACCCTCATCGAGGCTCTTGTTGATTTGTTCAAGTAATATCATTCCTGTCTGAAATTTCTTGGGAGAGATTGTTGTTTTCCGGTACAGAAAGAACAGAGCTTTCAACATTACGTACAAAAACAGAGCATTTAGTTTTTTTGCGCAATAGGGAGCACATGAGTCAGAAAAGCTTGGGTAAGTTTACTACAAGCTGGTTCCTTAAAGCAGACAAAAAGGTGGTCTCCAGAGGCAAGGAAGAATTTGATGCTGTTGACATGTTTGATATGAGACGTGACAGGAGTTCCAGTGGCATTGAAGAAAGTAGTGATGCAGTCAATAGTGTCAATGGCTGCAGTGTTAGTGTAATTCATCTACAGACAGATGTAATTCATCTAAGCCATTGTGACTCACTTCCTACAGACAGTCCCGTGTTTTGTAGACAATCACTACGTAAATCCATAAAACTCACTGGGGGTGAGTGTGTAGGTCAGGTCTAGGACCTGACCTACACACTCCAAAAGATGTCAGGAACGTTGGTGTAGCCATGCGTAGCGCTCAAGCAGCGGGTTGCCTAACTCACACTTGGAGCGAGACGAATCCTTCCTCTTGCAACGTTGCCGAGGAAAGATGTGACTCAGAAAAAATCACCCATCGTCTAATGAGGACTCTGTGGACGTTGTCAACGACACCGCACCCACATCTCCAAGCGAAGAACATCTTCAAAAGTTATACATGACTGTGAATTCCTTACCATGACACTAAGGGAACTACAGAAAGAAGTGTACAAAGGAACAATGGGATCTCCAGAGAATCGACGCATGCCCTACGCCGTTAGTTTCCTGGCAGGACAAGTAGTACGAGTTGCTGTTCTTTCAAATGATATTCGGGCAACCTGCCTTATCACCCTTCTTCCCCCAGACCTGATAGACCAGCGCTACTATATACCTTCATTACCAGTGGTAAAGAAGACGCCAGTGATACCATTCAGACACGAAGTCAAATAAAGAAGAAAGAAGTCGTAGACGACGAATCAAGACTGAAAAATAAAGAAGAAAGACGACACCGCATGCGGAGAATCTCTACCAGGAATAAAGTATAACACTGCACCACCGCGTCTCCCTACAGAACCATGCCTCGTCGCCCAGCAAGTCATGTCGATTTCGCTCATCACAAGTCTTCCATTCTGCAGCTTGGCCAAGCTGCGGCACTTTTTCTACGACTTCGAAGCTTCCTCTCAAAGACTTTAGCTATACCCATTTCCCGCTTGCCCCATGGGTATCTTATCCTGTATATTGTTAGTGGAGTAAATGTTAGTGATAAAGTAACTCCAGAGACTCCGCCTGGCTCACCTGTTCAGCGAATCCTAAAGTGCAGGGGTTGGCTCTGGGGGCGAGCACAGACCTGACGAAGTTCATGCAGCGGCGACCACTCGCGCCGAAGAATGGGTCATTGGCGGGGATATCAATGGGGAGGCAAGATGGGTGGAGTAATGTTGGTTCCACAAAGCTACGGCCCTGGTTGCTGCAGCACTCCACCCCGCTCATGTTACCTGGCCAACCCAGACACGTCTTTGTTATCATCGGGAACAACTTAGTATATAATAACACATAAAGAACACGAGAAGATGGATTACATCACCATGGATTATGCAAAGAGGTAAAGGAAGGGTTCATCCAGGAAAAAAAGGAAGCAAAAGAGACAAAATTAACACTGGACAATAAAAGAAGAATAAGGGTACTAAGCGGAACAACTAGAAATAAAAAGAACAGATGAGAAAACAAGCCGTTCAAAATTATATATAAGTGGAGACCCGAAACACTAACTCAGAATACTGAATACAATTATTTACTGTGTGAAGACCTCCACAATAAATATTAACAGAACTTGACACTGATGCTACACGGTATGAGACAAGCGAGAGTTGTATTACAGAAAAGGCCTCATTATTCTCATATAAGAACATAATAATCACGGTAACTGCAGAAGGCCTTTTGGCCCATAAAAGGCAGTTCATATTTATATCCACCCAAACTTATTCATTTGGGTGGGAGTAGCCATATTTGTCAGGGAAAATCTGAAATGTAGTCTCAAAGAGGGAATCAAAACTGAGCCACACACATAAACTATTTGGTTACAGTTAAACGAAAAAGCTAAAAAAAACTTATAATAGGAGTTATATAAAGGCCCACAAACATAGACAGAATGGAAGCAACGCATCTATGGGATGAAATAGCTAGAGCATCTCGGTCAAACAGGATTTGCGTCATGGGGTGACTTTAATTTAAGTGGAATAAACTGGCCTAACAGAACAAGGAATAACGAAGCAGAAGATTTTCTAGAATTAATAGACGATTGCTTCCTTTAGCAACACATTAAGGAATCAACGAGTGAAATTAATATTTTAGACTTAACTAACAGGGAGTTAACGAATAGGGAGTTAACTAACAGTGAGACACAAATTAATGACATCGAAATAATGAGTGAGCTAGGGAACAGTGATCATAAAGAAATCAGATTTAGCATTGATTAGAATAAATTTGTTGGCGAAAATTCTGTTAAAGTGCCAGATTTCAGAAAAGCAGATTTTAATGGCCTATGCAATTTTTTGAGTGAAATCTTTTTAACTAGTCTTTCATGTGGTATTATATAAAAAAAAAAATAAATGTACCTGGATTCAAGGTACACAACGTACGTAAGGTACAAACCTTACCACTATCAACTGCTTCAACTATGCTGGAATAAAATGATAGCAAATTTGTTAAACATAAACGAATATTTGCAAAACCATGTAGTGACTCATTTATTACTTTATGTTTTTCAAGGTGAAGATGAATGGTATTTGCAGTTATCGATTCAAGTAACTTTCCCACAATAGACGTTAAGCTAATTGGCCGATAGTTGACGCAAGTGATCTATCTCCTTTCTTAAAAATTGGTACCACATTAGCTACCTTCCATGACTCTGGCACTCTGCCTGACTCTATTGATTTATTAAATATGGTAGACAGTGGCTCGGAAAGCTCCTCTTTGCATTCTTTAAGCACCCTGGCAAACACTTCATCCGGCCCTGGGGATTTGTTTGGTTTATGTTTTACTATTTGTTTAATTACATCCTCCCTGGTAACTGCTAAACTAATCAACCTGTCCTCCTCCCCACCCACATAGACTTGTTCAGCTGAAGGCATATTGTTAAGTTCCTCTTTAGTAAATACAGATATAAAATATTTATTAAAAATACTACTCATCTCTTTGTCATTATCCGTTATCTGACCTGTCTCAGTTTTTAATGGACCTATCCTTTCCCTAATCTTTGTTCGATATAACTGAAAAAACTTTAGGATTTGTCTTTGCTTGCCCTGCTATGCGAACTTCATAGTTTCTTTTTGCCCTCCTTATTTCTTTTTTAAAATTTCTAACCAGTTGTACGAATTCCTGTTCTAAACTGACTTCCCCATTTAATCCTTTTGTACCAGGCTCTCTTTCTAACTATAAGGTGATTTCTGTGTGTAACTATAAGGTTCATCAGATCCATTGTTATCAATTTCAGATCATTAGTATTCGATCTATTCAATTTGTATGTTATACTACGTTCCTGTACTTTGCTTAGAATATTTTTAAATAAGTTATATTTTGAATCAACATCGAAATCCCTTTTTACATCACCTATCGCTGGGTTCACGTCTCGATACAAGACCGGCCCATCCCACCCCCCCCCTCCCCCCTTATGCCCAGGACTATCTAATCCATTTCACCCAAAAAATTGCATAGGCCATTAAAATTAGCTTTCCGGGAAATCTGGCACTACCAGATTTTTCGCATACAAATCTATTCTATTTAATGCTAAATCTGATTTCTTTATAGTCACTGTTCCCTAGCTCACTCCCTATTTCGATGTCATTAATTTGTGTTTCCCTGTTAGTTAACACTAAATCTAAAATAAATATTTTCCCGCGTTGGTTCCTTAATGTGTTGGCTAAGAAAGAAATAGTCAATTAATTCTAGAAAATCTTCTGCTTCATTATTCCCTGTTCTGTTAAACCAATTTACTTCACTAAAATTAAAGTCACCCATGACACAAATACTGCTAGACTTAGATGCTCTAGATATTTCATCCCATAGGTGCTTTGCTTCCATCCTGCCTAGGTTTGGTGGCCTGTATGTAGCTCCTATTATAAGATTATTTGCTTTTTCGTTTAATTCTATCCAAATAGATTCTGTGTGTTGCTCAGTTTTGATTCCCTCTTTGAGACTACAATTAAAATTTTCCCTAACATATATGGCTACTCCCCCTCCTCGTCTAACATATCTATCCGCGTGAAATAGTTTAAATCCATTTATTTGAGATTCAGCTAATAGTTCTCTATTTTCTACATTCGTCCACGTTACAGTAAGTGCTATAATATATATTTTTTTCTGTGCAGACAAGAGCATTTAAATCGTTTATTTTGTTTTTTAAGACTTCTACTGTTAGTGTAATATAACCTAAGTGTATTGTTATTTTGCGGCCCTTCTCTTTCCCTGATCATTTTGTCAATTTGTTTCCCCCACAAACACATACTTTTATTACTTCATTTCTCCATATCAGTTCCCATACCACTATCTACTAATAGTTTAACCCAAACCCAAACAAACGCCTCCAATCACTAGTTTCAACGAGTTCGCAACAACACCAACCCCAGCCCTCGATAGATGCACCCCATCACGAGCATATATTTCATTTCTTCCATAGAAAGAAATACCCGAAACGCTTTGCGTAATAGTGGCTTTAGGCATTGTATGTACTAGCTCTATCTATAAATCCATTAACTTTTGTATCTTACCTTGTATGTATGTACCTTACCTGAATAAAAATTTATTTATTTATTTATTTATACAAGTGTTCCCAGTTATCTATGAAAGGTATTGCATTTGATTTGCAATATCTTTCCAGCCGGCAATTGACACCAAGCGCCCTCGACATCCATTCATTTCCAACTCCCTTTCTTGGAAGAATGCCACATATGATCGGGATTCCTTCCTTGCTCCTAAATAATTCTATGGCTGTCTTAGACCTCTATATCAGTTCCTCACCTCACCTTGAAGTAATAGTGAATCTTTTTCCATGTTCATTTCCCTCCCGATTTTTGTATCATCGGCAAATTTGGAAATATTGCTGCTCAAACATGAATCTAAATCATTTATATATATGTGAACAAGCCTGAATGGTCCCCAGGACTATATACGAATGAAATATATATATATATATATTATGAATAACATAGGTCCCAGGACAGAGCCTTGAGGCACTCCACTTACAACATTTTCCCCGTCTGACTTAACCCCATTTATATTAACTCTTTGTTTCCTTTGGTATAGAAATGCCCTAAAATTCTGGGTTCATTAAATATAATAAATTATATTATGCTTATAATTATATATATATATATATATATATATATATATATATATATATATATATATATATATATATATATATATATATATATATATATGCAATTGACGATCACAAAACACTGATCATTTTATGCGGAAAATCCACAGAGAAATATGAAGAGGCAATAATAATCTTGGAAGCCTCATTTCATATTTCTCTGTGGATTTTCCGCATATATATATATATATATATATATATATATATATATATATATATATACGTCTAACCTACGCTTGAAACAATCAAGAGATCCTATTTCTATTATGTTACGCCAACCATTTCTGTCCCGCCCGGGAATCGAACCCGGAATTCTCAATTGTGAGTCGCAAACGAACCCGACTGTACTACCGGGGCAGTAACCCGAGTCCCGTCCCTGGTCTCTACCGGGTCCTAGATATTACTTACAAATACAAATATTTATCCAGGTAAAGTACATACATACAAGGTGAAATACAAAAGTTGATGGATTTATAGATAGAGCTAGTACATACAACGCCTAAAGCCACTATTACGCAAAGCGTTTCGGGCAGTAAGCACTTAGCAGTAAGCACCCTCCAACACAGGCCGCAGACTGGTCGATACTTACCGAGCCTACTGATGGGAGTGTGGGTGAGGTCATGGTCAATGAACTGACCCCACTGCATGACGGAGAGGGTCAGGTCTGGGCTGGGTCGGTCCTGGTCGCCCACAATACTGGTCGACACCAGCCTGGCAGACGGTAGTTCACCACCCGTCACACTCCGACGCGGCCGAGAGAGTCCTGTACGGAAAACAGCAAATGTTTACAAATATGTTGACTGTTGAGTCGAATTTTGCCTTTTGTTTATCTTGATATAACTGTTATAGGGCTGTACAGGACTGTTACCCTGGTATGACAGTTTATTTGTCATTAATTCATTGGTCTGTGTTAATGAGTTTGATGTGTTCGTCTGTGTTCATCAGTTTGTTTGTTCAGTGTTGATGAATTTGGTATGTTGGTCTGTGTTGATGAGTTTGGTATGTTGGTCTGTGTTGATGAGTTTGGTATGTTGGTCTGTGTTGATGAGTTTGGTATGTTGGTCTGTGTTGAGTTTAGAATGTTGGTCTGTGTTGAGTTTAGAATGTTGGTCTGTGTTGAGTTTAGATTGTTGGTCTGTGTTGATGAGTTTGGTATGTTGGACACAGAGTAATCACACTAACGTGACTGAAAAAAATTAGATCGATGAGATCAATGAGAAAATCCATAGTACCCGTACCTAACCTTGCGATGATTTCGGGGCTTTGCGTCTCTGCGGCCCGGTCCTCGACCACAATACTGACCACGAGGCCCGGTCCTCGACCAGGCCTCCTGGTTGCTGGACTGGTCAACCAAGCTGTTGGACGCGGCTGCTCGCAGCCTGACGTATGAATTACAGCCTGGTTGATCAGGTATCCTATGGAGGTGTTTATCAAGTTCTCTCTTGAATACTGTGAGGGGTCGGCCAGTTATGTCTGTTATGTGTAGTGGAAGCGTGTTGAACAGTCTCGGGCCTCTGATGTTGATAGAGTTCTCTCTCAGAGTATCTGTTGCACCTCTGCTTTTCAACGGGGGTATTCTGCACATCCTGCCATGCCTTCTGGTCTCATGTGATGTTATTTCTGTGTGCAGGTTTGGGACCAGCCCCTCTAATATTTTCCACGTGTAAATTATTATGTATCTTTCCCGCCTGCGCTCAAGAGAATACAGATTAAGGCATTTTAGTCTGTCCCAATAGTTTAGATGTTTTACTGAGTGGATTCTAGCAGTAAAGGATCTCTGCACGTTCTCCAGGTCAGCAACTTCTCCGCTTTGAAAGGGTCTGTCATTGTGCAGCAGTACTCCACTCTAGAGAGCACTAGCGTCTTGAAAAGTATCATCATTGGTATAGCATCTCTAGTTTGAAAGGTTCTTGTTATTCAACCTGTCATTTTTTCTTGCAGTTGTGACGGCTACTTTATTGTGTTCTTTAATGGTAAGGTCTTCCGATATGAGTACATCCAGATCCTTTACATTGCCTTTTCGTTCTATGTTATGATTTGCCTGAGTTTTGCACGTGATTTCCGTTTTTATATTTTATTTTTTTCCGTAGCGCATGAGCTGGAACTTATCCACACAGAAATCACAATAAAACTGGAACTTATCTTCATTACTTCCAAATTATTTGCTGTAGCCCATCGAAAGACCTGATTTACATCTGTTTGGAGGTTTGCTGTGTCCTCTATGTTGTCTACTCTCATAAAAATGCTAGTGTTATCTGCAAAGGATGATACAGTATTATTGATTGTGCCCTTGTCTATGTCGGATATGAGGATAAGAAAAAGTACTGGAGCAAGCACAGTACCCTGGGGGACTTAGCTCTTCACGGTTGATGGTCCGGATTTTATTTTGTTGACAATTACACATTGGGTTCTGTTAGTCAGGAAATTATAGATCCATCTGCCTGTTTTTCCGGTAATTTCTTTTGAACGCATTTTGTGTGAAATAACATCATGGTTACATTTGTCGAAACTTTTGCGAAATCTTTGTTAATTACATCAGTGTTTTGTTTATCTTGAATAGCATCTAAGACCATGTCATAGTGGTCCAGTAACTGTGGTATGCAAGAGCGCCCAGTTCTGAAACCATGTTGTCCAGGGTTATGGAGATGCTGTAATTCCATGTATTTTGTAATCTTTCTTCGTAGCACTCTTTCAAAGATTTTTATGATGTGTGATGTTAGTACTATTGGTCTGTAATTTTTTGCCTCTGCCTTATTTCGTCCTTTATGGAGTGGTGCTATCTCTGCTGTTTTTAGTATGTCAGTGATAATGCCAGTATCTACTCTCTGTCTCCAAAGAATGTGACGGGCCTGCGATAATGTTTTTTTTTGTTACAGTTCTTGATGAATATAGAGTTCCAAGAATCAGGGCCTGGTGCAGAGTGCACAGGCATACTGTCTATGGCTTCTTCAAAATCCAGTGGGAATAGCGTGACATCCGATATATGATATGATGATGGTATCACATCCATGAAAAATTCATTTGGATTTTCAATCTTCAGTGTGTTTAGTGGCTCGTTGAAAACAGAGTCGCAGTGATTCCTCAGTATTTCGCTCATTTCTTTGTTTTCATCTGTAAAGGTTCCATCTCCCTTTCGCAGGGGCCCGATACTATAATGTCGTTTTTTATCTTGATGTTGCATAGGAGAAAAAATGCTCCGGATTTCCCTCTATTTCACTGATGGCCTTTTGCTTTCTTTGTCTCTCCTGAATTTCGTATGATTTTTGTATTTTTCTTCCTAACCTTCTTCGCCGTTCTTGAGATGCTGGGATGAGGGTTCGAACTTATACGGTGGGTACACACAGAAATCACAGTAACGTGATAGAGCACATGAACAAATCCACAAGAGCCGTGATGAGGATTCGAACCTATGTACGGGATGTTTCCAGATGCGCCTTAGTCAACTGTACTACAACATGATCTTTTCTTTTAACTATGTCGTGGTACAGTTAACTAAGACGCATCTGGGAACATCCCGTGCATAAGTTCGAACCTTGATCACGGCCCTAGTAGACTTGTTCATTTGATATACCACGTTATTGTGATTTGTGTGTGTATTGAAGGGCGTAAAGATAGAACATCCGGTTGAGAGTGCCCGGGTGCATGGCGGAATTGTGTGAAACCCCAATTGGGCTTTGGAGCAGCTTCAAGATCCTTGTGAGGACAGTAGCGCTCCAGGTTCCTATTCTTTTGACCATGTTGTGGTACAGTTGACTAAGGCTTAGTTTAGAATGTTGATCTGTGTTGATGAGTTTAGTATGTTGATCTGTGTTGATGAGTTTAGTATGTTGATGAGTTTAAAATGTTGATCTATGTTGATGAGTTTAGTATGTTGATCTATGTTGATGAGTTTAGTATGTTGATGAGTTTAAAATGTTGATCTATGTTGATGAGTTTAGTATGTTGATGAGTTTAAAATGTTGATCTATGTTGATGAGTTTAGTATGTTGATCTATGTTGATGAGTTTAGTATGTTGATCTATGTTGATGAGTTTAGTATGTTGATCTATGTTGATGAGTTTAGTATGTTGATCTATGTTGATGAGTTTAGTATGTTGATCTATGTTGATGAGTTTAGTATGTTGATCTATGTTGATGAGTTTAGTATGTTGATCTATGTTGATGAGTTTAGTATGTTGATCTATGTTGATGAGTTTAGTATGTTGATCTATGTTGATGAGTTTAGTATGTTGTTCTGTGTTGATGAGTTTAGTATGTTGATCTGTGTTGATGAGTTTAGTATGTTGATCTATGTTGATGAGTTTAGTATGTTGATCTGTGTTGATGAGTTTAGTATGTTGATCTATGTTGATGAGTCTAGTATGTTGATCTGTGTTGATGAGTTTAGTATGTTGATCTGTGTTGATGAGTTTAATATGTTGATCTGTGTTGATGAGTTTAGTATGTTGATCTGTGTTGATGAGTTTAGTATGTTGATCTATGTTGATGAGTTTAGTATGTAGATCCGTGTTGATGAGTTTAGTATGTTGATCTATGTTGATGAGTTTAGTATTGTAGTAAAAGTGTTGTATATATATCATGCCTGGCTGGAGTTACTGTTGTACCTGATGGGTGCTCGCTTGACTGTTACTGTTTGGTGACCGGCAGATCAGCTGTGACTCACATGTATACAGGTCGGTGTAATGTACTCTTATTTTCTGTTTGTTTTAGCTTTAGTTGATTATGAAATATGTTTATCGTTATAGTGAACAGAAAGTGTTTAAACTGTATATATATATATATATATATATATATATATATATATATATATATATATATATATATATATATATATATATATATATATATATATATTGTATATTATATGGCTTGGTATTGCTGCAGGATGTAACTGTACTTTAATTATTCTATCAACAAAGCCACAAGTCTGGCGAAGCTTTAGATCACATAAGAACATAAGAACAAAGGTCACTGCAGAAGGCCTATTGGCCCATACGAGGCAGCTCCTATTTATAACCTACCTCAAGTATGTTCATCTGTAATAATGAGTTAAGTTTGTTGGTCTGTGTTGATGAATTACTGCTTTAATATGCTGATTTCTGAGCTGCCTTGAAAAGTCTTTCTTGCTGGAATGATGAGCGTATTTCATTCCAGTCTTATGATGATGATGTGTTTTGATAAGTTTTCGTAATTACTTTCTTTGATATCTTTCACAATGACTTACTGCTATACCGGATTTTCTTGTTACTTAGATAAGGTAATGATGAACTAACATACTGCCTCATGATAAAATTAAATGGTGTTGGGTTATCTTGGCATGTTAGACGGCATTGGTGTTTTGTGGTCACTATCTTGTCATTTTGATAATAAATTAAAGTTGAGTAAAGCTTGAAAAGGCACGTAATATCCCTCTTATCTTCATTATTTAGAAGCACCTACAGCGTTTTACTCTGAAAGTGAAAATGAACATTGAGTGTTTGCCGCAGTCATGATCAATGAACATCATGAGGCTGCAATGAACTATAAGAGTTGTTCAGGCCAAGAGTAAATATAGTGAGGACTGTAGTAGCACTCACCGTCGCTGTAGTATAGTGAGGACTGTGGCAACACCGTCGCTGTAGTATAGTGAGGACTGTGGCAACACTCACCGTCGCTGTAGTATAGTGAGGACTGTGGCAACACCGTCGCTGGAGTATAGTGAGGACTGTGACAGCACTCACCGTCGCTGTAGTATAGTGAGGACTGTGGCAACACCGTCGCTGTAGTATAGTGAGGACTGTGGCAACACTCACCGTCGCTGTAGTATAGTGAGGACTGTGGCAACACCGTCGCTGTAGTATAGTGAGGACTGTGGCAACACTCACCGTCGCTGTAGTATAGTGAGGACTGTGGCAACACCGTCGCTGTAGTATAGTGAGGACTGTGACAGCACTCACCGTCGCTGTAGTATAGTGAGGACTGTGGCAAAACCGTCGCTGTAGTATAGTGAGGACTGTGGCAACACTCACCGTCGCTGTAGTATAGTGAGGACTGTGGCAACACCGTCGCTGTAGTATAGTGAGGACTGTGACAGCACTCACCGTCGCTGTAGTATAGTGAGGACTGTGGCAAAACCGTCGCTGTAGTATAGTGAGGACTGTGGCAACACTCACCGTCGCTGTAGTATAGTGAGGACTGTGGCAACACCGTCGCTGTAGTATAGTGAGGACTGTGGCAACACCGTCGCTGTAGTATAGTAAGGACTGTGGCAACACTCACCGTCGCTGTAGTATAGTGAGGACTGTGGCAACACTCACCGTCGCTGTAGTATAGTGAGGACTGTGGCAACACTCACCGTCGCTGTAGTATAGTGAGGACTGTGGCAACACTCACCGTCGCTGTAGTATAGTGAGGACTGTGGCAACACTCACCGTCGCTGTAGTATAGTGAGGACTGTGGCAACACCGTCGCTGTAGTATAGTGAGGACTGTGGCAACACTCACCGTCGCTGTAGTATAGTGAGGACTGTGGCAACACTCACCGTCGCTGTAGTATAGTGAGGACTGTGACAACACTCACCGTCGCTGTAGTATAGTGAGGACTGTGGCAACACTCACCGTCGCTGTAGTATAGTGAGGACTGTGGCAACACCGTCGCTGTAGTATAGTAAGGACTGTGGCAACACTCACCGTCGCTGTAGTATAGTGAGGACTGTGGCAACACTCACCGTCGCTGTAGTATAGTGAGGACTGTGGCAACACTCACCGTCGCTGTAGTATAGTGAGGACTGTGGCAACACTCACCGTCGCTGTAGTATAGTGAGGACTGTGGCAACACCGTCGCTGTAGTATAGTGAGGACTGTGGCAACACTCACCGTCGCTGTAGTATAGTGAGGACTGTGGCAACACTCACCGTCGCTGTAGTATAGTGAGGACTGTGACAACACTCACCGTCGCTGTAGTATAGTGAGGACTGTGGCAACACTCACCGTCGCTGTAGTGTGGAAGACTGAGTCTCTGGAAGCCGGTCCTGGCCTGGCCCCACATGGGGTGGTCCAGGTTGTTGCAGGAGCCGTCGATGGTGCGGTAGATCCTGTCCTTCTCCTGGCACACGGGGTCCCTCGGACAGGTCTCAGAGAGGACGGTGGTGGACAGGTCAAACTGCTGCAGACCAAACCCAGCCTCCAGGGGAGTCAGATCAAACCTATTCACCGGAGACACAAAATTATGTTTCTGGCTAGTTTAGACAAAGAAATAACGTCCGTCTGGTTAGGTGTTACATAATAGCTTTGAATGTGTGTTTACTTGACTATATTTGAGCCTGTCCTCAGAGTAAAGTAATTATCACGAGACAATTCATTCTCACACCAACTGGATAGTTATCTGACACTTGATATGGTCTGAAAGCATATTACATTCCAATAATAGTCTACATGTAAACTGGCAAGTGAACCTTTATCCTAAGCAGAGAATATTATCAAACTATAATTTCATTGTATTATAAATCGTTAGTTTAAAATATAAAATCTATGCATAACTCATTTTCTTTTAAATTGTCTGAAGAATCTGGTTTTCTGTAAATAAAATTCTATGGGGTACTCAAATACTTTTTGACGTTCATATTTCACATATCTGAGAATAATACACCATTTAAAAGTAATCAAAAGATAACCAAACTTAACATAACCTTAGCCTGATCTTAACCTAACCTAACCTTACCTTTTCCAAACCTAACTTTAACCTAACCCAGTCATGGATAAGACGTAGATAATAGTACTAATAACATATCAGTTTTGAAGCGATTACCTCCAGGGAACCTCCTCCCTATGGATAGGTTGCTATCTATATATTGTTATGAACCCCATGTAGCCTCATGATATAGGTCCGCCCCCCCACACTGAGTTATTCCCAATCTGACCATAGTGAGGAGTCGGGGACATTAAATAGGGGAAGAAACCGTCATTAAATATGACCAAGGAGGAGATAAGTCACGGATGAACATCTTTGATAAAACTTGGAAGTGAGAGGACGACTGTATGTGAATGTCGTGTGCAAAAATGACGTCATCGTGGGAGCATGTCGTGTGCGAAGGTCTTAAGACATCACGTCGTGAGAAGGTCCGAGGAGAATGTTACGAATCAGTTAATTACCTGATTCTAACTAAGAATTAAATATGAAATAATTACATATTTTCAGCCCTCAATTTATTGGTTGGATGAAATTGCATACTATTATGCTTCATTATATAAGTATTTTGTTATAATTTTGTATCATGTTGTCATGTGTCAGCATTGATAGTATTCTTTCATATATGTTGTGGGTTTATTATGATTACGAGGAGTCAGTAGGGCATATCTTAGTGGACATGACCATATAAGAAAGTTTTGTCACCAGCAGTGGTGTACGCATCGTGACCCTGTAATTATTTCTTGTATTGTATTCATATCATTGAAATATTTTAGTATTATGTAAAGTGTATATATAATGTTTATACTTGTGTTTCGAGTGATTATTCTCAGTATGTCAAAGTGTCTGAATGAATTTGTATCTGATATATTTTGGTAACTGTGTGGACGCCACGCGTCTAGGCGTGGGAAGAAGCCAACAACCCGTCCTCTTAAAATAACGTCGCTTTTCGCTCGTAAGCGCGCTATGGCCAAAAATGGACGTAATTTGAAATTAAATCGGCTCACGAAAGTGATGTACTGTCCGGTTTTCTGTATGAGTCCTCCGGCTTACTCGGTTAGGTTAGGAGAGGAAACTTTTAATTAACGGTTTTCATGACGTTTTGAAACCTTAGGAGAACTTCTTGCCCTCCTAACCTACCAGAGGACCCTCAACTTCCTGTTTTGAAAAAAAAAAATCCAAAATTTATGTTCAATTATTATTCATTTTCAAATTACGTCCATATTCAGCCATACGGGCAAACGGCCAAATTCTGAGGAACAGGTTGTACACAGCGTCAGTTGTATGGAGCTGGTCGGACCTCTGTTTTAGATAAGTCTATTTGGTTACTATTTATATTTATTGTGATTGACAAGATGTCTGGTTAGACTATTAATCATATTATATGCCATCTATCTTGTATAGTATTAGTCATTAATCAGTGCTTAGAGGTGTTATTACACCCCATTGTAGTATAAAGATTATTTCTGGATGTTAAGGGCTTATTTTATGTTGTGAGCTATTGTGCCCCATCATGCAGTATATTGATGTTGACATATAGACAGTTGTGTTTTACTTCCCTAGACATATTTTTGATAATAATTGTGAGGTCAGTTTGACATGATTTACAACTGTACGGCAACATGAACCATATCCAGCTGCACTGTGGTGTAACAGAGAAGAATGCACGTCGTCGCTCCAGACGAGGAAAGATATTTGTGACTTGTGGAGAAGAATTTGTGAGGAGCTTCAAGAGTGACGTGTGAGGAAGCTGTGGGAGGGCGATTAGTGACATATATCTTAATTAGTGGCAACGAGTAGGAGCGACCTGAAGCCAGTTGAGTCGTCTTGCCCTTGGGAACCATGGTGGTGAATCCTTTAAGAGGATTATTTTCGGCAGGTGTACCTGATTGGCACCTGTCCCGTGACCCTTGACATGCTAGTCAAGATTTAAAGGAGCTCATTAGTGGTGGTCAAATAGAAGATTGTGTGGGCGACTTATCAGAGCGCCATATTTGGACGTCATGTCGACGAACATCGCTGTCTCTATATTTTGCGGTAAGAGCGGTATTGAACTGCTGTATGTTGCTTGTTGCAGTGAGATCGTTTGCCCAGCGATCTTGTATAATGTTTATGAATGTAGATTAGAAAGTTTGTGGAAATAATGAAATGATATAATGAGTTTAAGGTGAATTGACATTATGGAGGAGGGAGCGACACATGGTCGCTCGGCTGGGGTCAGTGGCTGACTGAGAAGAGCGCCCCTGGGGCCCTGGCGAATGGATATTTTCGGTGTGGACTCGTCCTGGTATGGGAGAACCCTCACAGTACAGGCAGGGACGCGAAATATGGAATTGTGAGGAGGATTTTATTTAATGAATGTTATTTGTGGTTTGATGGGAGGATATTTTTGTTATTGTGTGGTAATAGAATTACAGGTTATGTATGATGGACATGGTGCGTCTAGAGTTGATGTAGCAGTGGTACATGGTAGACACGATTCGTCATTAGTTGATGTAGCAGCGATATAGGAGAAGCTGCTGCAAGAGGATCTACTTAATTTGAAGACCGACTGATGGATGGTCCCAGTAGTGATTCCCAGCTATATCAATCACCATAGAGGTGACTCGTTGTGTAACGAGAGTAGCTGATCTTCCTGACGAGATACAGAGGGTTGTGAGGGCATCAATATATATTTTTAAGAGGTGGATGGATTCATGTAGTATGACTGATGCAATGCAAGGTGAGAGCGTTGATATTTCTTTTGATTTTGTTAACTAATGTGCACGAAGCCTAGCCCAGACGGGAGGTGACTGAAGGAAAGTGGGTTGCTGAAGTGGAGCAAGCAGCAGCCTTACAGAAACAATTAGGTTGTGTACTAATCTTTTGGAAGTGTGATGCTATTTTGTTGAACCATTACCTGATAATACCATGTTATTCTTTGTAATAAATGTTTTTCTGTTAGACAACCGTGTTTGCCCTTGTCCCGGTGAGGTTTTCTAGGAGGAAAGATATATCAATAATTGCAGGCCGGACGACAGCATACAGAAAACAAAAAGGGGAACTAGTAGGCGGTCACCCAAAGACAAGGAGAGAGAGGGTAAGTCTTAGTGGCTCAGTTAGGGTGTGTGCTCATGACGATGGGCCAGTTCTGAGTCGAATCCCCAATAGTATGACGTTGAGCCCCTTCTCCATATTTAAGTTCATAACCGGGTGACTCTCCAGTGTGAGCTCCGCTGGTGTTAGTAACAGTGGTGGTGAAAGAATAGACTAGTTTTTTCTTCAGCGGCTCCCTGACGATCTGAAAGCCCAGGATAAAATTGGGTGACACCTGAGAGAAAGCTCAAGGGGCCCTGATAATAATAAATGTCCATAGTTATGTATCTTTAGTTCTTAGGTACCATCTCTCAACATTCAAATAACTCGCATGATTGTTTTTAATCCCTTTGGGCTTTATCTCACATATTCTTTTAAATCCATGTAAGGGGTTTGGGTGAAGTATTGTACTTCACTTATCTACAGTTCAGTTCTTGTCTAATGTCCCTGAGACCCTTGTGAGTTTATTGGTAGTATTGCTTCTGCCTTTATCAAGGGCTGGTGGGTGGGGCCTCTTCTAAGAGTAAGCAAATTGTTAAAAGAGGGAGATAATCAACTCTTGCCAACAAATTAAAGCCAGACATTCTACTGCAATATTAGACATACATTCATTATCTAGCGTAGCCTAATCTCCCTTGGTGCAGACGCCACAAAACCCATTGTTAGGAGGAATTTGGTTAATAACATATGAATTAAACCAGGTAAGACTCGCCTAGTCATGAGGAGATACGTAGCACGGGAGTTGACAAAAGCGTCTCGGGAAATCTTGACGGCGAGGGGCGAGGTCTTGAAGAACTGAAGGTGCCCGAAGGATGGTGTGGCGTAGTTGGCTACTTGGACACGTCGCTCTCGCAGGTCCTGTAATGTGGCAATGTTATTATTGTTTGTTTTTGTTCTGCTTGTGATGGCCGGTCACCTACTTCAGAGTTCCTGCCACACATACACCAGTAGGCCTACTGCAGTGTTCCTGCCACATATACACCAGTAGGCCTACTGCAGTGTTCCTGCCACATATACACCAGTAGGCCTACTGCAGTGTTCCTGCCACACATACACCAGTAGGACTACTGCAGTGTTCCTGCCACACATACACCAGTAGGACTACTGCAGTGTTCCTGCCACACATACACCAGTAGGACTACTGCAGTGTTCCTGCCACACATACACCAGTAGGCCTACTGCAGTGTTCCTGCAACACATACACCAGTAGGCCTACTGCAGTGTTCCTGCAACACATACACCAGTAGGACTACTGCAGTGTTCCTGCCACATATACACCAGTAGGCCTACTGCAGTGTTCCTGCCACACATACACCAGTAGGACTACTGCAGTGTTCCTGCCACACATACACCAGTAGGACTACTGCAGTGTTCCTGCCACACATACACCAGTAGGACTACTGCAGTGTTCCTGCCACACATACACCAGTAGGCCTACTGCAGTGTTCCTGCAACACATACACCAGTAGGACTACTGCAGTGTTCCTGCCACACATACACCAGTAGGACTACTGCAGTGTTCCTGCCACACATACACCAGTAGGACTACTGCAGTGTTCCTGCCACACATACACCAGTAGGCCTACTGCAGTGTTCCTGCCACACATACACCAGTAGGCCTACTGCAGTGTTCCTGCCACACATACACCAGTAGGCCTACTGCAGTGTTCCTGCCACACATACACCAGTAGGACTACTGCAGTGTTCCTGCCACACATACACCAGTAGGCCTACTGCAGTGTTCCTGCCACACATACACCAGTAGGCCTACTGCAGTGTTTTTCTCAACTTAGGTCCTTATTTTCACTCATCGTGTGAAACAAGTTACAAAAGGTTAAAGTAAAGAAAACAGTGTAAATTACGCACCTCTTCCAGGCGGTCTTGTTGCCTTAGCGCCTGGGCCCCAAGCCTGCCCGCCTCGTTGATGTCGTACATGTTGAGGCTCAGCTGAGGTACCTTGACCACCGGCTCCGAGAACACCTGCCGCAGGTTGACTGGGAACAACATGTCAGGTCAGCCGGGTCTAACTCCTCTAAATGATATTCTCACTTAGCATTATTACACTTCACAAACAACCCCCAGGTATAACCCGCCAAACACACACCGAAACTACGACGTTGGTACAACGTTCGAACAAGTTTTAACACATTAACCAGTTATAACAACCAATATAGCAAGTTGTAACAACGTTCTAATACGTCATAAATACGTTAAGCCAAGATGTAACAACTTTATTACAAGTTGTAACAAGCGGAAAATAGACACAGTTACGGTTTGTGTTTCCAGGGAATAGAACCAGGCAACCCCGTTCTCTCGAGTTTTCACAACAGACAGATAATATTGTGTTAATTTGCTCGAACCTAACCTAACCTAACCTAACCTAACCTAACCTAACCAAACCGATAGACCCACACATAGAAAACGGGAATGTTTGTGAGCTACTATGATTTAGAGTATATTTTGTCCGTTGGAGATTTTGACGTCAAAATGCGGTACATTATTAGAGAGGACAAGCTGAATCATAAACGTACGAACCCAAGCAACCCGCCTAACCTATCGAGGACGATGTATAGAAAACGTCAGTAATACAGTAACTTTACTGTTGCTGTAATAGTATGATACTGTAATAGTATCACGTATAAGTGGACGTGAGGTGCGGGGCAAGTCCTGTATGAGTGGGCGTGAGGTGGTGGCAAGTCCAGCAACAATGGACGTAAGGGGGCAAGTGCAGCATAAGTGGACGTAAGGGGGCAAGTCTAGCATAAGTGGGCGTGAGGTGGTGGCAAGTCCAGCATGAGTGGGCGTGAGGTGGTGGCAAGTCCAGCATAAGTGGGCGTGAGGTGGAGGCAAGTCCAGCATGAGTGGGCGTGAGGTGGAGGCAAGTCCAGCATGAGTGGGCGTGAGGTGGTGGCAAGTCCAGCATAAGTGGGCGTGAGGTGGAGGCAAGTCCAGCATGAGTGGGCGTGAGGTGGAGGCAAGTCCAGCATGAGTGGGCGTGAGGTGGTGGCAAGGCCAGCAAGAGTGAACGTGAGGAGGCAAGGCCAGCAAGAGTGGGCATAAGGTGGGGCAAGGCCAGCAAGAATGGACGTGAGGGGCCAAGACCAGCATGAGGGGGCAAGGCCAGCATGAGTGGGCATAAGGTGGGGCAAGGCCAGCAGGAGTGGGCATGAGGGCGTGAAGAACGAACATATTTACGATCTCAAATATGGTCATTCTATGTCATTCAAGATCTGAAATATAGTTGTTCTACATCTTCTAAGATTTTAAACATGATCGTTCTACATCCTCCAAGATAAAAAATATGGTCGTTTTACGTCCTCCAAGATCTCAAATATGGGCGTTCAACGTCCTTCAAGATCTGAAATATGGTCGTTCTACGTCCTCCAAGATCTCAAATATGGGCGTTCAACGTCCTTCAAGATCTGAAATATGGTCATTCTACGTCTCACACCTAACCAAAATTGACTTAGACTGGTATAGTTTGTTTTCTCTGATTTGGCCAAATTGGGTATATATACATAGTAAAGAGGGTCGATGGGTGCGGTTATGATGTATGACATTAATACCTAACTAGTAAGTAATTATCAAAGGAGTAAGTCTACAGCTCATCTCAAACAGTAAATGACTATAATGTAATTCTGTTTTTACTGTTACTTCAAACTAAACCTTGCCGGCATAATGGAATTCGATGACATATCAGTTCACCCATCAGCAAGAGCACACCAAACGTCCATAGTGTGACTACCCCAGGTCCAGACACGTCATGCTTCTTGGTTAACTAATGCATCCAATTTTAATAATACTAATCAGAATTTGTCCTTTCCCAGCAATAAAACACAAAGAAAAAAAAGACATTATATCTTAAATCAAATCGGGTCTAAGTTCCTTAGGCAGTGCTGGCGATGGTCAGTTCTTGTTGTGTTACATGGTGTCCAGTGAGCTAATTGGCTTGTGCATGGCGCATAACATTCAAGTGGTTGGCTCTTGGTAGAATAATAAAGTTAATACCTTGAATTAAATCTGAACCTAAATGTTCAACAACTTATTGGATAGCCCAAATTCTAATCAAATAAAATTTAAATAAACAAACACCCAAACGTTTTTTGTGTGATATCAAACTATCTCAAAATCTTATACAGTCCTCTAATCACCAAAAGTAATAAGAAATTTGCCACACATATTCCAATAACAAACACTTTCAAGCAAATGACATTAAGATTGGATGCAAGGGTTAATTAACCCTTCCAGTGCAGACGGAATCGCGGAAGTCCTCTCCTAGTATGGAATTTTTCAGAAAATAAGAAAAATATTTGTTTTGTTCAATTGTATAGGAGAAAGCATAGCAGGTTCAAATAAAATAATAATAATGCGATGTAGTGTGGTGGTAGACTGAGAAAGAAGTGTTTACTCTGTGTCATCAAGAGAAAACTAAATGCACAAAGATGCAAACAGCAGTCTAAGGGTTAAGAGGTACTCGTAATGAGAACATAATATACAGGACTGAGCAAATGCAGTAGATAGTATGTGGACAAACACGTACAAACAAAGTAGATAGCATGAGAACAAACACAGTAGAGAGCACGAGGACAAACACGTACTTTTGTTGGGTAGTCCGGGGCAGCAGACGCCAACAGCACCTCCGAAGATGGAGCAGAAGAGCTGGGGTTGGTTCTCCACCTGATGAAAGCAGGGGGCGCAGCTCACCAGCGGCAGACATTCCGTGCCATATGGGCACCTCCTTGCTTCAGGATTGGGGGGCGGCACTGTTGAAAGGAACAACGTTGAAACTGGAATTAAAATATAATATTTATCTGCCTGAGCAACCTTATTATGCACATCAAGAATGAAAGTAACTTGGCACTGTTGTAGCCAATGCTTAGAGCTGAGGGGCAGAAATGGTAGTATTGGATAATAAATAACATACTTTTTGATGTTTACATTTGTTTACTTTTTAATTAGTTGTATATGAACTTCACATCGGTATCGATCTGGATATGTTTTAAATAGCCTATTTGAACTTCAGTCATCGGTAAAGGTAAATGTTATAACCTAGGCGGTAAAGGATAAATGTTATAACCTGGCTGTTCAATGCTGCCAAGTGCGGTGTGAAACATTGTTAGGATGAACACTATCGGTAACTTTGGACCGGACTCGCGTCCATTATTTTTCTCCTGAGTCCTAACTTTGGACCGGACTTGCGTCCACTACAAAAAAATATTTGTATAAAATTCATTTTTTATCCAATCGACCTCGGGATAGTATCAAAATAAGCGCCTTTAGATTGCGCACAATTTGATATCAAAATGAAAGATATAACATGAAACTTGATGTCCGAACACTTGAAAGATTATAAATAGGTTTTTGGTCAAAATATTAATATATTTGTTAAAATTCTATTTATTGTCCCATTATCTTGGGACTAGTTTTAAAATGCGCGCCTTTACGTCGCGAACAATTTGATACCAAAATGAAAGATGTAACACCAAAATTTATGTCAGAACACTGGAAAGATATAAATAATTTTGTGATGATGAGCGTCCAGAATTAAAATATTTGTTAAAATTCCAGTTATTGCTCTATTATTATGGGACTAGTTTTAAAATACGTGCCTTTTTATTGCGAACAATTTGATACCAAAATGACAGACGTAACACGAAATTTGACGTTATCAAATTGAACGAGTATACACATTAGGCTGCAGTGTACAAATTGGTGCTCGTTCACGGGTAACTTTAGGCTTTTCTGCGGTGAGGCACTCCAGGCTTTTGTACATTATATTCATACACACCTGTAGGGAATTTAATTGCGAACACAATGATACCAAAACGAGCGACGTAGCACGAGAATTAAGGTGAGAAAGCTGAAACGAGTATACACATTTAGGTGTCACCGCGCGCTTACTTGCACGCTCGCCCACACGCTCGGTGCATGATCCCTAAGTTGACTGCGTGCCTGCCCGGTGCGCGATAGTGCTTATTAGGATGCTCACAAACAATCGTCTTCCATAGTATGTGTCCAGCAGTCCAAGAGTTAACAAGCAGCCTCATCTTGAATACCATACTCTGCTGCTATTTGACTTTTTTGTAATCTTTGGTAAAACATTTATGGAAAACTAATAATAAATAAAATGTTTGAAAAAGCGCGTAGCTTACCTCCATATCTGTACGAGGGGGTTTGGAGTGGCTGGAGGTGGAGAGGCACGGGGGTGACTGGTGGGTAGGACCTGGAGGCGAGGCCCAGGAATGGCTGGCTGGCCGCCGGGGTGCGGCTCGGGCTGTATATTTGAATAGGACTGAGACTCTGAGGTCTATTCCCCAGCACTGGCTGCCAGGATGCCTTGTGGAACCAAGGAAGAGGATTTTAAAATGGCTATATCATTATGGGAGTCCATCACAGCCGCCAAGAGCACGGGGGATGGGATTCTGCTGTTGATTTAGTTTCTTACAAATACAGCATTTACTGTTATGTTTTCAATTACTTTATGGCATTATTCTATAGCATATAAATGATATATTTATAACACATTGACTTGAGACAATCAAGGTTACAGACAAATGTTTCAGTCCAAGGGTTAAGTGACGTGTTTAAAGGTTATGGACATGCTGTGAGGTGCTCAGGAGCCAGAGGCTAAGCGGTGTTGGAAGGTGTCAAGTGTTTACGTCTAGGGGAGGAAAATGCCTTAAAACATAAGAGTAAAGGAAATGTTTGCCAGGATCAGAAAGTACACTTGTACACTACACATATTGTACTTAAAATATGTAAGTGCACTTAACTCAGGAATATGTACTTGGGATATGTAAAGGTGTAACATGTAGATATCAAATCTATGTATTGTGTGCTAGGAAGACGAACACGGGTCCTGAAGTACCTGGACCGCGGGAGTGTGTACCCAAAGGTGCAGTGGCTGTGTGCCTGGAGAAGTTATGTGCAACCAATTGATTACAACTAAACATTTAGTGACTGTTTAACAACATACATTCTGAGAACCGAGGGAGAGACAGAAGTGTATCAGGGCCAAGTATTCAGTGACTTCCCCTCGTGTATATCCAGCTTGTAAACAATAAGGCAGTACACAAAATGAACCTTACCAATGGCGTGTCTACTGTAAAGACAGGTCTGCCTGGGACTCTGTCCAGGTTGTCAGAGTTGAAGACTTGCGATCTGAAGAAGCTGGGCTGTCCATCGACGATGATGTTGGAGTCCAGGTGGGTGGACACCTCACTGTAGGCTCTGCCAAGGAGGAAGGAAAATGTCAGCTGCCTAGCACATCCAGGTTTTTGTACCTGTCGTCTGTGACACACATCTGTATCTGCGCTCTTTACCCACTAAATGTATTTGACAACAAAACCTATGCGAAAGTTATTTATTACACCAATAAAGCACCCCCCCCCCCCGCATATAACACCTCCTGGACAAGCTGGAGAAATGGTCGAACAAATGGTTGTTAGAGTTTAACCCAAGCAAATGTATTGTAATGAAGATAGGTGTAGGTAGCAGGAGACCAGATACAAGGTATCATTTGGGAAATGAAAAACTTCAAGAGTCAGAGAGAGAGAAAGATCTGGGGGTTGATATCACGCTAGACCTGTCCCCTGAAGCCCATATCAAGAGGATAACATCAGTGGCATATGCCAGGTTGGCTAACATAAGAATAACATTTAGAAACTTGTGTAAGGAATCTTTCAGAAAATTATATACTACATATGTGAGACCAATCTTGGAGTATGCGGCCCCAGCATGGAGTTCATATCTAGTCAAGCATAAGACTAAACTGGAAAAGGTTCAAAGGTTTGCCACCAGACTAGTACCCGAACTGAGGGGTATGAGCTACGAGGAGAGACTACGGGAATTAAACCTCACGTCACTGGGAGACAGAAGAGTTAGAGGGGACATGATCACCACATACAAGATTCTGAAGGGAATTGATAGGGTAGATAAAGACAGACTTTTTAACATAAGGGGCACACGCACTAGGGTACACAGGTGGAAATTGAGTGCCCAAATGAGCCACAGAGACGTTAGAAAGATTTTTTCAGTGTCAGAGTAGTAGACAAATGGAATGCATTAGGAAGTGATGTGGTGGAGGCTTCATGCACAGCTTCAAGTGTTGATATGATAGAGCACAGTAAGCTCAGGAACCTGTACATTAGTGGATTGACCGTTGAGAGGCGAGACCAAAGAGCCAGAGCCAACCCCCGCAAGTACAACTAGGTGAGTACCTGTTCCAGCATCTTGGTCCTAGATGAGATGAGCATCTTAGTCGCTCATCTCATCTACTACCAAGCGTGGTTGCTCTCTCCTTCTATGATGGGGTTATACCCTTGTGAACAAAGTTTGATTTGATCTCTTCTCACTTATGGCGGAATTATACCCCTGTAGATCAAGTGGGTTTCGACTGAGGGATGAAGTCACTCACCGGTCAAACTGTCCCGTAGAGTACACCTGACGTCTGTCTCTCTCTGCGTCACCCGGAGGACGGATGCTGTTGCTTTTCTCTACCGCCTCTGTGTGGTTGGCAACATTGAATCTCTCCACGCCACCGGAAGGACTCACGATGTTGCTGTTCTCTGCAGTTTCTGTGTGGTTGGCAGCACTGTGTCTCCCGGCGCCACCCGAAGGATTGAAGACGATGCTGTTCTCCACAGTCTCTGTATGACTGGCACCAGTGACTGCACTGGCGTTGTGTGTGTGGTTGGCAGCAGTGAGCCCAGCCAGCACCAATAACACTGCGGCTTCTGTCTTCCTGAAGAACGAGACAAACACATGTGAAACCATCTCAGGTGCAATAATATAGTTTTAGGAATAAAAATTAAATAATAATTGTTTGTGTAGTGCGCTTTTAACAATGTTTGTACTTTGTTACCAGTAATGTTATGCTTTTACTGCTGCTACTGCTTCTGCTGCTACTGCTTCTGCTACTGCTACCACTGCTGCTACTGCTTCTGCTACCACTGCTGCTACTGCTGCTGCTACCACTGCTGCTACTGCTGCTGCTGCTACCACTGCTGCTACTGCTTCTGCTACTGCTTCTGCTACCACTGCTGCTACTGCTACTGCTTCTGCTACCACTGCTGCTACTGCTACTGCTTCTGCTACTGCTTCTGCTACCACTGCTGCTACTGCTTCTGCTACCACTGCTGCTGCTGCTACCACAACTGTTACTGCTGCTGCCACTACTGTTATTGCTGATACCACTATTGTTACTGCAGCTACCACTATTGTTACTGCTGTTACCACTATTGTTACTGCAGCTACCACTATTGTTACTGCTGCTACCACTATTGTTACTGCTGCTACCACTATTGTTACTGCTGCTACCACTATTGTTACTGCAGCTACCACTATTGTTACTGCAGCTACCACTATTGTTACTGCTGTTACCACTATTGTTACTGCTGCTACCACTATTGTTACTGCAGCTACCACTATTGTTACTGCTGTTACCACTATTGTTACTGCTGCTACCACTATTGTTACTGCAGCTACCACTGTTGTTACTGCTGCTACCACTGTTGTTACTGCTGCTACCACTATTGTTACTGCAGCTACCACTGTTGTTACTGCTGCTACCACTATTGTTACTGCTGCTACCACTGTTGTTACTGCTGCTACCACTGTTGTTACTGCTGCTACCACTGTTGTTACTGCTGCTACCACTATTGTTACTGCTGCTACCACTGTTGTTACTGCTGCTACCACTATTGTTACTGCTGCTACCACTATTGTTACTGCTGCTACCACTATTGTTACTGCAGCTACCACTATTGTTACTGCAGCTACCACTATTGTTACTGCTGCTACCACTATTGTTACTGCTGCTACCACTGTTGTTACTGCTGCTACCACTACTGTTACTGCTGCTACCACTATTGTTACTGCTGCTACCACTATTGTTACTGCTGCTACCACTGTTGTTACTGCTGCTACCACTGTTGTTACTGCTGTTACCACTGTTGTTACTGCTGCTACCACTGTTGTTACTGCTGCTACCACTACTGTTACTGCTGCTACCACTGTTGTTACTGCTGTTACCACTATTGTTACCACTATTGTTACCACTATTGTTACTGCTGTTACCACTACTGTTACCGCTGCTGCTACCACTACTGTTACTGGTCAAAAAGATTACAACCTGTGGTTCTACTGGACCTACGAGGGTTCCTGAGGCTGCCACCGAAGTCGAAGCAGGGTTCTTACACTCCCCTCGTGCACTCTGGCTCTGTTGTCTAGCGCAAGGTGGAACATTCCTAGACGACAGAGCCAGAGTGCATGCCAGGAGTATGTGAAATCCTGACACGGCTTCAGTGGAAGCCTCAGAAACCCCAGGTTGTAATCCTTTTGACCATGTCGTGGCCTGGTTGTTTAAGGTTGTCTGTGGCTGGAAATACCCAAAGCAGAGGTTCGAATCCTAATCACGGCTACTGTGGATTCTCTCAGTGTTAATGTTGTTAACATAGACGATGTTGTGGGTGCAACACAGAGCAACTTCAATGAGACTCACAACATTCTGCAGCATCTCCAGCCTCGCCCCGTCATCTTCCTTAGTCAGGTGTCACAGGCGGAGATAAGTTCCCGCCCACCGGGTACGTCGCCAGCAGACACAGACGCACCGGATAGGACGCCAGCAGACACGGACGCACCGGGTAGGACGCCAGCAGACACGGACGCACCGGGTAGGACGCCAGCAGACACGGACGCACCGGGTAGGACGCCAGCAGACACGGACGCACCGGATAGGACGCCAGCAGACACGGATACACCTGATTAGACGCCAATAGACGCCGGAAAAACTGTGTAAAACACCAACAGACCCGGATGCGATGGATAAGACGCCAGCAGACACAGTAGCGCCGGGTATGGTGTCAGGTGATACGGACGTGCGCCAGCAGACACAGTAGCCCGGGAATGGTATCAGGTGATACGGACGTGCGCCAGCAGACACAGACTAGCACACCCTTGTTTCCTGCACCAAACGCACCTGCTCAATGGTTTACCTCCGTCGCTTCGTACACTATATATAGGAGTCAGTCACCGCCTGCAGAGTGCGGCACGGGCACGCCTCGTTTGTAAGAGGATCCTGTTTTAAGAGTTGAATATTTCCACCTTCGCTTTCTCTCTCTCTCCCCGCCACAGAGACGCCCTTCCCACCTCCCAGGGCAAAGTTTTCCTCCTCTCATACCACATTCTCCTCCCGACTCAGTGGAGGGATAAACTTGAAGATAGTAAGAACGCCAAGGTGGCAAGACAGAGACAGCGAGAACAATGCACACTCAAGAACCCATAGCAAGGTACAGATACCGAGTCGTAAGTTGTAAATACACACAAAAGAAGGAGAAATGCACACTAAGAACGCAAAAGAAGCTGGATACACAGAGACAGGAGGAGCAGTGCACACAGAGGACAGGCAACCTTCACAAAACATCGCTACTTGGAATATGAAAGTTATATAAAATCCGTATGGAAGAGAAGCTAGTGAACAGTGTTAGTGAAGAGGTCAAGGAAGGGATCAGACCAGCAAAGGGGCTGAGGAAGTCGAGAGACTACATCCGTGGGGACTACATGACCACACCTACCCGAAGTGTAATAGAAGGACGAATTACAAGATAAGACAAGAGATATGACAGTTCAGAACCTGTAAATGTGTACAGATCATTGAACAGCTCGTCCTACTGAAGAAGAATTTTTACGAAAAGAGTAAAGAACACTATTTCAAGCGGGAGATCAGGTAAGAGGACAAGACCACAAAGAAATGAAACAAAATACAGGGAACATGACACAGAAAACATGAAAAAAAGAGTCATAAATGAACATGCCAGAATAAGGAGGGCAGTGGAGGAACAAATTTGAAGATGACATAGCAGCGAGAGCAGAGAACCAACCAAAGCTAAACAGTTAAACACAGAGGAAGAGAGCAGGTACAGACCCAACAGAACAATATCAAAGAGTCTCAGTTAAAGGAAAGTATCGAACCGGAATGAACAGTCAAATGAGAGAGATCCCCCAAGACTTGGTCCTGGGCCTCTTGTTGCTGATGTATGTCAATGTCTGACCCGACGAAGCCAACTCATACAAGTTGATGTTTAGAGGTGAAACAAAAGTAACGGAGAATGTAAACCGTGAGAACTGCAGGTGACACAAAAGTAACGGGGAATGTAAACCTCGAGAAGTGAGGTAGAAAATCTTAACAGTTTCAGGGATGGGCAGAAAAGATGGCTTTATTGCTCAAACCCCAAGAAGTGCAAGGCAATAAACATAAGCGAGAAGATACAAGACTCCGTAACTGGAAGACATCTATAGGAATTGAAGCGTAATGATCACATGAGATAGGATATAATTCCAGCACTGACGCCAGGGATACACCAATACCATTTGTATAGTTTAGCATTAAATGTCTGCCTCGTCAAACCATTAAACAACCTAACGGTATTATTTTACATTATGCCTTTGCATATTACTGGCCATATTAAATGTAAATACTCTGTAACAGTTATTAAACCCACCTATAATATTATTTTGTATATTTTGAATAAATTATTATTATTATTATTAATTATTATTATTATTATTACTATTATTATTACTATTTCACACAGAAATCACAATAACGTGACATATCTTCTTCTTCTTGTGAATAGGTGCAGTTTGCATGAAGGGTTAACCCTCCCGATGACTGCACCAGGACAGTTGTAAGGAGACGCGTTGACGGTCAGGAGGAGAAGAAAGTCAAAAGCGGTAGATGTGATGGGCCGTAGAGAGAGGAGGGGCGACGAAAACAGAGGCGAAAGTTAGAGGGAGACACCCCGCACCGGGGGGCGGGGCGTCGTGGTCACGGTGGCAGCTGATCCATGCACGGCTTAGCAGCGTACGCAAGATGGGAACTAATACTTCTCCGGAAACTTGTGTATCGGAAAGCGCAAGCAATACGCTTCCCAAATCACCCGCAGGTCAGCGGGCAGCCGGCCACCAGGCGGCGCCCTCGGCTGAGACATCTTATCCGGCACCCTATACACACACTCCTTCACCCGCGACACCCAGACAGTGGACGAGAACCACGGGATCGGAAGCACCCGGGCATCCCGATAAGGGCCCAACTCCGGACCCTCACAGGGCACGACCCCAGCAGACGGGACTAGGCAATCCCCAGACCGGAGCAAGGAAGGAGGGGATACAGCAGGGGATGCAGGCGCGGCACCGACCCCAACACCGGGCACAGGAGCCGAGGCCCCCTGGCGCACATCTTTCCGCAACAGCACTACGAGGTCCCGATCATCAGGGACAACCCCCCCACTGCGGAGATCCAACAGCAGGTGACGCAGGAGGAGAGGCACAGGTAGCAACTTCGGAGCCCCTCACAGCACCATCATCCTCGACGGGGGGCGCCAGATCACTATACTCCCCCACCTCCTCCCAAGGCACACCACGAAGGGGGGAGACACTCCGAGCCCGCCGTAAACGCTTCAAGACAGGCCGCACCACACCACTCCCAGCAGGCCCCGCCGCAGGCACAGTCACCATCTTCACATCCACACAGGCCACACCCGCACCGTCCAAAGAGTCCACAGAGGCCACATCACCCACACTGTTCACATCATCCAGGGAAACAGCCTCAGAACACCGACGCGCACGCTTCTGCAAAGGGACGGAAAGAGCAGAACTACAGTCGCCAACACACAGGCACGGCAGCCACCTCCCCCTGCCGAAGCACCCCCTCCAAAACAGCAGAACCCGCGTTCCCGGGAGACGGTATCACATCCACAGGCGGAGGCGGGACATGAACCTCCACCGGGACATCCTGCACTACACGCAGCTCAGGCGACGGCCCGACACCCACACTCACCGGCTCAACAACCCCAGGAGCCACAGCAGTCACCAGACGTGTCGCACAGGCCGTAGAACTCGCCTCAACAGGCGGAGCAGCAGACAGGCAATCAGGCGCCTCAGGCTCAGCACCTACTCCGTCCTTAAACCGTCCGAACGTAACAAGGGCGGGAAATCCTCTGCACGAAAAACATGCACCCGACCAGTTGCTCCCACGTCGCACGCCGCAGCCAGACGTGACCACACCGATAACAGGTGCGCGGTTGACCCCGGTACAAGCAGCGGAGCGTGTAACCCAACGCGGACATCGACGACGGTACACTACACTTCAGCGACATCGTCAGGGTGCGGGAGCCGTCAAGCATACCAACACAGTGCCCGGCAACGACCTTGTTCCAACGAACACTTAACACTGTCCCAAATCGCTCAAAACAGGAGGTTAAAAAGTCGTCCTGAAATTCGAAGGGGGCACCATGCACCACCACAGACGTCAAGGTGACACTAAGATTCACCACCTTCACTGAGCCAGCTGAATCAGGGAGAGGGTAAACACGCCCCTCACAACGCTCGAGAAACGCCTGAAAGGCAGCCTGGAGGCGGCCTGGCCGGTGGTCACTACGCAACTCCACGTGACATATCAAATGAACAAATCCACAAGGGTCTTAATGAGGGTTCGAACCTATATGCTGAGTGTTCCGAGACGCGTCTTAATCAACTGTACCACCACATATGGTGGTACACTTCAACCCGTTCTCACACCAGGCTGTTTAAAGCAGCGCCCGTCCTCCCCTGACGCAGTCATCAATTTTAACATACTGTATTAAAAATTGGTTTGTTCTCATATATAAATTAATATTCTGATACATAAAAATTGTATGTATAGTTTGGCATAGGTTAGGTTAGGTTAGTTGTTTAGGTTCTGTTGGTAATTATCTGTATTTATAAGTTCGTGGGTGAAGCATTTAAAGAATTGTGGTTCGAACAAAGGATGTGAGCGAAGCACTTGTTCCGGAAGTGTTCAAACGTCATCAGTTGTGAGTCGTGTGTAAATTCTTTTCTGATTTGGAGAGGACTCGGCTTGCATATGCAATGGCATGTTTTTTCTGTCGCTAGTTTGTGATAGTACGGCTCCTAATCCAATATTATTGGCGTTGGTGACTAAGACAAACGGTTTGTTCTGCAATAAGTTAGCGAGCACGGGAAGTGGAAATCTATCAGGTATCGTCACTTGGTTAAGTTGTCTGAAATCAACAACGGGAGGCCAAGAATCATTTTTCTTGGGTACTAAGATCAATGGAGTATTCCATGGAGAGGTACTTTCTTCAATAACACCTTCGTGTAACATCTCGTCAATAAGTCGGTCTGCAACAACTCGTTGAGAATGAGACAATCTGTATGCAGGTACATAAATTGGTCGAGTGCCTGGTTCAAGAGGAATTTTGTGAGTGATGATGTGTGTCAGTCCAAGTTGTTCTCCTGTCAGTGTAACAGCAATACGATGTTTGTTAAGGATGGTTAGCAACTGAGCTTGGGCGTCTGGGAAGTCAGTGGGACTAAGATGCTCAGGTGAGACCGCTAACTGATTTCGATTTGTCGTATGAGAGAGTGCATGTACCATTTGTTCAGTAGAGGCCTCATCCACTACTCGCACCGGTAACGAATAATGGGTGAAGTCTACAATGTGTGTGTCTGATGTGAGGTGAAGGTTGGCCTTGGTAACATTAGCAACATAAACAGCGGTAGTGTTGTTCTGTATCTGATGTAAGGATGATTCTATGTAGGTACTTTTTATTTGACATGTGTCACTGTCTGCTATTACGTGATCTAGGTCAGGTACATCAGGAATATTGACAATACTCTTTGTTAGTGCGTGAGAATGTAGTATGGTGTCTTGGTGCACGATGCTTCTGACTTGATTGGTGTTAGACTCTAGGCAAGTAAGGTAATGAACAATTGCTGGGGATCCTTGCAAAGATTCATTGACCTCACCGACTTGAGACTGTGTGGTTGCGTGATGGACTGGTATCTGTAGGTGACTGAGTGACGGCTTTGTTTGGGTGACTGGTAAAGTGTATCCTGGTCACTACTGGCTTTTAAGTAACTGATATATTCCTTATGGTTGGTGAACTGGTATCCCATGGCGAATACACTACAAAGAGGTACTACTGTGTCACCAATTGTTGTTTCCCAACGGTAAGCATCGATAGGAATTCGGTAGTCTCTTACAGTGTTCAGTCCTAGTAAGATGTCTCATGGGAACCTAATATTATCTACAAGTAAAGATGTCATGGGCGAGCAATCTGTCATCAACTATTAATTCTATGACAGCTTCACCGAACACTGCAGTCATTCCTCCAGAAACTCCACTAAGGTTGGGGACAGATGGCAGGTGTATAACAGTTCTGTCGCATATGTCATGCAAGGAGGCTTGTTTGATGATATTGACTCTAGCTCCTGTGTCTAGGAAAATTTTAGCTTGTCGACCCTTCAGAGGGGCTGATATCAGAGGTCCTTCTGTGTGTTAGGCATGTTATTACGAGAGTAGCATGGTCGACGTGGTGTCTGGAGCACATGACTGTGTGTACTGTCAGAGTGTAGGTTGTGGTCCTTCTCTGCTAATTCATTATATCTGTTATGGGTAGGCACAGAGTATGCAGGGAGGTCGTCTCGCTTCTCAACGGAATGCTGTTGACGAAGGCTGCTATGCCTTCCCCCGAGTGCGAGTCATAGGTCCGGTCTGGGTGTCCGTAGGTCTGGTCTGTATTATCCATGAAGGCCGTAGCGCTGTTTGTCATATGAGAGTCACAGTGTCCGTCTGTGTTGTGACTGTTAGTTGTCATAAACCTAACAAGTGCAGTAGGTCGGGTTGCAGGATCACGTGTAGGGAACGGTCTGCTCGGACTGCGCTGGTTAGCGGTTGCCGCATGCGATTGGTTATGGGCAGAATGAGGAAAGGAAAGAGAACAGATATATAAAAAAACTGAGAAAGGCGTTAATTGGTGTAATTTTCTCATGAAATCTCAACGGATATGCTGTGAGAATGTTTCATAAAAGTGTCTAACACACATAATGGTTGGATACTCAATCAGGTCGAGCTCTCTCGTCAAATATTAACTAAAGTTAGTTGGAAAGGGAAAGGGTTAATAATACTGTAAGCATTTCCCTTACAGCTAGACATAAAAACTATAAATGTTAGGTGCTAGTTCTTCACGAACGTAGTCATCCTCTGCTACATACTTACAGTCAGGAAGAGGGAAGCTGATATAACGCATCCATTGTCCTTTACAGACTGGAACACCACAGTCACACGAACATGTATCATCAGACTGTTGTTGGTATACTGCCGAGAGAACAGGTCTGGACCGAAGGTTGTAAGTGTGTACCAGGTGATGCGGTACCATTGTTCGTGGCTACTACCGGAGTGAGTGCCGGAATAACAAGTTGATGTATCGTTCTGGCAGGAGATCCATGCATAACCTTTTCGGTGGAGCACATGATTTAGGAGGAAAGGCTGGAAAAGTAAGGTCATGAGGCCATAAAGGAAAAATGTCATCAACATAGCGAAGCGAGAGAGAGGGACGAGAATCAATAGATGGAAGAAGAACAGTTTCGAAGTGTTCCATGTAGAAATTGGCAAGAACAGGGTAGAGAGGGGAACCCATAGTGACACCGAAAGTTTGAGAGAAGTATTTACCGTTGAAAGAGAAGGAGTTAGAGTCAACACAGAGTCTAATGAGTTCGAGGAAAACGTCAGTGGGAAGCAGGAGAGGAAGAAGGCCCTCAGCTGCCTTCTGTCTAAGGAAAGAGAGAACGTCATCGAGGGGGAACATTAGTGAACAGAGTCGACCTCAAGACTAAGCATCTTACAGGAGGGCTGCAGGCGCAATCTTTCTATGAAGTCCTGAGAGTGACGAAGGTGGGCAGGAGAAAAAGTGCCAAGGTAAGGCGTCAGAGTTTTAGCAAGCCAGGAGGCATGAAATTGCCTCCTGGCAATTGGAATTGCCTTTATCTACAAATCATACTCTCGCCTTGGTTACCCTTTGCATTTTATCAGCTGTACCTATTCTCAAGATAAACGAAATTTCTTTCATCCTAAACCTGCTTCCAACACTTATAGCACTGTGCTCTGCCTTCCCTTTATATCTGAACTCAAAACTTTTACTAATACCTTTCGTCCTCTTGACATTAAGCTCGCCTTTCGACAAACTAACACACTTCGTAGCAATCTAGTTCACACTTCTCCTCCTGCTTCTAATGCTGCTGCTGGTGTCTACTCTATTTCCTGTTCGTCTTGTTCTCTCCAATACTTTGGCGAAACTGGCCGTACACTTAATGACAGACTTAAAGAACATAAGAGAAGTGTTAAGTCTGCAGACACAAACAATGCTCTCTTTTGTCATGTTAGGGATTCTAATCCTCCTATTGATTGGTCTTCCTCCAAAATAATCTTTCCTGCCTCTACTCTACACAGGCGCCGTCTTGTTGAATCGGCTCTAATACACAATGTACCCAACATGAACTTGAGTCCTGGCTTTGTTGCTGTTCACTCTTCCCTTTCACAGTATATACTTAAATGTTCTAAACTTTCTAACAAACGTGACCTAGCTTACCCTTCCATTTATCTTTCTTTCTTTTTCTTTCCCTTGTTTTCTCTTACGCTCCCTTTCTTATTCCTATTACTATATCCTTTATTACACCTTACTTTTCATACCTTTTGCCTTGCTTTTTATTCTTATAAAATTTCCTTCTCCTCACCTCTCTCTTGCCTATTTATTGCCTTCGCCTCCTTCCCTCATCATTGGTTCACCCAGTGAGCCAACTGCACGCTGACTTTGTCTCCAGTAGCACAGAGCATCACTTTCACTCACCAGACCACTCCACACGTGATCATTTGAATTTCGTCATGGAATTCCAATTGAATTATAATCGATCCAGCAATGCTGCTCAGTGTAGGAAAAGACCATCTATACTGGATACAAGTTCTGAAAGTAACGGCGAGTGGCATCACGTGAATAAGGCTAACAGGACAAGCCACTCCATGACGACCCATCGCCCTATAATCACTCCAGCTTCTCCAGCTCTTCCAGTTCCTCAGACTAAATCTACACTGCCAATCTTCAAGGTGCAGCACACCGAAGGTAAGTCTTCCTACGCTACTGTTGTGGACCTCGAAAAAGAGTACCCCCAGCTCCAGATCAGAGCAAAACCTAATCTCAGAGGAGAATACATTCTGAGGCCTAAAGACGAGTCGGCCGCTACGATTCTAAAAAATTACGCAAAATGTGAGGAACTGAAACCAGAGGATAAAATAAGTAAAATCATTGTCCTCCACTATCCCTTGCATATGGCCCTTGACCATCTCGAAAAGCTGAACTATGTGGTGTCAGCAGAGAGATGCCAAGTACGAACCACAAAACAGGAAACTCGACAAGTCCTTCTCACAGTAAGAGGACGGATCCCGGAGAAACTTGACCTTGGAATCTGGGGCGTGTTCCAACACAGGCCTTACACCCCAGAACCCCTAAGATGCTTCAGATGTCAGAGATTTGGGCATCACAAAGATGGCAGCCAACGCCCAGTGAGGTGCGGAGTCTGCAGCCAGCCCCATGACACAAAAACATGTATTGATAAACTCAAGGCAAACTACCCTGTTCAGGCAAAATGCCCAAATTGTTCCAAGGCACATCATGCCTGGAACTTGAAATGCCCTGAAAGGCTCAAAAGGCTTCAAACGAACCCCACCACGCCTACAGCGGAGCCGAAACCCCGGCCAAAACGAATACCAGCTCCCATGCCCATTAAATCCGCGTGGGGTCTACCCATTCAGGAAGAGGGGGCACACGGCTCTTCACCATCGGCCATGGTGAAGGGTGAGAAGACCTCTGTACGGGACAAAAAGAAAGATAGAGGACACAAGAATCATGTTCAAAGCAGTCGCCCTCCCATTTCATCCAGTAAGCACACTGGGGCTAATAGGAGTAGCAATTCCAGTGTCAAAGTTACCACTGAGAAGGGTCTAAAAGCTACTAGGCCCCAAACCTGCACAGCATTAAATAGTGCTCCCACAGAACTGGACGCTCTCTGGCCAATGCTCAAAACTTTGGTCACTGAGTTGATCGAAAGTCTGCTGTCATCACATGGAATCAAGAAAACCACAGAGACTCGGAAGACAATTGAGCACAAGCTCAAGAAATTCGAAGATGTAATATCCACACCGTCAAGACAGCAGGGCAGGAGACACCCCCATAAAAAACAGATAGAGTCCAGCTCGTCGGAAAGCGACATTGATGAGTCAATTTCAGGTCCACTAAGAACCTATACACCAATTGCAACTTCCATGGCGTGTTCATCAGACTCCATGGATACCACGGAATTATCAGCAAATTCCAAGAACCAAGAGCAAATGCATATCAGCAACCAAGGGCATAGACATCCTGATACTACAGGAGAGCTTGCTTCGAGCCGGATTAGAACCTAAAATCTCAGGCTATCGAGGATTCTTCCTTCCATGGATCAATGGGCAATCCAGGGGATGTGCAATCTATGTAAAATGTGACCTGATCTCCAAGTCCATAACCAGCCCACCCAATTGTGGAGCAGGGACAGAGGTAATGGGAGTTACCATTGCGCTAAGACACGACAAACTTGAAGTGTTCAATGTGTACAGGTCTCCACATGCCGAAATGGATCTCTCTGTGTTATTTGGACACGCGACAACAACAAACACAATCATTTGTGGAGATTTTAATGCCCATCATCGAATGGCACTGGACTCGAACAGAACAAATGCAGCCGGCATTCACATTTCACACCTACTAGACCAGCTTCCAGAAATACAAATCCTAAACAAGAATGAACCTACCCACATCCAAGGAGGCAGATTAGACCTAACCTTCGTTTCAGCCTCCCTAAGAGATGCAGCAACATGGTCAGTTGAGCCCACACTCGCAAGCGACCACTATGGGGTCCAAATTGATCTTCAGTTAGACCTACCCACCCCACCTCCACCTCCATCTGAAGCCTGGAACTTTGCTTTAGAAAACTAGGACCGATTTCAAAACCTCATTTCAGAGTGGCAAAGAAACTATGATCTTCCCAAAGACATTAATCAGGCAGAACAAGAATTTGTCAAAGCGATTCAAAGTGCAGCCAACCACTCAATCCCACTGAAAAAAACAGTCCACCGGACACTATAAAGATCATTGGTACTATTGCGAACGTGTCAAAGAACTCAACCATAGACTCAACAAAACAAGAAAGCTATACAAAAAGCAGCCAAGTGACCGCAATAGGATCTTACTTTGTGAGGTCAAGGAACATGTGCATCGAGAGACCAGACAAATAAAAGAACAAAAGTGGCTGGAATGGTGTTCACACCTGAATGAACACACCCCTCTCTGAGAGATGTGGCAGCAAATTCACCGAGCCAAAGGGAATAAAACACCTAAAGCTCCACACCCCAAGGATCCTCAACAGGAAGCCGAAGTACTGGCAACCAGGTTTGCAGAGAGAGCAGCCAGCAATCAACTTCCACCAGATGTATTAGCAGTACAGACCGGACTAGAGGAAGAAAGGTGGCACAGAATCCTTACAGCATGTGAAGAAGTCTCTGACACTAATGCCCCCTTCACACTAGATGAGCTCAATCGGGCTAAGAAAAACTCCAAGGATACATTCCCTGGAGCCGAAAAATAACCTATAAAATTATTAGAAACCTCGGCCAAGAGGGAGACGCTGCATATCTAAGGTTAATTAATTTAGCCTGGACTTCTCAAACTAGACCTTCTGCTTGGAATAGAGCAGACATAGTGCCGATCCCAAAACCGAAAGATCCAGCTAATCCCAGGCCCATTTCTCTCCAAAGCTGTGCAGCCAAGACAGCTGACAGAATGGCACTCAACAGACTGGAGTGGAAAATGCCTAAACTGCACCATGATATGTATGCCTATAGAAGAGGGGTTGGCACAGTGGAATGTATTACAACTCTGTTAGCCCACTTGAATGACAGACCAGGAATGCTAATATTACTGGACCTCGAAAAAGCCTTTGAACTGGCTAGCGCCCCAGCTATTCTCTGCTGCCTCATTGACAAAAAGGTCAGAGGCAACCTGCTCTCCTGGACCAAAAACTGTCTCATAAACAGAGAAGCAAGAGTAAAACTTCATGGCACAGTCTCTGAGTACAAAAGACATGAAAATGGTACACCGCAAGGGGGTATTCTCAGCCCTCTTCTCTTCAACTGTTTAATGGAAAGAATAATGAGGTTGAAACTTCCACATCACTGCAGGCTGCTAAACTACGCGGACGACTTTGTCATCATCATAAAAGGAAGGGATGCGGCGTGCCTTGCACCCAAATGCTTAGACTGCATCAGTAAAGAGGCAAAACAGATTGGGATCAAACTCAACCCCTCAAAGTCAAAGGCCATGCCTATAAAAATAGCGAAGCCCAACATCCAACTCACAGTACAGGGTCAACCAATTGAATGGGTCGACACCTATCAGTATCTAGGAATCATCCTGGACACACACATGAATTTTAATGCTGAGGTCACTTACTTGAGAGAGCGAACTGCGGCCCGGACGGCAATCCTCAGGTCGCTAACATCCCTTTCTGGAGGACCCAATCTGCAAGTCCTTCGCACATACTATGTACAGGCAGTCAGATCAGTGATCGATTATGCCGCACCTGCACTCACAAATCTATCACACCAACAGTGGAAAAAGCTTGAAGTTGCCCAAAACAATGCTATGAGAGCCGCACTGGGAGCCCCCATGTGGACCAGGCTTGAAACTCTTAGACTGGAGACGGGTTTGCCCTCTCTACAAGAAAGAATATCACAAAGGACAGCTACAATTGTCAGTAAGATAATTATTTCTTCTGATCCAATCCCAGTACGGCAGGCCTTGGTGGTTGGACTAGGCCAAAACAATGGAAACTCTTGGGTTGCAAGAGCAGGAAAAGTCCTAAACAGACTACATTTAAAAAACATGATTCTTGATAGAGAGGGTGATCATCCACACCCAAATTACACTCCTTCCGCGCCGTGGGAAGAGCCTACTTTCAAAATAGTAATAGAAAGTCTCCCAATGAAAAAGGCTGCCTATGATCCGACAATCCTAAGGCGCATAATAGAAGAGCAAATGTATAGCATAGCAGTAGCAGGAGCCACCCACATCTTCACAGACGGATCGGTGGACACAGTATGAGAGTGCTGGCGCTGCTCTTTGCACGGCCAGCGTACAGGCATATTGGAGACTGGGAGGACTAGTATCATCAATCCAAACTGAACTGTTTGCCATACAACAGGCATTCGCATATGTGATTGCACAAAAACACTCAAAATGCAATCATACACACAGACTCAAAAGCTGCACTTCAAATAATAGAACAAAAACAGTGGAAAGATAATGTGGAAATAATTACCACCATTTTGTATCTTTGAGCAGTCGCTAAAGGCAAAGGACTCAACATAACTTTAAACTGGATCCCATCCCATATTGGAATCCCATTAAATGAAAAAGCTGATGAAATTGCTAAATTGGCAACTCGTCATCCAGTGATACATAAAACAATTCAACCCAGCCTAGAGAACATAAAAAACATCACCAAAAAACTCTCACATCTCAACAAAGCCTACCTACACCAGAGAATAGCTGAAGGTTCGCCATCTGCAACATGGTATCTTCAGGCAACCAAATTAGAAAGGTTAAATATCCCAAAAGGAATCCACAGGGAAATAGCAGTTAGGTTATATAGACTACGTCTAGGTTACAGATGCAACTGGGAGATTGGTGAACCCCGACAGAGAGAGTGCATCTTCTGCCAAACTGTCACAGAAAAACCATTACTTCACTATCTTCTGGAATGTGAAGCAACCAATGACCTTAGAAGAGCTTTAAGAGTTCCTGAATCATGCAGTGGCCACCCTGAAGCCATCAACACAGCCACTCTCCTGGTCAACAAAGGTGTCCAGCAGCTGGACACCCTCAAAGACTGGAGCAGTATCTTCCCCCGCGATAACAGCTTTATGGTTAAATGCAAACTCGGAATACTGAGAAAAAAAATTGTACCACTTACGGGCTATTCATGCCCGTGCCACCTCTTGGGTGGCTTAATCTTCATCAATCAATCAATCCTCATCACAATCTACTTTAGAATGTTTTCAGGACGGACCGAAATGTCGTCGTCTCGACACTTTCTAGTGTGTGGTTTGTTCAACTTAACTCATGAGTGTCTGAGCCTAGCCTAACCTTGTCCAAGGTGCTGTCATTCGCTCTACTGGTTAAAAAATGCTCTCTCATCCATAAAAGTTCCTAACTTCTCAGTAATATCTCCTTGTACTTATGTAACATCTACCTCAGTAAAATCTTACTCATATGTTTAATCTTACCCCTATTACCTTAAAATTTAATTGTAATTTGATTTATATTAGTCATTTATTGGAACAAATTAATCGAGTTCCTTCTTATTTTCTTAAGTTCATACTAATTACAGGTTTATAACTAAGCTATTTCTAGTTAATTATCATTAGGATTATATTACTTTATGATTATTAATATTCTTATTATTATTCTTACTTTATATTATTCTTGTCCCCTTTATTGATTCTTTTTTTCACCTAACTCTTGTACCCTTCTTGTGTACCCTACAGTGATCTTTATTTTACTTGTAATTGTTTCCGTTATATGTGTAATTTGCATTTATTGTTTGTTTTTGTTATAGTTACTTTATATTTACAGCAGATTTAGTATTTTACCGTTCTGTAATCGTGTTACGGCCCTACTGGGATGCAACCGGGTTCTTCTCTGATGGTAATAGTTTTGGAATCCGGCCCCAAGTTAGTAGAGGCTTTCAAGGGGTGTGTTCCGTAATGCAAGTAAAACTAAAAGGGGAGGGATACAAATATTCCAATTTATATATATATTTCTACCACCATAATTTAAAGTCATAAAAGGGAATTATAACTACACAATGTACAATGAGGTCTCCCTCTCTGAAGACGCTCAACACTCTGCGATGCTTCTTCTAGGTAGCCCTGGTCTTTGCTTCCGTGGCTCACGCAGAATCCACGATAATTCTACAACGAATCTACCCTGGCCACAGGCCAGCCAAATCACAGTCCCACTGGGTGCTTCGTCGTGGAGGCCTTCAACCACAATCCAGCCTGTAGCTGGCAGGTACCGATCAGCTCCGCTGTGTAGGCCACTCCACGACCGATATTAGGGTTGCGTGCCCTAGCCAGGAGCCTCGTGTGACTTGCTGGTCACTTTCCTCATACAGCACCCCAGTGGGTAGTCTCTTCCACCAGCCAGCCCCGGATAAGACGATTCCCGACACTGCCACGCCTCAGGCAGGCTATTACACTCTCAACAGAGTTCGTCTGGGGGTGGCTCACAGCTTCTTCAAAGCAGACTGGTGAAGAGACCTTGGCTGCCTTGGGTAGACTAATCCATCGTCCAACACAGCAGTCCCAGGTCGACTCTGAAACCAGACACGTCATCAGTACTGGGGATACTACCTGAGGCCACTAGGAAACATCACTTACTAGCTTAGACAGAAACGTCCACCTCTTTGCTCCATAGATGGCGTTCACTGTCCAAGCGCCACCTCACCAGAGGTCAGCAGCGGCTACGTCACGAGCTGACTAGGACAGGAATCCAACACTTATTGCTGGCCTATCCTGTCACCACTAGATGGCGTCGTCCATTTGGAGTGGGTTTCGGGAGCAGACTCACAGATGGCGTTGTCGTCACTGCTCCATGCTCCAACGCTGGACTCGGGTCCGTAACAAATTGCTTACCTTATTGTATCTTGGCCCCATTGCATCTACATGCAAGCTGATATATATCCTGAACTAAATCTCCTGTCACAAATCTACAATAACCAGCATATTGATCATCACTACTACAGGTATTACACAGCAAACCTTGCAAAAAACAAACTCCAAAATAACACTTGCTTATCAGTTTTCAACCAAAATGTCAGATCATTTGGTAAACATTTTGATGATATTAATGCACTACTCACAGCACTAGGTACTTAACTATCGTTAATTATTTTAACAGAAACATGGCTAAGTAAAGACCCCCATACCCAACTTTACAACTTAGCTGGTTATAAATCCATTCACAACTGTAGGCCTAACAATGCAATAGTGTCATTAGTGATAGTCTTTAAGTTGTAGTCTTTAATGTTTTTCCTGTCCGAAACGCTACACGTAATAGTGGCTTTAGGCATTGTTTGTACTAGCTCTATCTATAACACCACCAGATAACAAGAAAACTCACTTTCAGGCTACACAGTGAAGCAGCTATAGGCAACCTCACAAATACACTTCACAATATTAACCGGGAATCTGAATTCAATAATACACAGGATAAATTCATTAGCTAACCTCTTTCTTTCCTAAACTCTAAGCCTATACAACACTCATTGGCTTCTCCTCACCAAGCAAGTAACTGACAAAATAATAAACAATCCATGGTTCACAAGAGGCATATTCAAAGCAATCAGCAAGAAACATGAATATGAAAAAACTTGGGACTGGCCTAGTTGCACTTATACGATGCACTTATTAGTATGCTTAACTCGATTCATACAGCTCTTGATAAAAATGAGTTCTCTGTTGGGTTGTTTGTGGACCTGCGTAAAGCTTTTGACACTGTCAACCACCAAAACCTTCTTCTTAAATTACATCATTATGGAGTCAGAGGACACTCCCTACAATACCTCAAATCCTACCTTACTGACAGGCTCCAATATGTTTCTGTGAATAACACAATTTCTCCCACCCTACCCATCAACATTGGTGTTCCCCAGGGCAGCATACTTGGCCCTCTCCTCTTTCTCATCTACATTAATGACCTTCCAAATGCCTCCCAACACCTCAAACCAATTCTATTTGCTGACGACACAACCTTCATTTACTCCAGTCCTGATCCCCTTGCTCTAAATGCCACAGTAAATACTGAGCTAAATAAAGTCCATCTGTGGCTAACTGCCAACAAACTCACCCTTAACATTGACAAAACCTTTTATATTCTGTTTGGCAATAAATCCTCTAATCAAATAAATCTCAAAATAAACAATACCCAAATTTGTAACAAATTAGATGGCAAATTCCTTGGCATTCTCATTGACCACAAGCTTAATTTCCAGGGACACATTCTAAACATATCAAAAAAAGTTTCAAAAACTGTGGGCATTCTTTCTAAGATCAGACATTATGTACCACGCCCTGCCCTGGTGACTCTCTATTACTCCCTTATCTATCCATATCTCAACTATGGTATTTGTGCTTGGGGCTCTACTACCCAAAATCACTTACGTCCTCTAATTACTCAACACAAAGCTGCTATTAGGACAATATCCAATTCTGGCCCCAGACATCACTCGGTACCCTTACTTAAATCTCTGAATATGTTAGACATTAAGTCACTGCACATTCTCTCATGTGTATTATACATATATAAAACGCTAAACTATAATGCCAATCCTGATCTCAAAAGCTTCATAGAAGGTTGTAACAGAACCCATGAGCATCACACCAGAAATAAATACAGTTTTGATATTCCTAGAGTACGACTTAATCAAACTAGAAATGCTCTACAAATCAAGGGGCCCAGAATGTGGAATGACCTTCCCAACCATGTTAAAGACTGTACCTCTCTCAACCAGTTTAAGTTAAAAGCGAAGCTATACCTAATAAATTCCCTGTAACCTACCTTACCCTTCTATTGTCAACCAATGTCTGTTTTTTTTCTTTAAAGAGCGCTGTTTGTCGACATAATTGTATTTGTGCTGCTTTTTCATCTATGTTTTCATTTCTTGTTTTCATTCTACTCATTATGTTCAATTAGTATTAAGCTTGTCATTTAAGTTTATCATGCCCGAAACGCTTTGCGTAATAGTGGCTTTAGGCATTGTATGTACTAGCTATACCTATAAGTTAAACAATCCTTATAAATATTTATTGTATGTATGTACCTTACCTAAATAAAATTGTATTGTATTGTATTGTATTGTAGTTACAAAGGAAGTAGTTAAGAGGTACTCATTAATGCTTAACAGGACCTAGATTCACGAAGCTCCATGTATTTCTTCGTAAGTAGGTTTGCTACGAAGGTTCCTAAGTATGCCCTAAGAAGATGCTTAGGTGCATTTCACGTAGGTCCACTTAGGAAGATATTTGAGTTCTGGGTCTGGCTCACCTGCGTGGCGATAGAGGTCACTACTGTGTTTCGTTTGGCCAATCAGAGAGCAGGCAACATTCTTCATATTGAAGATATAGCGCTGGCTTATCGGAGCTCTACTGCCTCCTATTTACGTCAAATTTTCTTATAAAATTAGTATATTTCGAAGTAAAACAATGTTTTTTCAACTTCTACAGGCAGCACCGACATTGTAGTAAACAAATACGTTACATTTGTTGTTTACCTACGTAATTCTAAGAGATAATGTGTAGCTGTCCTAGTTGCTCGGAAGATGCGCTGACAATTATTGTATGTATTTACTGAATTTACCCAAGGGCCACTAACTATCTAGTGGCCTCAACGAGGACAGAAAGCCGGCGGCTTGTTAAAGGCCCCACCAATTGTCTTAATGATATTTTTTAGCTGGAATTTGGCATTTACGACTTCAGCGGGTAGGCGGTTCCATGGGTTTATAACCCTCTTGGTGGAAAAAAACATCTGTTTTCAGTCCTACTTGAGAGAACATACTCTCCAACACTATATCTGTGATTGCCCTGTTATCAGTGACTTCATACCAAATGGTATGAGGTACTTTGAGCTCTGCAATTACTTCATACACTCAGGAATATTGGAAGATATTCTTGTGCTGCACCCAGATTTTGCCAGTGGAGGCTAATAGATCAGCATTAAGTATTTTGTTCTCTCCTGATTCCATGTATGACTGGCCATCCTGTGAGATGAAGATGTTGGATGAGCCTGTAGCTGGTTTTTGATCTACACTGTGAGGCCCTTCATACAGGGGCTTCAATCACTGTGAGGCCCTAAACATGTTAAAAAATACATTGTTTGAGAGGAGTCTTGTAGAAACTGGTAAGAGTAATTATAATATAATGTTCCTATGATTCAGTGCTTACCTCTTGTGAAAATCGTGAAGAGTTGTCTAGTCAGAGTTGATTTGTTTTTTGTATTGAGGCTGGTATTTTGTACCTTGATTCCATGTATGTCTAACCATCCTGTGAGATGGGAGTATTAGATAAACTTATAGCTAGTTTTTTATCTACATTGTGTAATATTCCATATAGAATAGAGTAGCAGCACATTGCTGTGTATACCTAATCTTCTTAATAAAAAAAATCAGTAATAAAGATTTTAAATTATAGTTTGTATTATTACAAATACTGTATTATCCTTATTAAATCTTCTTAACCATGGATCATTAAGATCTCATGTTGATATGAATAGTCATATTTCTTTTGAACTGCTAATCCATGCTAATCATTTTTTAATCATTCATTAAATTGTGCATTATGTCTCAATTTTTCACTTCCTTGGATATACTGTACAGTATAAAAAGATAGGTTTAAAATAAACCAGTAATATTTCTTTCATTATATTTTTTTATTTAAATAACTGCATCAATATTTTTACAGCTGACAGGATTTGTTTTACCATACAGGTGCATTATTTGTTACAAAAAAAAAATTGGTTTATTGTTACACACAATGGTGCTACATAGCCTACCCAGCTTGGTGCCTTCTTTTAGTACTTACTAATTAAAAAATAAATAATAAATACATTTTATTCAGGAAAAGTACATACAGTTGATTTACAAACATAATGTTGGATTTATAGACAGAGCTAGTACACACAATACCTAAAGCCACTAATACTCATAGCATTTCGGGCAAGGTGTGGGGGAAACACTTAGACTAAAACTTAATAGTAATAGAGATTACGTATAAATTGTATTGAAAGAAGGAATAAAAAATAAAAAAAGGGGGGTAACATAGCAGAAATCAGCAATTGTACACGTTGGTGAACAAACAGCATTGTTTAAAAAATAGCAAGACATGGGTTGACATTTAGGGGGTAAGGTAGGTTACATGGAGTTAATTAGGCAGTACTTGGTTTTACTCTTAAACTGGTTGAGAGAGGTACAGCCTTTGGCATGATTCGGGAGGTCATTCCACATTCTGGGTCCTTGATTTGTAGAGCACTTCTAGTTTGGTTACACACAGCAAAATTGTGTAACAGGAAGAGGTCTTGGACACATTTGTTCCATGCTAAATGTAGAGGAATCAGCTGAGTATTCCTCAAATAAAATAAGCTGCCTCAGCTTATAAGGTAAATAAAATAAGCATTTCTCAAATAAGTAGCTGCCTCACCTCACTGCCTTACTGCTACATAGCCTTCCCGGCATGGTGCCTTCTTTTGATAATTACTTGTTCCACACCCAAGATGTGTAACAGGAAGAGGTCTTGGACCCCTACATCCCTCTCTCTTTTTTAATAGTCCATATAGTCATAATTATAGCTTTAAGTATTCAATGAATAAGGTTTTTGACATTTTTACCCTTCTCCTTACCTAACATCATTTGCGCAGCATATTTTTATTTTGTCTCACCCAGATTTAATTTCAAAATAAAACCAAACTAAATAAATTAGAAATGGTTATGTATAGCTAAGTACACCCTTACTACTAGGTGAACAGGGGCATTTGGTGATAGTAAATGATCCCATCAGGCAGGGCTCATCGCCTTCTCTCATATTTCATGTTCACCAGTGATTATTTACTTAATAACTACTGGTATAATATCTTGCTATTATAAAACTAATTCTAATATCATAAAAGACATATTTACTTCAAGTTTCAAGCAGAGAATGCATATATAACTAACACGAAGGACTCCTCTTCAGGAGATTCACCAGCTATAATCTTTTGTTTACGTTCCAAAATCTTAAAATCGATCCCAGTGTTATGTAGTAGAGAAAAATTGAGTTATATCCAGTTTAGGTAAAGCTACGAGTGGTCGACAATACACTTAGATGATGGACCAAACTTACGAAGGTTTTTCTTCTTAGTGTAGCTACCTGAATACCGACGTACCCGCCACGAAGGCGCTAAGAAGGAAAACATTCGTAGCTAAGTAGAAAAACAGTCGTAAGTACCTTCGTGAATCTGGCCCCAGGATAATAAGAAAAGCAAAATTTCCTATTATGAGAACAGATTCAGAGAAGGAAAAGTTTAGTTTAGTTCATTTATTATGCATCCCATACCCATCTTGTGGGCGGTAGTGGAAAGGGTTACAGAGGCACATAATGAGCTCAGGGACTGAACCCCACAATTCATTTAGCTAAGCAAGTTACAATCTTGATGAGCTAGTTACAAAATTCAATATAAGTCGTCACATCAACAATGGGTTCGAGATCGACCTCAAGTACAGGTTCTATCTATAAGCTCTATCTATAAGTCCACCAATCTTTGTAAAAATTTCTTGTATGTATGTACCTTACCTAAATAAACATTTATTTATTTATTTATATAAATATTAAGTCACTGCACATTCTCTCATGTGTATTATACATATATAAAACGCTGAACTGTAATGCCAATCCTGACCTCAAAAGATTCATTGAAGGTTGTAACAGAACCCATGAGCACCACACCAGAAATAAATACAGTTTTGATATTCCTAGAGTACGACTTAATCAAACTAGAAATGCTCTTCAAATCAAGGGACCCAGAATGTGGAATGACCTTCCCAACCATGTTAAAGACTGTACCTCTCTCAACCAGTTTAAGATAAAAACGAAGCACTACCTAATAAATTCCCTGTAGCCTACCTTACCCCTCTGTTGTCAACCCATGTCTGTTTTTTTTCAAAACAACGCTGCTTGAATGTAATTGTCTGTAATAATTTGTAATTGTATTTGTGCTGCTTTTTCAGCCATGTTCCCCCCTCTTTTACCTCTATTTTTATTTGTTCTCAACACATTTTATTCTTTATACCCATTAGTATTAAGCTTTAGTCATTAATGTTTTTCCTGCCCGAAACGCTTTTTGTAATAGTGGCTTTAGGTATTGTATGTACTAGCTCTATCTATTAATCCAAGAAACTTTGTAAAATCTCTTGTATGTATGTACCTTACCTAAATAAACATTTACTTATTTATTTATTTATTTATTTATTTATTTAAATTAAGCAACTGACATATGTGGAGAGCTAGTGTCAAAATTTATATGTTTGTCCTGCACACCGCCCCCCATCCAGTGGGCAGCGGTGGATAGGTTACAATCACTTAGTTACTACCTACAGTTAGCAAACTGGGGATATTTGGCTAAAATTTCTGGTAGCAGATCATTTTGAATGAAATATTTACACATCGCTGAAACATTGGTTATAGAATTGTCTCTAAATTCATGTATCTTTTCGCACTCCATCACATAGTGACACAGTTTACATTTAGTCTGGTCTACATCAGCAGATAATGAGAATTCCCAGAGATACTTGTAACCGACTCTAAGCCGAGCAGTAGTAACATCTAGAAGCCTGCTGATTTTATTGGAAGATCCATAGATGTGTGGTCCTCTTGCATGATAGTATGATGATAAATGTCACTTACTGGTGTCAATTTCACTTTGCCTCAGATCTACAAGATCTTGTTGAAGTTCTCGGTGTACTGCTGCTCTCAGATTGCTCATTGACTGAAGTTAGCCAAGGAATCTGCCTTTAAAGGAGACGTTGAGTGTAACCTTGGATTGTCAATGAGCAATCTGAGAAGCAAAAGGCAACATGGAAAGCCATCTCTAACATCCTAGGAACTAAGCAACACTCACATAATCAAATAAAACTCTCCAAGGATGGTTATACACCTGCAACTGATTTAAATCAATGCACCTGATTTAGAAACGACCACTGAATTGAATAGCTTCTTTTCATCGGTTGGTGCTAACCTTGCCAGTAAAATCCCACAGACTCAGACACATGTTACCACATATCTTTCAGGCAGCTACCTAAACTCTCTTTTCCTTTCACCAGTCAGCCCAACAGATGTTGTTTCCATCATTCACTCACTAAAAACCAAAGCTGGGAACATTAGTGAAAAACCATCTATGATATTCAAGAGTGCCTCCCATGCCCTTACGCCACCCATAGCTCTGCTGTTCAACAACTCTCTAGTGTCATACCTTCCCTGATATCCTTAAAAACGCACGAGTAACTCCAGTTCATAAAGAAGGCAATCTGGCAAACATAAACAATTACAGACCAATATCAAATCTACCCATATTATCAAAAATATTTGAAAAAATTATTTACATACAGCTCCACTCCTACCTCGTAAAATTCAAAACACTCAACCCCTGTCAGTTTGGCTTCCGCTCCCAAAAGAGTACCAACGATGCAATTATTAGTCTGTTTGATATAATCTACTCAGCCCTCGACAAAAATAAGTTTCCGATTGGACTCTTCATTGACCTGAGAAAGGCCTTTGATACTGTTAATCACAACTACCTCGTACTTAAACTCCGCCATTATGGAATCCGAGGCCTTGTCCTGAACTATATCTGATCCTATCTTATTGACAGACACCAATATGTAGCCATCAATGACATAACCTTTCCCATTCTACCACTAACTGTAGGGGTGCCACAGGGCAGCATCCTAGGACCTCTCTTATTTATTATGTACATCAATGATCTGCCTAATATCTCTAACATTCTTAAACCTATATTATTTGCTGACGATACTACCCTCATCTACTCAGACGTCAACCCACACATATTAAATAATGTTGTAAATAACGAACTAAAAAAGTCCTCTTATGAATGTCAACCAACAAACTCACATTAAACATAGAAAAGACCTGCTACATCTTATTTGGAAGCAAATCAACAAATGCAATTCAGCTTCAGATAGACACTGTCAATCAAGCTATCAATGTTTTCAATCAAAGTTATCAATGTGCCTACTAATCTTTGTCAAATTTTCTAACAATATATATATATATATATATATATATATATATATATATATATATATATATATATATATATATATATATATATATATATATATACACACACCTTGTGTTGTCGAACAAAATCCTTAGCTTCTATTACTTCAGTCTGGCCTCGAGGGCATGACGCTGCATGGCACCAAACGTCAATAGTCTACACACATGATCTATGGTGAGGCTTCCCTGTGCTTCCCACCTAGAACCCGCCAAAGCTGATTTCAGTGAGCTATGTAGCTTATCTGGGCGTGTGCCGAAAGCGTTGCCTGTCTCATTATGGCGCATTACTGCATTAGCTATTTGGCGTGCAATGCCAAAGGGGTCACAGTCGACAGCTGATGAATATTTCTTTCGAAAGAATTTTTTAAGTCGTCCCACTTCACAGTTTTCTTTAAGTCGTATAATTCTGCCAGGAGATACACATCTCAGGTTTTATAGTCGAGGATGGACGTCGCCATACTGATGTAGTCTGCAACTGTGACAGCAATACCCTTGCCCCGTACTCTAGCTTCTACACCAGAGAACCAAGATTCCAGGAGGGCTGGATCCTTGCCACTAAATGGGTGTATGTCAACAAACTGAGAATGAACCGTTACGGGGCTCGAGTTAGGACCCGCTGGATTTGAGGAGTGAGCCATGTTTGGTATTGAATCGTTGCTGGCTGAAGAAGAAATAGAATCGAAGCTACCATGAGATGAGGGCAATCGCGTATTCTCAGGCAATTCACTGGCTAACAGCTCTAAGTTACTCTGAGAAAGTGAGCGAGACCGTAGGGACAGCTGTGCGAGCGAGGCCTGAGTAAGTATCGGTTGTCCATAAGTTCACAGAGTTTATATTGTGCCCATAATGGTCTACAGTTTATTCTACTAAACATATAACAAAGGGTACTTAACTAGAGTTGAAGGCCACCGATGCTGCAATCCATTCAACGAGGTAGGGATGATCAGGTCGTCGCAGGTCTGCGGCGTCGTCGACGTTGGGTGGCGGCAGGAGGCGTCAGGCCGGGCGAGAGATGGCGCGGTGAGTCACGGCGAGTTGCGGTGAGTCAGCTGTGGGCGCGCACGGGGTGAGCCAGGTATGGGCGTGCTGGGTGAGCCAGGTACAGACGTGCTGGGTGAGGCAGGTACAGGCATGCTGGGTGAGGCAGGTACAGGCGTGCTGGGTGAGGCAGGTACAGGCGTGCTGGGTGAGCCAGGTACAGACGTGCTGGGTGAGGCAGGTACAGGCGTGCTGGGTGAGCCAGGTACAGGCGTGCTGGGTGAGCCAGGTACAGGCGTGCTGGGTGAGCCAGGTACAGGCGTGCTGGGTGAGCCAGGTACAGGCGTGCTGGGTGAGCCAGGTACAGGCGTGCTGGGTGAGCCAGGTACAGGCGTGCTGGGTGAGCCAGGTACAGGCGTGCTGGGTGAGCCAGGTACAGGCGTGCTGGGTGAGCCAGGTACAGGCGTGCTGGGTGAGCCAGGTACAGGCGTGCTAGGTGAGCCAGGTACAGGCGTGCTGGGTGAGCCAGGTACAGACGTGCTGGGTGAGCCAGGTACAGGCGTGCTGGGTGAGCCAGGTACAGACGTGCTGGGTGAGCCAGGTACAGGCGTGCTGGGTGAGCCAGGTACAGACGTGCTGGGTGAGCCAGGTACAGACGTGCTGGGTGAGCCAGGTACAGGCGTGCTGGGTGAGCCAGGTACAGACGTGCTGGGTGAGCCAGGTACAGGCGTGCTGGGTGAGCCAGGTACAAACGTGCTGGGTGAGCCAGGTACAGGCGTGCTGGGTGAGCCAGGTACAGACGTGCTGGGTGAGCCAGGTACAGACGTGCTGGGTGAGCCAGGTACAGGCGTGCTGGGTGAGCCAGGTACGGGCGTGCTAGGTGAGCCAGGTACAGGCGTGCTGGGTGAGCCAGGTACAGACGTGCTGGGTGAGCCAGGTACAGGCGTGCTGGGTGAGCCAGGTACAGACGTGCTGGGTGAGCCAGGTACAGGCGTGCTGGGTGAGCCAGGTACAGACGTGCTGGGTGAGCCAGGTACAGACGTGCTGGGTGAGCCAGGTACAGGCGTGCTGGGTAAGCCAGGTACAGACGTGCTGGGTGAGCCAGGTACAGGCGTGCTGGGTGAGCCAGGTACAAACGTGCTGGGTGAGCCAGGTACAGGCGTGCTGGGTGAGCCAGGTACAGACGTGCTGGGTGAGCCAGGTACAGACGTGCTGGGTGAGCCAGGTACAGACGTGCTGGGTGAGCCAGGTACAGGCGTGCTGGGTGAGCCAGGTACGGGCGTGCTGGGTGAGCCAGGTACAGGCGTGCTGGGTGAGCCAGGTACAGACGTGCTGGGTGAGCCAGGTACAGGCGTGCTGGGTGAGCCAGGTACAGACGTGCTGGGTGAACCAAGTACAGACGTGCTGGGTGAGCCAGGTACAGGCGTGCTGGGTGAGCCAGGTACAGACGTGCTGGGTGAGCCAGGTACAGGCGTGCTGGGTGAGCCAGGTACAGACGTGCTGGGTGAGCCAGGTACAGGCGTGCTGGGTGAGCCAGGTACAAACGTGCTGGGTGAGCCAGGTACAGGCGTGCTGGGTGAGCCAGGTACAGACGTGCTGGGTGAGCCAGGTACAGACGTGCTGGGTGAGCCAGGTACAGGCGTGCTGGGTGAGCCAGGTACGGGCGTGCTGGGTGAGCCAGGTACAGACGTGCTGGGTGAGCCAGGTACAGGCGTGCTGGGTGAGCCAGGTACAGACTTGCTGGGTGAGCCAGGTACAGGCGTGCTGGGTGAGCCAGGTACAGACGTGCTGGGTGAACCAGGTACAGACGTGCTGGGTGAGCCAGGTACAGGCGTGCTGGGTGAGCCAGGTACAGACGTGCTGGGTGAGCCAGGTACAGGCGTGCTGGGTGAGCCAGGTACAGACGTGCTGGGTGAGCCAGGTACAGGCGTGCTGGGTGAGCCAGGTACGGGAGCGCGTGACACCCGGGGCGACGATGTGGTTCTGTTGCTGGTTGTTGTACTGTAGATGTTGTACCAGATAGCTGGGCCGGGAGCTGGAGTGCGTCGGATGAATCCCACCGCTGCCACCAGAATGAATGGTTGTTTAGTTGTGGTTTTAGCTCTCTTCTAGTGGGAAGAAATGCAGAACAAACAGCTAGGGCCTTTTCTTCTTTATTAAACAAAATGTATTATTTACGGGGCCACGAGCTTGCTTTCGAGTATGTGAGTGCTGCGCCGCTGCTCAAGATGGTCTGGTTGTTGGAGTGTAGTCACACTTGGAGAAGATGCACATCTGCGCAGTGTTGATGCTGCTGTTGACAACTGCTGCTGAGTTGAGTGCTGGCAATATGCAGTCGATGAATGAGGTCACCACATGTGCGACCAACAAATATACCTTAAGTGTATTGCTATTTTGAGGCCCTTCTCCTTCCCTGTTCCTTTTACCACTTCTTTTCCTGCACAACACAAACTTTTATTGCCTCCTTTTCCCACTATCAACTGCCTCAACTATGCTGAAAATACAATGATAGCAAATTTGTTAAATATGAACGGCCGTTTGTAAAACCAAGTTGTGAATCATTTATTACTCTATGTTTTTCAAGATGAAGACGAATGGCTTTTGCAATTATCGATTCAAACAACTTTCCAACAATAGACTTTAATTGGTACCACATTAGCAACCAACCACGACTCTGGCACTCTGCCTGACTCTAATTATTTATTAAATATGGTAGACAGTGGCTAGCGAAGCTCCTCTTTGCATTAACTCAACCGACCTATGGAATTCACTGGGAGGTTATGGAGGCCTTACCGCCGGGTCAAGTCACTCCATTGCCTCAAAATTATTTTCTCATTGATACATTTTGATAGGTTTGTGATCTGATAATGGGACGTAAGAGTGTGAATACCTTTATCTCCAGGCAGAGTGAAAGACTCAAGTGGTCCAACATCGACTACGTTACCTGGTAATTTGTTCCACAAATCAACAACCTGTGTGTATATATATATATATATATATATATATATATATATATATATATATATATATATATATATATATATATATATATATATATATATATATATATATATATATATATATATACACCACGCACACGCTCTAGCGACTAGACCACGACCCCCATATGCACTAGTCGCTAGAGCATGTGATGGGACTACCCACCATAATGATTCAGATTCTTTATTCAGGTAAAGGTACATCCATTGAGTTACATACATAATGATGGATTTAAAGATAGAGATAGTACATACAATACCTAATGCCAATAGTACACATAGCGTTTCAAGTAAAGGTTCGAACCCTCATCACAATTCGGCTCCTGCGAATTTTCTCATTGTAAAGTCACGTTAGTGTAATTACTCTCTGCGTAATATCCCCTTTGTAATTCACATTCATTCACTTGTACATTTCAGTAATATAACACCCTAACTCTCGCCTTTCTAAAGAATGTAAATTAAGATTATTCAATCTCTCTTCATTTAGAATGTTTCTAATTTGCGGTATTAACTCTGTCATCCAATGCTGGACGTGTTCTAGTGAATTTATGTCCATTGTATTGCGACCAAAACTGAAGAGCATAATCGATATGAGGCTTAACAAGAGGAAGCAATCCAATGTTAGTTCATTAACATTGGATTGCTTAGAAGAGCTAAGCACACTTTAATACTGCAATTTACTACTGTTTAGATAATGCATTTATGAACTGGGCCTAGTGGTGGGTGTAATATTGCTAACACTTTTGGAAATAAATCCCAGTATCCTATTTGATTTATTTAGAAGTTGCATGCATTTATTTTTTGGCTATAAAATTCCTACTAATCATGACCCTGAGATCATTTTCGGAATGACTTCACAGTTCCGGCACCATTCAGCTTATATTTTGTAACTCTGAACCTGACCTTCCTGACCTGCAGAACCTTATATTCGTCTGCATTAAATTGCTTCTACCAATCTTTTGACAATTTCAAAAGCCTATATTTATTATCTTAAAGTAATTTTTGAGTCTTCCGAGTTTATTTCAGGCTTTATTTAGGTATCGTCTGCAAATTTGCAAATATTGTTTCTCCATTCTGAATTTCAATAATTTATATAAACATTATAAATAACAGAGGTCCCAGGACTGAGCCTTGAGGCACGCCACTTACAACATTTTCCCACTCTGACTTAACTCTATTTATACTAACTCTCTGTTTCCTTTGGTATAGTCATGCCCTTATCCAACTTAAGATTACCACCCCTTAATACTGTGATCTTTTATCTCTTTAATCAGTCCTTCAAGTGACACTGTATCACAAGCTTTGCTAAAATCAAGGTACACAACGTCACAATCATATCCACTTTCAACTTCCCTCTCCAACTTTCTCCTCTTACCTCACATCTTTCCTCTCCTGCTCTCTCTTTCCTTCCCTCCCACACTCTCTCTCTCCCTCCTTCCCCACTAATTTCCCTTCCCCTCCCCCCACACTCTCACACTCCCCGCCCTTCTCAACCCTCCCTCTCCATCTCCTTACCTCACTCTTCCACCCCTTCTCCACCAGCCTCCCTTTATCTCCTTCCCTCTACTCAGATATCCCCTACTTCTCCTTACTTCTCTCAATGTCTATGTTTCTGCCTCTCTGTCTCTGCTGTTGTCTGTCTATGTTTTTCTGTTTGTCTTCCCTGTCTCTCTTTGCCCTGGTCGATCCAGTCTCTCTCGAGACCTTTCACTGTCAGTCTCTGTCTGTCTGTCACTGTATCAGTCTATTTCATTCTGCCTGTCTCTGTCTTTGTTTACTGACTATATCTCGCTCACTTATAAAATGAGTATAACTGTCTCCCATTGCCGTCTGGGTGGTCCGCTGGTGGGAGGAGCGGAGCAGGTTGAAATATTTCAAAAATATAATAGTTACCCTTTGCTTTCAGAAAGAGTCGAGGCTTGAGAAGATCCTTGGACCAGATTCACGAAAGCACTTACGCAAACACTTACGAACCTATACATCTTTTCTCAATCTTTGGCGGCTTTGTTTCCAATTATTAAACAGTTAATGAGCTCCAAAGCACCAGGGAGCTGTTTATAACAATAACAACAGTTGATTGGGAAGTTTTCATGCTTGTAAACTGTTTAATAAATGTAACCAAAGCCGTCAAAGATTGAGGAAAGATGTACACGTTCGTAAGTGCTTGCGTAAGTGCTTTCGTGAATCTGGCCCCTTGAACCTATGGGAGGATTGTCTGTTTTCTACTACTACGAACACAGGTATGACAATCAGAAAATTTATGTTAATTTTCCTGAGATCAGTGAATAATGGTGTCTATTATAATAAGAAAAAAAATATATATATATATATATATATTTCATTGAATATGACCGCATATTCTGTATTTATTATTTTCTGGTTTAGGGCTTCTATCCCTCTAACTATTTTCTTAGCATCAGGGCTTAATTGGAATAGGAGTTCTCCAAAACTCATTTTCGTACTTTTAAGGTGAAGAAAAGAAGTGATTTACTATAGAGTGTATTACACTTATTTGTATAATTTGCACGACGTTTCGAACCTCCATGGTTCATTCTCAAGTGAACAGATCTTACAATACTAGTTGATTTTATACCCGCATTAGGTCAGGTGATAATACAATGAAGGTGAAAAACATGGGGGGATACATAAGGGATAAACATAGGGGCTGCAGAAGGCTTATTGGCCCATACGAGGCATCTCCTATCTAAACACAAAGATTAATCCAGTGTAATTGGCCTGTTATGTTGGACATTGTCTTCTGTGTTGGCATCGATATGTTCTTGTCTTGTCCTTACTCTCATGGTGGGTAGAGTAAATAGTTCCGTGATTTGGGTGTTCATGGTAGGTCGCTCTATTCTTATGTGAATTGCCTCAAGAATTTGTAATCTTCTTGAATCTTGGGTTTTGTCTATTATGCAAGTATTCTTGTTCAACATTTCTCTTGTTAGAGTAATGTCATGGGCTTGTCTCATGTGATTCCTAGGGGCACCAGATTGAAGATGGCATGTCAAACGCCTCGTCAGCTTGGTCGACGTCATACCTCGTCAAGCTGACGAGGTATGACGTCGACAACTGAAAACATATGCAACTGAAAACTGTCCTGGGGACCATTCAGGCTTGTTCGCATTTGTGTTCCTCACGTGTGCCCCAAAGAATGAGGTGATTTGGTAAAATGCTATGCCCAAGATAACTATCCGAGTGCCGGCGGTGGGGTGGTTCATATAGCCTCGGCTATCACCTCATTATGTCCGGTCGTGATGGTCAAGTGGATTAAGGCGTCTTGTACATACCAGTTGCGTTGCTTCTGGGAGTATGGGTTCGAGTCACTTCTGGGGTGTGAGTTTTCAGTTGCATATGTCCTGGGGACCATTCAGGCTTGTTCGCATTTGTGTTCCTCACGTGTGCCCCAAAGAATGAGGTGATTTGGTAAAATGCTATGCCCAAGATAACTATCCGAGTGCCGGCGGTGGGGTGGTTCATATAGCCTCGGCTATCACCTCATTATGTCCGGTCGTGATGGTCAAGTGGATTAAGGCGTCTTGTACATACCAGTTGCGTTGCTTCTGGGAGTATGGGTTCGAGTCACTTCTGGGGTGTGAGTTTTCAGTTGCATATGTCCTGGGGACCATTCAGGCTTGTTCGCATATATATATACATATATATATATATATATATATATATATATATATATATATATATATATATATATATATATATATATATATATATATATATATATATATGTATATATATTGTGACGATAATCTCTTTCAAGAGAGATTGAGCCTGCTCTTCCCTACATCATTCACGTCACATTACAAGTACAAGATACTATATTGAAGATACGTCCACCAGTATCGCCAAACGTTTTGCCCAGGAAGCAAAGTGTACCTTGCACCACCAGACACGCCGGCTCCTCCACCCGCCGTCAACGAGCAAACTACCCATTCTCCGCCTGCCTGCTCCTGATTGGCTGGTGTATCGCTGACCGCACCTGCACCTGCACTCACGCCCACTGCCTGAGTCAACGTCTGGGCCAGCACACGCCGTACTCCTCAGAATCTCTCTGTGCTCTTAGGAGTTGACATCTCTCTCTGGTAGACAAAGCCCTGGCTGTCGTGTACTAAGGGAGGTGGCAGCTTTAGCCAGTATTCTCAGCACCTGATTATATTATCATTATTGTATTGCACTTCATTTTGTTTTAGAGTAAATTTTACACTTATTAATTATTCATGTTGTTTTGTTTGTTGATTTGTTTTGAATTTTACGTAAGCCAAGGGATTGTCTTTGTTCATATCTTGTTTTCTAGAGTAATTAAAATTTCATTGTTTATACTTTGTGTTTTGTGTGTCTTCCCATTACCTTACCACAGACAAACAGGCAAGCAGTCTCTTTTTTTTTCTGTAAACGTGACAAGGCATTGCCCCCTGCCATTGGAAGACTACCGAACATCAACACTCCAACACTTTACTGTCACAATATATATATGTTGTACCTAATAGCCAGAACGCAGTACTCGGCCTACTATGCAAGGTCCAATTTAGGTAATAAGCCAAATTTTCCAGAATTTATAAATTTTTTCTATTTTTTTTTTCTTATGAAATGATAAAGCTAACTATTTCATTATGTACGAGTTAGTTTTTTTTAAATTTGAGTTAAAACTAACGTAGATATATGACCGAACCTAACCAACCCTACCTAACCTAACATAACCTATCTTAACATATATATGACTATATATATGTCGTACCTAGCAGCCAGAACGCACTTCTCGGCCAACTATGCAAGGTCCAATTTGCCTAATAAGCCAAGTTTTCCTGAATTTATATATCTTTCTAATTTTTTTCTTACGAAATGATAAATCTGGATTTTTTCATTAACTCTCTAAAGTTCATTTTCACATTTTATTTATGATCTGACGCCTACGGAAGCATTTCGCAAGTCACTTCTTACATTTTCAAATACAAGTTTTTACATGCAATGTAAGGCTTATATTCGCTTGGGGTGTGGTGATACAGGACATGATTGAAATGAACAAGTAGATGAATGGCACATGGGTATTAACGCTACTGAGTGTTCTGTCTTTTTGCTTCAACGGTTTCTGTGTTGATTCGGGGTCTTGAAGTGGGAAGAATGTAATTATGTGTTAATTGGCTGTTGGTTGCTGGTTTTGACTTTTTGATGTGTAGTGCCTCACTGATGTCGAGTCTCCTGTTGTCGCTGTATCTGTCAATAATTTCTGTGTTGCTTGTTATGATTTTTCTGATGATTGATTGGTTGTGTGAGGAGATTATATGCTCCTTGATGGAGCCCTGTTGTTTGTGCATTGTTAATCGCCTAGAAAGAGACGATATTGTCTTGCCTATATACTGAGATCTTTGGGGCTGACAGTCCCCAAGTGGGCATGTGAAGACATAGACGATGTTGGTTTCTTTCAAGACGTTCTGTTTGGTGTTTGGAGAGTTCTTCATAAGTAGGTTGACCATCTTCTTGTTTTCTGTAGTAAATTGTTAATTGACAATTGTCAATTAACAATTGTCAATTGAGATAATTGATATAATCTGTGTATACTGGCAGCAGATTTTTATCTATACATGTTTCATTGAATATGACTGCCTATTCTGTATTGATTATTTTCTTGTTTAGGGCTTCTATCCCTCTGACTAGTGCTCTTGCATCTTGGTTTAATTAGAACAGGAGTTCTCCAAAAGTCATCTTCGTTCGAGGTGAAGAAAAATAAATAATTAACTGTAGAACGTATTACACTTATTATAAATTTACACAACGTTTCGAACCTACATGGTTCATTCTTAAGTGATGGGACAGTACAGGGCATATCGGCTTTATACCATTGGGTATGTCGAGTACAGACAAATACAAATAGCAGAAGAGTATGGCATAAAGGGTTGAAGAGTAAGGATAAAAAGTGGAAGAATAAGGCGAAAAAAAGGTACGAAGCAAATTCAAATTCAAATGTTTATTTAGGTAAAGTACATACATACAAGGGGTGATACAGATATTGATGAATTTATAGACAGAGCTAGTACATACAATGCCTAAAGCCACAATTACGCAAAGCGTTTCGGGCAGGAAAAACACTAGAGACTAAAACTTAATACTAATTGAGATTATAGTATAAAATGTGTTGAGAAAATATAAAAATAAAAAAGGGGGGGAACATGGCAGAAAAACAGCAAAAATATAGTTTGGTCGACAAACAGCATTGTTTAAAAATAACAGACATGGGTTGGCATTATAGGGGTAAGGTAGGTTACAGGGAGTTAATTAGGTAGTTCTTAGTTTTTATCTTAAACTGGTTGAGAGAGGTACAGTCTTTAACATGATTGGGAAGGTCATTCCACATTCTGGGTCCCTTGATTTGTAGAGCATTTCTAGTTTGATTAAGTCGTACTCCTAGAATATCAAAAAGGTATTTGTTTCTGGTGTGGTGCTCATGGGTTCTGTTACAACCTTCAATGAAGCTTTTAAGATCAGTATTGACATTACAGTTCAGCGTTTTATATATATATATATATATATATATATATATATATATATATATATAATACAAAAGAGAGGATGTGCAGTGACTTAATATCTAACATATTCAGAGATTTGAGAAGGGGTACCGAGTGATGTCTGGGTCCAGAGTTGGATATTGTCCTAATAGCAGCTTTGTGTTGAGTAATTAGAGGACGTAAAGGATTTTGGGTAGTAGAGCCCCAAGCACAGATACCATAGTTGAGATAAGGATAGATGAGGGAGTAATAGAGCGTCACCAGGGCAGGGCGAGGTACATAATATCTGATCTTAGAAAGAATGCCAATAGTTTTTGAAACTTTTTTGATATATTTAGAATGTGTCCCTGGAATATACAAAAGATTAATCATATGTAGCGGGCGTAGCATATTGAGCAGTGTCTTCTATGTTGGCATCTTCACGTTCCGGTCTTGTTCTTACTCTCATGGTGGGTAGAGTGAATAGTTCCGTAATCTGGGTATTTATGGTAGGTTGTCCTATTTTTATGTGGATTGCTTCAAGAGTTTGTAATCTTCTTAAATCTTGGGTTTTGTCTATTATACAAGTATTTTTATTCAACATTTCTCTTGTTAGAGTGATGTCATGGGCTTGTGTCATGTGATTTTTTGGGGCACCTGTTGAAGATGACAGGTCAAACGCCTCGTCAGCTTGGTCGACGTCATACCTATGTACTTAGATTGAAGGTTACATCTTTCGTGGGGGCAAGTGTAAATATATATATACAACGCCTGACTGCTGTAAAGGGTTCCCTTTCAAACTGTGAGTTGTTAAGGGCAGACTGTGTTGTTTAGAGCAGACTGAGTGTTGTTTTAAGCAGAACGTTTGTGTTGTATACAGTAGTGTGTGTTGTTGAGAGCAGACTGTGTGTGTGTGTTGTGTAGGACAAGCCATATATTAATGCAAGTACTCTTACATAATTCAGACCTGCCCACACGTGGTGTTCTTGGGGACACTTCCAACACCTCGCCGGCTGGTGCAGGCTCTCCTTGACATTCCCTTCATCTTGTGTGATGAGGCGGGGAGGGGGAGGTGTGGTGCCAGAGCGGGGGGCCCTGGGGGGGGGGTGCGCGACCCCCTTCCCTTGGTTGTGGTGCCCATGTTTCATATATCTTTCTCTTTTTTTTCTCAACATTGCCTGTAACTGATTCGTCTTCCCGACCTCAATATAATGCATCTCTCAAATAAACAAACCCACACATTTTAAAATGATTTATTGCAAACGTGTGCCTTATTTTGTAATTGATATAGGTGTTTATGATTTATATAGGTGTTTATAACCTTTATAAATTAAAAAAAAAGTGTCATTTACATGCTAGTTTGACAAGGCTACACGAAAGTGGATTGTTTATATATTTCAGAACAGTGATAATCTCTAACAGCTCCCCCTCCCCCCGGGCCAAACACACACCGAAACTACGACGTTGGTACAACGTTCGAACAAGTTTTAATATTTCCTAACCAGTTATAACAACCGATATAGCAAGTTGTAACAACGTTCTAATACGTCATAAACACGTTAAGCCAAGATGTAACATCTTTATTACAAGTTGTAACAGGCGGAAAATAGAGACAGTTTCGGTTCTGTGGCTCATGGTCTTTCCTTAACGGTTGCTGTGTACTAAGGCCGGATAAGTATGCAACATTGCATATGTTGCATTCATTACCATTCAGTGTCTGCCCTGGCTCTTCATGCCCCGCCTTCTAGTCTTGTTGTGCACTTTTGCTTTATAATTGAACTGACGTTAAAATTCTTTGTCGAATCTGGCCTTAAGGTTGTGAAGGTGGCGGCTTCCACACCTTCTTTCAGTGGATTCCACTTGTTGACCCGTGGAATACTGACCAAAACGAAATACTCGTACAAGGTACGAGTATTATCTCACATTCATTCGACTCATTTGTGATTCCAGCTTCCATTTGTGTCCTCTTGTTTAACATTCTCCTATTTATTTATTTATGTATACTGGAAGGTAGAGTGGGTTGTGAAAGTACAACATAACGTGTACGAGGTCACTCCGTCATGTAGATCATTCAGATAAATTTGGAGCAGTAATAGTACCAGGTCCCAGCCTTGTGGGTACCCCACTTATGACATTCCTCCAGCTGGAGACTTCGCCTCTGACTGTGACTCTTTGTCTTCTGTCCTTCAGGTACTCTCTTTCCCAGTGCAGTGCTTTCCCAATTATCCCAATTTTCTTCTCTATTTTGTACACACATCATTCGTGAAGAACATTATGAAATGCTCTCTAACTATCTAGAAAGATAGTCTACAGAGCCTTATTAAAATATAAGTAAAAATATATCTTATTTAAGTATCATTGCCACAGACCTCGATCAAGTGTGTCAGGTACGAATTTCCCCTTCTAAATTCATGCTTTTTTTTTTTAACAAAATTTATCCTCTCCGGGTTCTCCACTATTCTCAACTTGATTACTTTCTCCAGCTCTTCACATGCAATACTTGTCAGGGACACTAGTCTGTATATTTAGTGCCTCCTGCCTGTCCCCTTTCTTGAATAGTGGGACTATGTTTGCCTATTTCTAGAATTTTAGGAAATTTCCTGTCTTGAGTGTTTTATTTAAACCATGAGTTAGTAGGTGACAAAGTACCTCTCGGCCTCCTTCAGTAGCCATGGTGATATTAAGTTTGATCCTATTGATTTTGTTGAATCTAATTCCTGCATATGTCTTTTTAACCTCTTCCACAGTGACTGTCCGTCCACTTGGGCAGGACGGCAGAGCGACGGTTTCGCTTCATGCAGGCGTTCAATACCCGACCGTCCAAGTGGTAGACGGTCAGGGATTGGTCTGACCAATCCCCGTCAGATTGGTCATAGACCTGTCATGATCATCTCTGACAAAGGCCCAAGTCCCAGGTGTACAAGTCCCAGGTGTACAAGTCCCAGGTGTACAATTCCCTGGTGTACAAGTCCCTGGTGTACAAGTCCCTGGTGTACAAGTCCCAGGTGTACAATTCCCTGGTGTACAATTCCCTGGTGTACAAGTCCCTGGTGTACAAGTCCCAGGTGTACAAGTCTCTGGTGTACAAGTCCCTGGTGTACAAGTCCCTGGTGTACAAGTCCCTGGTGTACAAGTCCCTGGTGTACAAGTCGCAGGTGTACAATTCCCTGGTGTACAAGTCCCTGGTGTACAATTCCCTGGTGTACAAGTCCCTGGTGTACAAGTCCCAGGTGTACAAGTCCCTGGTGTACAAGTCCCTGGTGTACAATTCCCTGGTGTACAATTCCCTGGTGTACAAGTCCCTGGTGTACAAGTCCCAGGTGTACAAGTCCCAGGTGTACAAGTCTCTGGTGTACAAGTCCCTGGTGTACAAGTCCCTGGTGTACAAGTCTCTGGTGTACAAGTCCCTGTTGTATAAGCTCACATACCTTGGCACACACAGGTAGATCCACATGAATCTTATCTCCGCTTGTGAATCTGGTGCAGGACTCTGGGAGTCCTCTCTCACCAGTCACGTCCCTGGTGGACACTTTTATTTTCTGCTTCCCCTAATTTTCCTCCACACTGGTCCATCTCTCTATGTCCGTTGGTCAGCTCTCCTTGATCACCATCACCTCCCTTACTTGTAGAGATCTTCAGTAGTTAAATTTTCTGTGGCACAGTCGCCTGGAACTCCTTGTACTGGTCCTTATGGTAACATACACGGTTCTTTATTTATTTTCTGATCTCAGCAGTCTCACTGCTGCTCATTGCTTCATGTTGGATAATTACTGTCTACGCTGCCCAAAATATATATATATATATATATATATATATATATATATATATATATATATATATATATATATATATATATATATATATATATGCAAACAAGCCTGAATGGTCCCCAGGTTTTTTGTGTTCCTCACGTGTTGCCCCAAAGAATGAGGTGATTTGATAAAATGCTATGCCCAAGATTACTATCCGAGTGCCGGCGGGGAAGTGGTTCAAATAGCTTAGGCTATCACTTCCTTATGTCCGGTCGTGATGGTCAAGCGGATTAAGGCGTCCCTGTACATACCAGTTGCGTTGCTCCTGGCAGTATGGGTTCGAGTCACTTCTGGGGTGTGAGTTTTCAGTTATATATATATATATATATATATATATATATATATATATATATATATATATATATATATATATATATATAATTAGTATTCTAGCTGTACCCGGCCATGCGTCTCTGTGGCTCAACAACAGCAACAGCAACCATCCTGTCTCCCAGTCCTCTTAACCATTCCCTCCTCCACCGTCCCCTCGTCCTCTCCACTATCTCCCACGTCCCCGTCTCCTCGTCCTACCTACCATTCCCCCCCCCCGGTCCCCTCGTCCCCACCATCCCCAACTCCCCCGTCCCCTCGTCCTCCCCACTATTACCCCCTCCCCTATCCCCTCGTCCTCCCCACTATTACCCCCTCCCCTATCCCCTCGTCCTCCCCACGATTTCCCACTCCCTCATCTGATGCATTCCCAAATGATCTGATAATCCCATAAAAAAATTTGGAACATCAAAGGATCTGATGTTCCCCTCACTGAAATATAAAAAAAAACAATTAAACAACGAAATGAAAAACAATGAAAAAAATAAAAAAATAAACTATACTCGCAAAATGAACGTTATGGTAAACAACAAAGCTCAATTCCAATGCAATATCACACAAAATAATTATATCAAAATGAAAATAATTTGAAATCCATGAAAATTTAATTGATCAATGAAATCGAAAACATTGAAAGGGAATCATAGCATATGTAGTATAGCGTGTGTGGCTCTTACATGCAACAGATGGCGCTGTTTCTTAAAAAAAAAAAAAAGTTTTTTATCTGTCACAGGTGTAGCATCTATACTTATACTCACAAAATGAACGGTATGGTAAACAACACAGCTCAATTCCAACACAATGTCACACAAAATAATTCAATTAAAATTAAAATAAATCGAAATCTATGAAACTTAAATTTATCAATGCAATCGGAAACATTGAAATGGAATTCGTGACATATTTTGTATAGTGTGTGTGTTGCTATTACATGCAACAGAGGGTGCTGTTTTTTAAAAAACATGTTTTTGCCTGTCACAGGTGTGACATCTATATTGTAGGTACATAAAAATACACGCATATTCAATTGGAATGTTGTGTCAGAATTTTAAACCAATTGATGAAGAACTTTGGGAGAGTACAGCTGTGTTGGTCTTATGGTCAACAGATGGTACTGTTTTTAAAAAAAAAGCATGTTTTATCCTGTCACAGGTACAGCATGTATATAGCAGGTATATAAAAACATGCGCCTATTCGAATGCAACGTCATGTAAGAATTTCAAAGCAGTCGGTAAAGAGGTTTCAAAGATTTCTCTCACATGAAAAACACAGTTTTTCAAAAAAGCATGTTTTTTTTCCGTCACAGACGTGACATCAATATAGTATGTATATAAAAACCAGCTCAGATGCATTATTCTAACACGAATCTTCTCAATATTTCTTACGTTCTTCTTCATTGTCGCGGGTAATTGATAAATTAACTCTACAAAATTCATTCTTTATTTTTGGTCTGACGCCTGAACGCGTTTCGTAATGTTTATTACATTTTCAAAGACTTAGTTTACACGTAAAATACATCATACTTATACTCTTTTTGGGTGAGGTGATATGGTACAAAAGTTTTGGGTGAGGTGACAGAACATATAACAGAACACGAAACAATGGGTATAAATTGGGCATGAAACCATAAGAATGGAAGTAACTGCAGAAGGCCTATTGGCCTATACTTCCTTTTGCTGCTTCTATGTTAGTACGGGGTCTTGAAGTGGTAGAATATAGTTGTGCATTAATTGGCTGTTGATTGCTGGTGTTGACTTTTTGATGTGTAGTGCCTCGCTGATGTCGAGTCTCCTGCTATCGCTGTATTTATCGATGATTTCTGTGTTGTTTAAGATTTCTCTGGTGATGGTCTGGTTGTGAGAAGAGATTATATGTTCCTTGACGGAGCCCTGTTGTTTGTGCATAGTTATTCGTCTAGAAAGAGACGTTGTTGTCTTGCCTATATACTGAGTTCTTTGGAGCTTACAGTCACCAAGTGGGCCTGTGAAGGCATAGACGACGTTGGTTTGCTTCAGGGCGTTCTGTTTGATATCTGGGGAGTAGATTGGCTATTTTTTTGTTTTTGTAGTAAATTGTCAATTGTATTTTCTGAGCTTTGTCTGTAGGGATAAGGTTCCTATCAATAATGTCTTTCAGGACCCTTTCCTCCGTTTTATGAACCGTCGAAAAGAAGTTCCTGTAAAACAGTCTAATAAGGGGTATAAGTGTTTTGTTAGTTGACTCTTCAAAGGTTGCATGGCATTTCACCTTTCTTTTTATGACGTCTTGAACAAAACCGTTAGAGAAGCCATTGTTGACAAGGATCTGCTTTACCTTCTTCATCGACTTGCTTCCATCCTGAGCTGTGGCTGAGAGCCCGGTCGATGTAAGCGTTGACGACACTCCTCTTGTACCTGTCTGGGCAATCACTATTGGCATTGAGGCCCATTCCTGTTTGTTTCCTTGGTGTAGACTGCAGTGTGGAAGCCTCCATTTCTTTCCGGTACTGTTACATTTTGAAAGGGCAACTTCTCATCATTCTCCATCTGGTACGTGAAACTTGTTACGTACCTCTATAAGATACGTAATTAAATAAATTCATATGTACATTTATAATTGTGTATAAATTACATGTATGTATATTGATATACTTATATGTTCTATGTAAAATAATTTCATGTTACATTGTTGGCGTTAGGCCCAACGTATCGTGGGAATGATCGTTTTATTTCTTTGTGTACTCAGTTTCCCACGGGAACTAATGATTTATTTGTGATCATATGTGGGTAACATAGGTGAATAATAATTGTGTGAACTGTATCTGGCAAAGTGTCGTGGGATAGTCCGTTGCTGGATGAGCATGCCATCATTCCCCTTTGTATGTGTATTTTAATTACTGTGTAAAACAATAATTACCTTATTTTTGTTATACCAATATGTATTGACCATTCATTAAGTTAGTTTAAGATTATTCTTGTCACAATGTATTGCTCCATTGTAGAATTAATAAATATTGTAACTTTGACAATTTTTCGCGGGGCAGAAGCAATGATTTTGACTCCCGCAGATATGTAGCTGATACGGGTCTGGAGAGATCACATCTTTGTAGAGTTAAGTTCATGTTGTGCCATATTCATATTTTATTATATTATATTCTGTGAGAGACAATGCTTTTTGTTTGGTTGTATAAGTTAACTTTACCATCTGTGTTTTTATATTATACTTTATTGAATATATATATTATAAGTTATATGTATAATTCTTCAGTCCTAAAGGAAAATTTTAACAAAGTGCTCATTACTTATTAAGGGGTTACACTGGTGACCCGCTCTTGTGAACAGCAGTTTTAGTAACCCTAGACCTTTTTTAAAGTTGGCTGTTGTAGGGTCACGAGCCGTAACGGACGATAGGTAACAAAACTCAACACAGAATTCTGCTCGAATGCCTCCTTCAGCAGCTGCAGACGTCTACCATCAGGTACCTGCATAAAATGTCGTCAACATACCTGCAGTATATGGAGGGTTTGAAGTCCATGTCAACTAAGACCCTCTGCTCGATGGTACCATGTAAAAGTTCGCAAACTTCAGGCTGGAGCTGCATACTCCAGGATTGGTCTTACATAAGTGGTGTACAGGGTCGTGAACGATTCCTTACACAAGTTTCTAAAGGCAGTTCTTATATTGACCAGTCCAGCATATGCCACTGATGATATCCTTTTGATGTGGGCCTCTGGGGACAGGTTCGGTGTGATATCGACCCCCCAGATCTTTCTCTCTGTTTGATTCTTGCAGGATTTCACCTCCCTGATGGTACCTTGTGTTCTGCCTTCTGCTCCCTTCGCCTAATTTCATTACTTTACACTTTCCTGAGTTGAACTTTAGCAACCATTTTCTAGACCATTCCTCCAGTTTGTCCAGGTCGTCCTGTAATCTCTGTCTATCTTCATCTGTTTTGATTCTTCTCATAATTTTTGCATCATCAGCAAACATTGAGAGGAATGTTTGCTGATGATGAGGGTGTAAACGACCCTCTGGAAGGTCGTTTACATATACTAGAAACAGGATGGGTCCGAGTACAGAGCCCTGTGGAACCCCGCTGGTGACATTTCGCCACTCTGATGCCTCCCCCCTTACCGTTACTCGCTGTTTCCTATTGCTTAGATACTCTCTTAACCACTGGAGCACCTTACCTTTTACTCCTGCCTGTTGCTCCAACTTTTGTAAGAGCCTTTTGTGAGGTACTGTGTCAAAGGCTTTCTGACAGTCCAAGAAAATCCAGTCTGCCCACCCTTCTCTTTCCTGCCTAATTTGTGTTGCTTGGTAATAGAATTCTATTAGGCCTGTGAGGCACGATTTACCATCTCTGAACCCATGCTGGTGGTGTGTTACAAAACTGTTTCCCTCCAGATGCTCTACGAGCCTTTTCCTCACAATCTTCTCCATCACCTTGCATGGTATACAAGTTAGGGAAACTGGCCTGTAGTTCAGTGCCTCTTCTGTCACCCTTTTTGTAAATTGGGACTACATTAGCTGTCTTCCAGCTTTCCGGAAGGTCTCCCGTTTCTAGTGACCTGTTATACACCATAGAGAGTGTCACACTTAGTGCTTCTGCACCTTCTTTTAGAATCCTCGGTGAGATTCTGTCAGGCCTAACAGCCTTTGACACATTCAGCTCCAACAGATTCTTTTTGGCCTCATCACTGGTGAGGTAAAATTCCTCCAAGGTTGCTCGGTTTGCCTCCTCATTTAGTGCACGAACCTCTCCTTGTTCTATTGTGAAGACCTCCTGGAATCTCTTGTTGAGTTCTTCACACACCTCTTTGTCGTTCTCTGTGTATCTGTTCTCCCCTTTTCTCAGTTTCATCACCTGTTCCTTCACTGCTGTTTTCCTCCTGATGTGGCTGTGGAGCAGTTTTGGTTGGGTCTTAGTTTTACTCGCGATGTCATTTTCATACTGTCTCTCTGCTTCTCTCCTCACTCTGATGTACTCATTTCTGGCCCTCTGGTATCTCTCCCTGCTCTCTGGTATTCTGTTGTTCCTGCAGTTTCGCCATGTTCTTTTACTCAATTGCTTCTCTGCCGCACATTCCTGGTTGAACCACGGATTCTTCTGTTCCTTTTAATTTTTCACTTGTACTCACCTAATTGTACTCACCTAATTGTGCTTGCGGGGGTTGAGCTTTGGCTCTTTGGACCCGCCTCTCAACTGTCAATCAACTGGTGTACAGATTCCTGAGCCTACTGGGCTCTATCATATCTACATTTGAAACTGTGTATGGAGTCAGCCTCCACCACATCACAGTCAGCCTCCACCACATCACAGTCAGCCTCCACCACATCACATTGTGTGTGTGTGTGTGCGTGCGTGCGTGTGTGTGTGTGTGTGTGTGTGTGTGTGTGTGTGTGTGTGTGTGTGTGTGTGTGTGTGTGTGTGTGTGTGTGTGTGTGTGTGTGTGTGTGTGTGTGTGTGTGTGTGTGTGTGTGTGTGTGTGTGTGTGTGTGTGTGTGTGTGTGTGTGTGTGTGTGTGTGTGTGTGTGTGTGTGAACTTGAAAACTTGAGTCATTATGTGAAGAGGCAGCCATGGTTGAGTCTGTGACGACCTTCACCCCCACTACCCTGACCTTCACCACCACTACACTGACCTTCACCACCACTACCCTGACCTTCACCACCACTACCCTGACCTTCACCACCACTACCCTGACCTTCACCCCCACTACCCTGACCTTCACCACCACTACCCTGACCTTCACCACCACTACCCTGACCTTCACCCCCACTACCCTGACCTTCACCACCACTACCCTGACCTTCACCCCCACTACCCTGACCTTCACCACCACTACCCTGACCTTCACCACCACTACCCTGACCTTCACCCCCACTACCCTGACCTTCACCACCACTACCCTGACCTTCACCACCACTACCCTGACCTTCACCCCCACTACCCTGACCTTCACCACCACTACCCTGACCTTCACCACCACTACCCTGACCTTCACCACCACTACCCTGACCTTCACCCCCAATACCCTGACCTTCACCACCACTACCATGACCTTCACCACCACTACCCTGAACTTCACCCCCACTACCCTGACCTTCACCACCACTACCCTGACCTTCACCCCCACTACCCTGACCTTCACCCCCACTACCCTGACCTTCACCACCACTACCCTGACCTTCACCCCCACTACCCTGACCTTCACCACCACTACCCTGACCTTCACCACCACTACCCTGACCTTCACCCCCACTACCCTGACCTTCACCACCACTACCCTGACCTTCACCACCACTACCCTGACCTTCACCACCATTACACTGACCTTCACCACCACTACACTGACCTTCACCACCACTACCATGACCTTCACCACCACTACACTGACCTTCACCACCATTACCCTGACCTTCACCACCACTACACTGACCTTCACCACCACTACCATGACCTTCACCACCACTACACTGACCTTCACCACCACTACCCTGACCTTCACCCCCACTACCCTGACCTTCACCACCACTACCCTGACCTTCACCACCACTACCCTGACCTTCACCACCATTACCCTGACCTTCACCACCACTACACTGACCTTCACCACCACTACCATGACCTTCACCACCACTACACTGACCTTCACCACCATTACCCTGACCTTCACCACCACTACACTGACCTTCACCACCACTACCATGACCTTCACCACCACTACACTGACCTTCACCACCACTACACTGACCTTCACCACCACTACACTGACCTTCACCCCCACTACCCTGACCTTCACCACCATTACCCTGACCTTCACCACCACTACCCTGACCTTCACCACCACTACACTGACCTTCACCACCACTACCATGACCTTCACCACCACTACACTGACCTTCACCACCACTACACTGACCTTCACCACCACTACACTGACCTTCACCACCACTACACTGACCTTCACCACCACTACACTGACCTTCACCACCACTACACTAACCTTCACCACCACTACCATGACCTTCACCACCACTACACTGACCTTCACCACCACTACACTGACCTTCACCACCACTACACTCACCTTCACCCCACTACCCTGACCTTCACCACCATTACCCTGACCTTCACCACCACTACCCTGACCTTCACCACCATTACCCTGACCTTCACCACCACTACCCTGACCTTCACCACCATTACCCTGACCTTCACCACCACTACCCTGACCTTCACCACCATTACCCTGACCTTCACCACCACTACACTGACCTTCACCACCACTACCATGACCTTCACCACCACTACACTGACCTTCACCACCACTACACTGACCTTCACCACCACTACCCTGACCTTCACCACCACTACCCTGACCTTCACCACCACTACCCTGACCTTCATCACCACTACACTGACCTTCACCACCACTACAATGACCTTCACCACCACTACCCTGACCTTCACCACCACTACCCTGACCTTCACGACCACTACCCTGACCTTCACTACCACTACACTGACCTTCACCACCACTACCATGACCTTCACCACCACTACCCTGACCTTCACCACCACTACCCTGACCTTCACCACCACTACCCTGACCTTCACCACCACTACCCTGACCTTCACCACCACTACCCTGACCTTCACCATCACTACCCTGACCTTCACCACCACTACCCTGACCTTCACCACCACTACACTGACCTTCACCACCACTACACTGACCTTCACCACCACTACACTGACCTTCACCCCCACTACCCTGACCTTCACCACCATTACCCTGACCTTCACCACCACTACCCTGACCTTCACCACCATTACCCTGACCTTCACCACCACTACCCTGGCCTTCACCACCATTACCCTGACCTTCACCACCACTACCCTGACCTTCACCACCATTACCCTGACCTTCACCACCACTACACTGACCTTCACCACCACTACCATGACCTTCACCACCACTACACTGACCTTCACCACCACTACACTGACCTTCACCACCACTACCCTGACCTTCACCACCACTACCCTGACCTTCACCACCACTACCCTGACCTTCATCACCACTACACTGACCTTCACCACCACTACAATGACCTTCACCACCACTACCCTGACCTTCACCACCACTACCCTGACCTTCACCACCACTACCCTGACCTTCACCACCACTACAGTGACCTTCACCACCACTACACTGACCTTCACCACCACTACCCTGACCTTCACCATCACTACCCTGACCTTCACCACCACTACCCTGACCTTCACCACCACTACACTGACCTTCACCACCACTACCCTGACCTTCACCCCACTACCCCGACCTTCACCACCACTACCCTGACCTTCTCCACCACTACACTGACCTTCACCACCACTACCCTCACCTTCACCACCGCTACCCTGACCTTCACCACCACTACACTGACCTTCACCACCACTACACTGACCTTCACCACTACACTGACCCTCACCACCACTACACTGACCTTCACCACCACTACCCTGACCTTCACCACCACTACACTGACCTTCACCACTACACTGACCTTCACCACTACACTGACCTTCACCACCACTACACTGACCTTCACCACCACTACCCTGACCTTCACCACCACTACACTGACCTTCACCACTACACTGACCTTCACCACCACTACACTGACCTTCACCGCTACACTGACCTTTGTTGTAATCCACAAGTTAGTAGGAATTATTAGCTAGAGGATCATTACTACAACACTTAACGAATGATTATTGGAAGTACATGTTAAGTAGACAGACTATGGATCACATATCTAAGAAAGGTCAATGGATTAAGACCGAAGCTGTTTAGCCAAATTAATAACTCCTGGAAAGAGGAATTATTCTTCGTCAGGCTTCTAGGATCAAGGTTACCGCTCTAGGGATAAGGTTAATCGGATTATACCTTACTTGAGAGGCTTGGTGAAATGTTTGAGGCCATGGTTGGCTAAAGGCAGTCTTGTTGTGGGAGTTGAACTGGCAAGTCCTCCGAGGTCTCCGTTTGTGGCAGCAGCGAAGTGTAGCAGACAGCAATGCGAGAACCTGATGTGATCTTAGTGACCAAGTTAAGTCTGCAGTATGTGAGTATTGAATGAAAGACTAACCGTGTGTGGAGCGTTGTAGTAATCATTCCGTATTAGGGACTTAGGCGGAAGTTACGAGTGTGGGTGGTGATCGCGGAGGTCAAGTGGTCTATGGGTATTGGAAGTGTATTGACCTAATAGAGTATGTTAATATGTATTTATTTGTCAGAGTCTATTCTTTGTAATTAAATGACAAAACCCGACGGCCTTTAAATACCTTCCATATGTTCATTCATTGTGTTCCAGTACAAACCTAGTGGTACGCCTCAAGGGTCTGGTGTGTGTAGGAGTATAGGTGGTAGTAACGGATGCTGAGGCAAGGTGTTATGTGTTGTGTAATCGCTGCGTTCGGAATGAACCGGGGTTCAGCGTCACGACATATTTGGTGGCAGCGCAAACAGGTTTTGGAACACTTTGAGAGATGAAGGAAGTGTGTTACTGGTTTAGTTGGTGAGGGAATGTTCGGGAATTGGTAGGCGTCGGGTTGTGTTCAGGACGGTGGATATTGGAGTGAGGAAGGGAAGGTGTGTGGGCCAGTGAGTGGCCATAGTGGGGTGTGGGGCCAAGGTGTGTGGCCAAGTGGAGTGGCCACGTTGTGCGGCAGGGAAAAGTCCCCTAAGCGGACTTTTCCAGGGACACAATACGAGTGGGGTGTCGTGGGGACCCCATCAGGGTACTCGTGGGCAGCGAGGAGGCTATAATCAAGGGGCACGTGGAGGCAGGTTCACTCCTGCTCCACCAAGGTACTCGCCTGCTCAGGGAGCAACAGGAATGTACCACCAGAACCAGGGTACCGGTAGAGGGTATCCCCGGGGAACGGGGTACACTGCAGGTAAACACGAGCCAGAACGACCTAAGCAGACAAAAGTGTGTAAGCTGTGTGGTGACGGTGGTCACTTGGCCTGGCAGTGTAAGCTTTTTGTTCCGCCTAATTACCCAGTGTGTACAGTAGAGGGTGGCGGACAGTGGTTGTGTACCGTCGGGTCGGGTCATCCCATAAAGGTGCATTTACGGTTAAAGGGCACTATCTATACAGCCTTGGTGGACACCGGTGCTTCCGTGTCCATCATGAGTCGTAGCGTGTTAGGATCAGACGTCAGGCTGATACCTAACAACAGGAGATTAACGGCGGTGGGGGATAATGCGTTGCGGGTGTTGGGTGAGACAACTGTGGATTTCCAGCTAGAAGATAGATGGTTTAAACATAGTTTTGTAGTAATACAGGATATAGGGCTGAAACATACCAACATTATCCTGGGAATTGATTTCCTCGAAAAATACTCATGTACCATAGCGTTCAGCGCAAGGGGAATAAATTGGTATGTGGGGGTCAAGCGGTAGACGTTAACAAGGTGAGGAGTAGAGAAGGAGTAGCAGTAGTGAGGGGTAACTGTGGTAACTCGGCTGGGGACCAGAATATACAGTGGGCAGTCACGGTACCCAAGGATGTCACCATTCCGGGAGAAGCGTCCTTAGTGATTAAAATGGCATGTAAAGCTAAGGGAGTAGACGTTGTGCAAATTGAGCCATTGGATAATCCAGCAGGGCTGGTGATAATGGAGACTATTGAAGACATAAATGAAGGGGTAATTCGGTTGAGGGTTTTTAATCCCTCTCGGTGGCCAGTCACCTTGAGTAAGCATGCACAGGTAGCGTGGGGGCACCCTGTGGAGGAGATTATTGCAGCCATGTCAGTAAGTCAGAGTGAGGGTGATGAGGATAGAATGGATAAATTAATGGGAATAGTGGATAGGATGTCCATGGAAAGGGAGGTTAAGGAAGCCTTAAGGGGCTCAGTCAGGGAGTTCCCGGATGTTTTTGCGTTGAGAGGGGAACCCCCAGGGTGCATTACTCAAGCAGTACATAGGATTGACGTAGAGGGCGCACATCCAGTATATACGAGAGCATATAGCATACCAGTGGCACACCAGAGGGAGGTAAAAGAGGAGATAAGCCAGCTAAGGGAGCATGATATCATTGAACCATCCAGTTCACCGTGGCACAGCCCTCTCGTAGTAGTCAGGAAAAAGAATGGGGGAGTGAGGTTATGTGTAGATTTCCGCAGAATAAACAAGCTGACGAAAGACGAAGCATACCCATTACCTAACATACAGAACACATTGACACACTTGAAGGGTACACAATATTTTACCACATTAGACCTGCTCAGTGGGTATCACCAGATACCGCTGGAGAAAGAGTCGAGGGAAATCACAGCGTTTAGTGCGTGCAACGAGCTCAGGCAATATAAACGACTTCCTTTCGGGTTGAAGTCAGCACCTGCTGTGTTCAGTAGGCTAATGATGAGTGTGTTATCGGGGTTGATAGGTCCCACAGTGTTGCTGTACCTCGATGACGTAATCGTGCTGGGAAAGTCATTAGAGGATCACATGCATAATTTGAGGAAACTCTTCCTAAGGCTGAGGTCACACAACCTCAAAGTGAATTTCGAAAAATGCAGTTTTTTTGGAGAATCGGTAACATTCCTGGGTCATACAGTGGGCCGGATAGGTATCAGTCCATTGCCAGATAAAACCAGGGATATTCAAGAGTTCCCAGTTCCACAGAACAAGAAAGAGTGCAAATCTTTCCTGGGGTTGGTTAGCTATTATCGGCGATTTATTAAAGATTTTTCAAAAATTGCAAGACCATTACATCAGATCAGTGGACTTGCAGAGTTCGTGTGGGGGAAGGAACAACAGCAGGCGTTCCAGGTACTGAGGGCTGCTGTCAGCTCTCGCAGTATCTTGGCGCACCCAGATTTTAGCAAACCGTTTCTGGTGTATGCGGATGCTTCTGGCGCAGCGATAGGTGGTGTGGTAGCTCAGGTGGATGAGCGAGGACGGGAGCGTCCCATTGCATTTTGTTCACGAGTACTATGTCCTGCAGAGAGGAACTATAGTACGATTGAGAGGGAAGCGCTAGCGATCACATTCATATTACAAAGGAACCGGTACATCTTGCTTGGACATGAAATTTGGCTCAGAAACGATCACAAACCCCTTAAGTATGTGTTCGAGTCCAAGGAGCCTTGTCAGCGACTGGCACGGTGGGTTACCTCGCTCTCAGAGTTTAACATTACAAAAATTGAACATGTACCAGGAAAAAGCAATGTGGTCGCTGACGCGTTGTCAAGGTGTCACAATGTAGCAGTGGTGAGTGAAAGTGGGGAGGAAGATGTGTCGTGGAATGTGAGGGAGTTGATACCGAGTTAGGAAGGTCACCCCCTGTGGGGGCAGGTAAGGAAGTTTTTGAGGGGTCAGCGTGCGGAGTTGAGGAAGTCACTTCCAGCCCCAGTGGATGAGTTTGTGGTTGAAGATGAGGTGTTGTATCATCTTGGTAGGGTTTCGGGTATACGGTCTGAACCAGTATACCAGGCAGTCTTGACACCGGAGTTCCAGAGGACTGCAATGTATCTGTGTCATAACATCCCAGCAGCAGGCCATGGAGGGGAGTCCAAGACGTTGCAGAGGGCACGTCAAAGGTTCTATTGGCCATCAATGGGTAAAGATATCAAGGTCTATGTAGCCTCTTGTGACAGTTGTCTGAGGTACAAGGCACATAGGTTGGGGGCGGAACCTTTGCGTAGGTGGCCGGAGGTGAGTACTCCCTCCGAGAGAGTACACATAGATCTCATTGGGCCGCTACCACAAGCTCCAATGCCCAGGCCAATGTGGAAAGTGTGTTAACCAGGTTTGGGGCGCCTCAACAAGTTGTGTCAGACCAAGGGTCAGAGTTTATCAATCAAGTATTTCAAAGCATCGCGAGTGTGTATCAATTCAAACATACTCCAGTGCTGGCATATCGACCATCGGCGAATGGTTTGGTTGAAAGACACAATGCTGAAGTAATCAGTATTCTGCGGCATTTGGCTGCTGATGATGTGCTTGCATGGGATCAGAGTTTGTCGATGGTGGAGTCGGCGCTCAACACGGCGTTCAATAGGTCGGTGGGAGAAACCCCGCATTTTTTGTTGCATGGGTTCGATCCCCGACTTCCGTTCACGACGTTCACAAGCGAGCAACCGCCATGCTATGCGTTAGACTTCAAAAGTGTTGTCTGTAGGCGAGCAACCAAGGCATTTGACTTGGTGAAACTACATTGAAGAAAGTCGACAGAGGTAGCAGAGGCATATTATAATGCGCGGAACAAGGTCCAAGCAAAGGTGATCAATGAAGGTGATAGGGTATTCGTGAAGCAGATGCACGCTCAGGCAGAAGGTAAGTTGGCACCCAAGTTTGTGGGGCCATGTCGGGTAATTAGCAAAAAGAATGCAGAAGTTAAGGTTAAGGTGCTAAACACAGGGCATGTGTTCTCCTGTCACCCAGACCGCGTCTATACACTGACCGGTCAGGCAAGTGAGGAGCCATACCCTACGGGGAGTGTGCCAGGAGAGAGCACACCAGCGGCTGAGGACATAGGTAGGGGTACGAGGAGTTGGCAATCAAGGGTAGATAACACAGAACAGCCTTCGCAGGACCGGGGACAAGGTCCACAGGCGACGGTGACACATCGCTATCCGACCCGCTCTCGTGGGGTCATGAACACAGAAGGAGAATAGTATGTACTGTAGAGTAGTGCATGGCCATGGTAGTTTTTGTAGAGTGTGGGGTAGTGTGTAGAGTGTGGGGTAGTGTGTAGAGTGTGGTGTTGAGTGGTGCATGGGCATGGTAGTTTTGTAGAGTGTGGGGTAGTGTGTAGAGTGTTGTGTAGAGTAGCATGTGTAGTGGGTGGTGTAGTGTTGTGGCGTTTGGACGCCTGGTATGGAGTGTGGTGTTGTGGAGTACATAGCGGCACAGGAGGCCAGGTGGTGGTGGGTACGGTGTGTATCGGTGTAATGAGGTCAGGTGCGTCAGGACGCAGAGCCTGGCTGTTGAGAGACGTGGTGTTATAATGAGGTCATCAGTGGTTGGGATGACGAGAGGTGATGGTGTGTCGGAGTGGGTAAGTCTTATGGATAAGATTACAATGTAGAATTTCAAAATTTCAGGTGTTGATGGTTGCAGTGGGCGAGCCAAGTAGATATACTAATTTCTCATTAATTAAGTTGTTACAGGAATCTCGCTAGAGGCGAGCCAGTGGCAGTATGATGCTTTAGTGACATTAGTTGTGAAATTATTTTAATGAGGTATTTATTGTGATAATGTATGTGTATGTATATACTGTATATTACCTCATCGGCACCATTACTGAGTGTTAGGCTTGAGAGTGTAGCCTAACAGTGTTAGGCTACACTGTCCTTCACCACCACTACCCTGACCTTCACCACCACTACACTGACCTTCACCACCACTACCCTGTCCTTCACCACCACTACCCTGACCTTCACCACCACTACACTGACCTTCACCACCACTACACTGACCTTCACCACCACTACCCTGACCTTCACCACCACTACCCTGACCTTCACCACCACTACCCTGACCTTCACCACCACTACACTGACCTTCACCACCACTACACTGACCTTCACCACCACTACCCTGACCTTCACCACCACTACACTGACCTTCACCACCACTACCCTGACCTTCACCACCACTACACTGACCTTCACCACCACTACACTGACCTTCACCACCACTACCCTGACCTTCACCACCACTACACTGACCTTCACCACCACTACCCTGACCTTCACCACCACTACACTGACCTTCACCACCACTACACTGACCACCACCACTACACTGACCTTCACCACCACTACACTGACCTTCGTGTAGACCAACAACCAGAGCGCAACTACATTGTCTTCTGAGACTGATTGAAACCTACTATATATTACTACAGTTAGTGTGTATAACTGGGCTGGGATACGGTCCAGACTGTGGGGTATACTTCCTCAGTCAACACTTCTATGACAGTCACCCCCGCTGTACCTCATAGTTAGAAACACACATAGTGTCTACGGGATTTCTCTAACCTAAGTGTCAGAGGTTCTATAATCCCAAGTGGGCGGTTATATCGCCAACACATGCGGTTATAGACTAATAATGAGCAGTTATGGAGCCATTAGAATGCAGTTGTAGAGCCTTGTAATAGGCGTTTATATATCCATATAGTTTTTTTTTTTTTTTTTTTTTATCTTTATTTAAAAAAATACAATATAAGTTACATATACATAAGTGTTACAAGGCAATTATACATTACAATTCTTAGTGAACAAGTGTTTCAGTAGAACAGAACAAGATCTTTTAGAAAACCCTGAATGTTATACTTATTTACCTATAAACGAGTTACAAAAATTGAAGAATAAACTTACATTAAAATACAGGGGAAAATATTACATTTATATATATTTTATATAAGCCTCAGTAAACCAATTTTCTATATCATCACCGAGCATGAGCCTTAAACCCCAAATGTTATACCTGATCCTGCCTCGCAAGAACTTCAATATTTTGTCTACTGAGTAACCCTCCTGCCTGCCTATCCACACACAAAAAATGTAATCAGAAAGTAACATAATTATTGTATTCCTAATTTTCTTGCATTTTATGTCAATATGAAACATTAAAAACCTCATTAACTCCACTCTAATACTTGGTCCACATAAATCTTTAAGAGCGTCTCTAATCCAGTTTACAAGAACAACTTTCTGCTTACAGAAATAAAATATATGCATATTATTCTCAATTTCAGTACATTGGTCACACCTATTGTCGTCTTTAATGCCCAACATCAACAACCTATCATTAGTAGGGAAGGTCTCATGAATATAGCGATACAATAGCTCACGTTGTTTTGGGGCAATAAATTTAACATGAAGGTTTGCCCATATTACTTGCCAGCTAAAGAGTGGATATGCCTCCTCTACTCTAGCAACTACATTTGGCAGTATAACATCATACACTTGTTTACTGTTCATCATTAAAAAACCTTCAATATTACAAATCCGCCTGAGAACATCAATTGCACATGAATAAAAGTGCGGTGAAATAAAGGCAAGGTCAGTATACTCTGGCATATGTATCAAATAGCTAACACGTAATTTACAATAGTAATGTTCTAGTGCATTTACACTATCCCTCTGCATTATCTCCTTTCTAAAAGTAACACATAAGATTGCCAATGACTTATGGTACACATTCAGTATTCCTATTCCACCGTTTTTCTTACCTTTACATAGGGTAGTTCGTTTAATTGGTTGGTATCTACCATACCATACATATCTAAAAATAGTTTTGTCAATCTCTATAGCACTTTTCTTGTCTATGGGAAAGCTGTGAGACAAATACCACACTTTAGACAAAATTTTGCAATTGATTATTACAGCCGTCTGAAACAGGGTCAATTTCCTATTCGACAACATATTCGTTGCAACTATTATATTCCCACATAGTACTTGCCAATTCGTAACCAATGTTGTTTCATATGTTTTACACCAGCAAATCCCAAGAGCTTTAATAGACTCCACAACCTTGAACCATGAACCTGTCCAGTTAACCTTATTACACCAACTGCCAAGACCCATCATACACGTTTTGTTCTTGTTAATAACAGCACCTGTCGCTCGTTCAAAGTTGTCTAACTCATTCTGAACATTCACCACCGAGTCTTCTGTCGACACAAAAATAGTTGTATCGTCTGCATAACCAACAACAGGAAGTGTCATAGCATTAGGAAGACGAGGTGGAACAATAAAGTCATTGCTTTTTATTGCCAAGTACAGTGGCTCTTGAAATATAACATACAAAATCATTGAAAGGGGACATCCCTGACGTACAGATCGTTCAACTGAAAAAGGTTTACTTAAGACTCCATTGATACAGACGCTGCTCCGACACTCTTTATAAAGCATACGGATCCAATCAATAAATTCTCGTGCCACTCCTACCCTATCCAATATTGCTAATACAAACTGAACATCAACACGGTCAAAGGCTTTCGACCAGTCGAGGTTTATCATTGAGGAAGGAACATTATTCTCAGACACATAATACACAACATCCCTAATTACATTATTACAATTGATTATAGATCTTCCAGGCACACCACAAAACTGTTCCTTTGATATAAGTTTATCCATTGCAATCCTAAGTCTATTTGCCAACAGTTTCGATATTATTTTATAATCCTGGTTTAGTAAGGAAAGTGGCCTCCAGTTCGTTAGAATATGCAAATCACCCGTTTTAGGTATCATCTTAATAATCCCATGAGATTGTGACATGCTAAGCTTCCTATGCTGTATGCTATACTGCACCACTTGTACAAAGTCTTTACCAATGACATCCCATAGATAGAAATAAAATTCCGCCGGGAACCCATCACAGCCAGGTGATTTACCCTTCTTTAAACTCTTGACAACACTCCACACTTCCTGCTTATCTACATCTGCCAATAATGACGTGTTGTCATCCTGGGTTAAAACCCGTGTACATTTTCCAAGGAAATACTCCTGCATACCTTGGTCCACGTTCACTTTTTTGTACAATTTCTCTAATTCACCCCGAACATAACATACAATCCCATCCGTATTTGTCATATCCGTCCCATCACCTGCTTTAATACTAGTTACAAGTGCTGTACCCTTGTTATTCTTGACTTTACTTAACAAATAAGGAGAGAGTTTTTCACCATACATCCTATCATTAATCTGGAGGCGAACATTGACTCCTTCAGATATTTCATCCCTCAATTTGTTAATTCTGTCTTTTAAAATGGTAATTTCCTCATACTTGTCTAGTCCCATATTGACCTTTACATAAAGTTGTTTTAGTCTTTGTTGGAATAAGTTTAACAGACCATATTTTTCAGCAGCCTTTCGTTTGGATACTTTCACGAAGAAACTTTTGCATGCAACTTTACACATGTCCCACCACTCCAATACACATCTGAACTTACGTTTTTGCCCAACCAGATGTTCCCACAATACTTGAAAATTATCAATTACATCTCTACTCTGCAACAGACTGCAATTGAGCTTCCATGACCCTGTCCCCACTTTAACCTGATCGTCAATAACAAGCTTCACCACAACCATACAGTGATCTGAAAAGCTGACCGGAACAGTACTGCAAGAACTAATTTTATCATGTAACGAGTGCATATATAATCTGTGAAGCCTAGAACCATAATTCTGGCGAACATATGTGTATTCATATACACCTCCGTTAATGCTATTTGCATCCTTTAGACCAATACATTTCAAAAGTGTAATTAAAGCAGGAGATACACATGCGTTCGACTGAATGCTACAATCTCTCATAGAAGTGACACAATTAAAGTCGCCACCAAAAATAACGTTACGCGTATCATTTCTGAAAAAATATAATAACTCGTTAGAGAACAAGTCCTCCCTCTCTTTCTTCCTGCGGGTGCCAGAGGGAGCATACACATTAAGTACAGGAATTATTGCGTCAAAAAAAGAAATCCTCGCATATAAAACATTACCATTATCATCCATTTCAGTATTAAGAACCTTGATGTGGGCTCGCTTAGCAATCAATATCATCGTACCACCTTTCAACAAGGTCGTTGGATTTATCAATATTTCAAAGAAATCAAGCAGCACATCAAGTTTCTTAACATCTTGTACATTGTGTTCTTGCACTAAAAGTACATCCAAATTATGATATTTAAACAATGATAAAAGCTGCAACTGTTTATTTCTACAATTGAGCCCATTAATGTTCAAAGTAGCACAATTAAAATGAATTGGCTTCACGAATGGAATTTGAAGAGAAACCAAAATTACCCTTTATCCGTCATTATCTCACTTGACACTATCTTAGTGTCATCTTTCCCTTTTCGAAGTTTAAGTTTAATATTTGCACTCGCGTCTCGATTCTGTTCATGTTCCACAAGATCCCACCATGCCTTATCACTGTTCTCTTTACCATGACCCTCACTCACCTGTTGTACTGTGCCCTCGCTACGTTTCGGTGACTCTTCGTGGCCTTGGTCACGGTGAACTTCAACGGCAACAACCTGCTCAATTTTTTCAGAGACTTTTAATTTAGCGGCGTAGTCCTTCATACGTTCCAGATCAATACTCCGAGTAAATTTTTTCCGTTTCTTCCCGTGACTGGTTACAGAACCAGCCTTCACACCCCCAGCCCTCACACTACCCCTACCCTTTCTATCATACCTTACTGAAGAGGGTGGAGTTGCTCTCTGCACAGACATTTCTACATCACTATCCTCCATTGTGTCATCCTCTACATCCAGTTGACAACCAAGTACTTGTTCCATCGTCACCTCACCAAGGTCAGCACCACCGCCAGCCTCGCAGCTCTTCGCAGCGTCAGCACCTATGTTATGGGCGTCCACATGTATAGTGTCCAGACTTACCTCACCCTCACCAGGGTTACCAACAGCCGGTAAAGCGTCCTGAGCAGTGTCACCTGCACCCTCCTTGTCTGCATTACCTTCATCGTCCTGATCTAAGTTACCTTCACCGGCCTCATTCGCACTGGGAGTCACTTCCACAGACGTTTCACTTACAGAGTTGTGGGTTACTTCATCTACCTCACCTGGAACTACAGTATTTACAACAGCGGGTTCATTTCCTGATACACTATCCTCTATTAATGGCGGAAAGTCATGTTCATGAAAAATGTTGATCCGTTCCGATGCCTCCACCTGGCAGGCAGCAGCCATGTGACCAGTACGCCCACACTTAAAACAAGTTTGCATTTGGCCATTGTATATAAACTTAATATAATGACCTGCTACTGACATTGATAATGGAATATTACGGTGAAGTTCCATCTTTACTGTTCGTGTTCCATTAAAACACCCTTTCCCTGGGCCATACGTATATTTATTAAAACGAACATTGTCCACTTTCCCATATTGTTCCAGTATGTGTACAATAGTTCCATTCAACATTTCAAATGGCGCATCCCTCACAGAAACGTATGTAAACGTTTTGCTCAAATTAATCACTTGTACTGATCCTTTCCCATTAGGTAAACTTATAATGTCATCATCATACTTCTTAAGAAACTCTGAAAACGCCACATTGTTTCCAAATTTCAACACCACCCTGTTCCCTGGCAGTGGTTGGTAACCAAATATTTCTTCCTGCTTGATCTGTAACACTTCGAAGATCGTGGTGGATACAAGGTCGGGAGCAGCATGACAACTAAACTTGAGTCCTATGGACTCCTTGCGCTTTAGTGGAGGTGTGTAGGAGCCCATGATGGCACATATACCACCCCCAGCGTGACGTTATCCGCCCATCCGTCAACACGCCGGCCAACAGCGACGACAAACACGTCCACCCACCAGACGCCAGTAGCGGAGCGAATCAAAGCACGTCTGCTCGCCACCACGTCCACGACGAGACTCCCATATCCATATAGTAGCAATTACAGAGGCATGTGGTAGGCAGTTATACAACCATCAGAATATACCCAAGGAGGGAAGGATGTCTGACTGAAGCTATGTGATATAGGTTTAGCCAGTGCTCAGTTTGAGTTAGGAGCCTAGCCAGCGCTCAGTTTGAGTTGGGAGCCTAGCCAGCGCTCAGTTTGAGTTGGGAGCCTAGCCAGCGCTCAGTTTGAGATGGGAGCCTAGCCAGTGCTCAGTTTGAGTTAGGAGCCTAGCCAGCGCTCAGTTTGAGTTGGGAGCCTAGCCAGCGCTCAGTTTGAGTTGGGAGCCTAGCCAGCGCTCAGTTTGAGTTGGGAGCCTAGCCAGCGCTCAGTTTGAGTTGGGAGCCTAGCCAGCGCTCAGTTTGAGTTAGGAGCCTAGCCAGCGCTCAGTTTGAGTTGGGAGCCTAGCCAGCGCTCAGTTTGAGTTGGGAGCCTAGCCAGCGCTCAGTTTGAGTTGGGAGCCTAGCCAGCGCTCAGTTTGAGTTAGGAGCCTAGCCAGCGCTCAGTTTGAGTTGGGAGCCTAGCCAGCGCTCAGTTTGAGTTGGGAGCCTAGCCAGCGCTCAGTTTGAGTTGGGAGCCTAGCCAGCGCTCAGTTTGAGTTAGGAGCCTAGCCAGCGCTCAGTTTGAGTTGGGAGCCTAGCCAGCGCTCAGCTTGAGTTAGGAGCCTAGCCAGCGCTCAGCTTGAGTTAGGAGCCTAGCCAGCGCTCAGCTTGAGTTGGGAGCCTAGCCAGCGCTCAGCTTGAGTTAGGAGCCTAGCCAGCGCTCAGCTTGAGTTAGGAGCCTAGCCAGCGCTCAGCTTGAGTTAGGAGCCTAGCCAGCGCTCAGCTTGAGTTAGGAGCCTAGCCAGCGCTCAGCTTGAGTTAGGAGCCTAGCAAGCGCTCAGCTTGAGTTAGGAGCCTAGCCAGCGCTCAACTTGAGTTAGGAACCTAGCCAGCGCTCAGCTTGAGTTAGGAGCCTAGCCAGCGCTCAGCTTGAGTTAGGAGCCTAGCCAGCGCTCAGCTTGAGTTAGGAGCCTAGCCAGCGCTCAGCTTGAGTTAGGAGCCTAGCCAGCGCTCAACCTGAGTTAGGAACCTAACAACTAGCAATAAATCGTCAGAAGAAACGCGTCCTTAATGGTCTTAACATAGTTAAGTGAATGAACTGCTGAATTACCTGGAGACACAGTTACCAGCTTGGGCAACAGTTACCAGTATCAAATGGCCCTATATTCCTCTGTTGATTTTTTTTTTTTTAACATGGCGCAGGAGAAAAATGAGATTGTGGTGAAAAATACTAGTAATGAAGATGGTGTTGCTCCCCTTGACACATGCAGGTGTGAGTGACCTAACATAACCCTAACGGAAATATGAAGATAATATATCCTGAGTCTGATCCACTCAGCAGAGAGAAAGTAGCAGGGTCGACGGACACAGGCCGGAGGTGGAGGAGCCATAGGGACCGACATACATGGCTGACGATGTTATCTGTAAACCCTAAAGGGGAGAAGACGGTATAGTATTAGTTATAAGGAACAAGTACAAAATGAGAGAGAGACAGACAACAGACAGACAACAGACAGACAGACAGACAGACAGACAGACAGACAGACAGACAGACAGACAGACAGACAGACAGACAGACAGACAGACAGACAGACAGACAGACAGAGAGAGAGGGGGGGGGGCCGGCCAAGGGTAACAAGCAGTCAGGAGACCATTCTCTTCCCATGACAGCAGCAGCAGCAGCAGGCCGCGGGTCGTCCCATTAACTACCACACCTAGCTCTCACCCACTTTCTCTCATCAGGAAACTTTAGACAATAACGACGATTTTTCAACAGTTTATCATATATCTGTTTGTGTATTTACTAAGTGTCTTTACATCTATCTTCTTATCTTGAGGTTCTCTTGAGATGGTTTCGGGGCTTTAGTGTCCCCGCGGCCCGGTTCTCGACCAGGCTTCCACCCCCAGGAAGTTGCCCGTGACAGCTGACTAACTCCCAGGTACCTATTTACTGCAGGGTAACAGGGGCTTCAGGGTGAAAGAAACTCTGCCCATTGTTTCTCGCCGGCGCCCGGGATCGAACCCGGGACCACAGGATCACGCGTCCAGTGTTCTGTCCGCTCAGCCGCCAGTGCCCTAAATATCTAGGGGGGAGGGTCCCGGTAGTACAGCCGGGTTCGTTGTCGTCGCACGATCGAGAATTCAGGGTTCGAATTCCGGGCGGGACAGAAATCGCTGGGCATATTTCCTTTCACCTAATGCACCTGTTCTCCTAGCAGTGGGTAGGTACTCAGGTGTTAATCAGCTTGTTGTGGGCTGCATCCTGGGCGGGGCCAGTAATTCGACCTTAGGGTGGGGGGGGGGGGGGGACGAGCCAATAAATATTAGTATTATACTTATAAGATCAGTGTTATTTAAGTTGACAATCTTGAAATCATGGAGCGCAGTGGTTCTCAACCCTGGGTGCCGGGGGGCGGGGGGAGTAGAGGGGACATACACGGGAGGGGGGAGTGGGAGGGGGAAGGGAAGGGACCTATCAGGGAGGAAAGCGCCAAGCCATGACGACTACATAACACTTGGAAGGGGTCAGGATAAGGATTTGGGATGTGATGGAGGTGGGGGAGGAATGGTGCCCACCCACTTGGACGGTCGGGGATTGAACGCCGACCTGCGTGATGCGAGATCGTCGTTCTACCGTCCAGCCCAAGTGGTTAGATGGGGGGGAGGGGGGAGAGGGGGATTAGATCTCTCTAAGCCTAAGTAACGGCTTCCTGTCCCAGATAACTGTAAATCAAGAAACAGTTTTGGCTGCTTCTCCTGCTGAACTTTCGTCAGCTGCTGGAACTTTCTTCAGCTGCTGGAACTTTCTTCAGCTGCAGGAACTTTCATCAGCTGCTGGAACAATCTTTAGCTGCTGGAACTTTCCTCAGCTGCTGGAACTTTCCTCAGCTGCTGGAACTTTCATCAGCTGCTGGAACTTTCCTCAGCTGTTGGAACTTTCCTCAGCTGCTGGAACTTTCCTCAGATGTTGGAACGTTCATCAGCTGCTGGAACTTTCCTCAGCTGCTGGAACTTTCTTCAGATGTTGGAACTTTCATCAGCTGCTGGAACAATCTTTAGCTGCTGGAACTTTCCTCGTCTTCTGGAACTTTCCTCGTCTTCTGGAACTTTTCCCAGCTGCTGGAACTTTCCTCAGCTGCTGGAACAATCTTTAGCTGCTGGAACTTTCCTCAGCTGCTGGAACTTTCCTCAGCTGATGGAACTTTCCTCAGCTGCTGGAACTTTTCTCAGCTGCTGGAACTTTCCTCAGCTGATGGAACTTTCCTCAGCTGCTGGAACTTTCTTCAACTGCTGGAATTTTCCTCAGCTGCTGGAACTTTCTTCAGCTGCTGGAACTTTCTTCAGCTGCTGGAACTTTCTTCAGCTGCTGGAACTTTCCTCAGCTGCTGGAACTTTCCTCAGCTGCTGGAATTTTCCTCAGCTGCTGGAGCTTTCCTCAGCTGCTGGAACTTTCCACAGCTGATGGAACTTTCCTCAGCTGCTGGAAATTTTCTCAGCTGCTGGAGCTTTCTTCAGCTGCTGGAACTTTTCTCAGCTGCTGGAACTTTCCTGAGCTGATGGAATTTTCCTCAGCTGCTGGAGCTTTCCTCAGCTGCTGGAACTTTCCACAGCTGATGGAACTTTCCTCAGCTGCTGGAACTTTTCTCAGCTGCTGGAGCTTTCTTCAGCTGCTGGAACTTTTCTCAGCTGCTGGAACTTTCCTCAGCTGATGGAACTTTCCTCAGTTGCTTGAACTATCCTCAGATGCTGGAACTTTCTTCAACTGCTGGGACTTTCCACAGCTGTTGGAACTTTCCTCAGCTATGAGCTTTCCTCAGCTGCTGTAAATTTCCTCAGCTGCTGGAATTTTCCTTAGCTGCTGGAACTTTTCGCAGCTGCTGGAACTTTCTTCAACTGCTGGAACTTTCATCAGCTACTGGAAATATCTTTAGCTGCCAGAACTTTCCCCATCTACTGGAACTTTCATCGGCTGCTGAAACTTTCCTCAGGTGCTGGAACTATCTCCAGGTGCTGGAACTATCTCCAGGTGCTGGAACTATCTCCAGGTGCTGGAACTATCTCCAGGTGCTGGAACTATCTCCAGGTGCTGGAACTATCTCCAGGTGCTGGAACTATCTCCAGGTGCTGGAACTATCTCCAGGTGCTGGAACTATCTCCAGGTGCTGGAACTATCTCCAGGTGCTGGAACTATCTCCAGGTGCTGGAACTATCTCCAGGTGCTGGAACTATCTCCATGTGCTGGAACTATCTCCAGGTGCTGGAACTATCTCCAGGTGCTGGAACTATCTCCAGGTGCTGGAACTATCTCCAGGTGCTGGAACTATCTCCATGTGCTTTTTTTGTAGGGATATTCCTGGGCGGGCCCTAAGCCTCTGGCTGGCTCACTAAGTGTTGCTTGTTTCTCTTTTACTTGGGCGGATTATGAGTATTTATGACTCTTATGGTCGCTTCAGTAAAATTTTGTCCCATGTGTTTAACAACTTCTTCTGCTCTGTTGAATCTAAGCTGAAATCTTGATGGGTTTGTAACTGTGCACTGTGTTAGATAATGTTCCCGTTGTCTGTCGGGCATTTCTCTACAGTGCTGACATTTCCTCTCATCTTTCGGACCTGTAAGTCTATTTTCCATGTATATGGGTATCCAAGCCTGATGCGATGTAGGTGTACTTCTGTTGTTCTACTGTTCCCTTTCATCAAACTAAGTGGCTCGTAGTTGGTTGAATTCTTGTATCAACCAGCAGATCCTGATGTTGCAACTGCGAACAAGCCTGAATGGTCCCCAGGACTATATGCGACTGAAAACTCACACCGCAGGACTATATGCGACTGAGTTTTCAGTCGCATATAGTCCTGGGGACCATTCAGGCTTGTTCGCATTTGTGTTCCTCATGTGTGCCCCAAAGAATGAGGTGATTTGATAAAATGCTATGCCCATGATTACTATCCGAGTGCCGGCGGGGAAGTGGTTCAAATAGCTTCGGCTATCACTTCCTTTTGTCCGGTCGTGATGGTCAAGCGGATTAATTCGTCATGTAGATACCAGTTGCGTTGCTCCTGGCATATATATATATATATATATATAGAGAGAGAGAGAGAGAGAGAGAGAGAGAGAGAGAGAGAGAGAGAGAGAGAGAGAGAGAGAGAGAGAGAGAGAGAGAGAGAGAGAGAGAGAGAGAGAGAGAGAGAGAGAGAGAGAGAGAGAGGTGGTACCCCCCTATTATACATATTACATATATGTATTTATATATATATATATATATATATATATATATATATATATATATAATATATATATATATATATATATATATATATATATATATATATATATATATATATATATATATATATATATTACAAGAAATCACAATGACATGATATATCAATGAAAATCCTTTTGAGGCAATGGAGTAACTCGAACTTGCGTTCTGGTGAATCCTAGACACCTGCCCTAACCTACTCGGCCATGATGATACAAGGGTCGAGCAATCCGGTTTGTCGACTGTAAAACCCTGGTTGGGCTCCGGTTTGGGGCATCCAGAACCCTCAGAGAACTTAGTAGAGTTCCGGGTTGGTGGACTTTTGTACCATTATAGCCGAGTCTGGGAATCACCAGCATGCGGGTTCTAGTCACTCCATTACCTCAAAATAATTTGCATATATTGGTATATTTTGGTAGCAGTCTTTCCTGTAGTCATGTATTATTGAATGTGACCGAAAGGGTGAGATCAATTATTCCAGCACAAATCATCTTTATTTCCCTTACATTTTCTTCACTTGGAAAGGAAGTTGAATAGTTTACTCTCCAAAGTTCATTTTTACAGTTTATTTTGCCTGATGCAAAGAGATGTGTTTCGTTAACTCTTGTTAACATTGTCAGAATGATTATAAATAGATTGATGAAGCTACCACAAGAGGTATCACGGGCAAGAGTTAGCCCGTAGGATTTAAAATTGATTGATGAAGAGACTAACCATCCTGTGTGATGGGGATGTACCTAATATTTTAATAAAAAAAAATAAGCCACTCAGGAGGTGGCACAGGCATGAATAGCCAGTAAACTTTGTAATTGTATTGCTGCATGGTATGTACCCGAGGATGAGGTGAAGGTGATAAGGTAAATGGGTTAAAGTGAAGAAGTACCTCACTTGTAGGTCCACAGTAACTTCTCACTCTGGTGTTGGCACGATGGCTGGTGTAGTATGCTGTGTGTTCCGGTGTGTTCTGGAAGTTGGGAGAGTGTAATGTGGTGGTAGTTGGCTAATGATGCGTGGCTTGAGTTGCTTTATATATAATGCCTCACCGATGTCCAGTCTCCTGTTGTCGCTGTATCTGTCGATTATTTGTGTGTTGTTTGTGTGTACGTCTCTGGTACACACAATGGTCTGGTTATGTATAAAGATTATATGTTCAATAATAGGTGCTTGTGCATTGTACTGTACGCTTACATTGCAAATACTGGAAGAAATATTCATAAAAGAAAAAGACCCACCCTAAATATACAGAGTAACAACTTGGATACCTTGCCTACGCTCAAATCCAGACCTCACCCTACAGCACCAGATAACGACACCTTTACCAAGTTCCCCGCCGCCCACCGCCTTACCCAGTGTTTGACTCATCCATCCCCATTATTCCCCCTGTTTCTTCACCTATGTGTGATTACTTCACAATGCCCCTGCCACACAACTTCACCCATTTCCCATGTGAATTTAAGATAAATTTGAATCTTGTATATTCATTCCTTATCTGATGATGTTCCAGAGTGTATACTGTATATATTGCTGTAACGTACTATTATGTTATGTTGTTGAGTAGGTTAGATACACAGTGTTAAGTGGGTTTTCATATTTATTTAGTAGTCTTGGATACAGCAGTGTCGTGGACGTTGAGACGAAGCTTGGAGCAGAGCAGAGAGGGGTCGCGGAGCTCTATGTGGGAGAGCGTTGTGGCTCGATGCGGTCCTAGTTTGCTGTCTGTTCTGTGTCGAAGCTGTAGCGTCTTGGGGTCGATTAGAACTGCATACGCCGAGTGCTACATTCTTGACTGTGGAAATTGTACTGTTGGCTATTCATTTTGTTGTTGTTATAGAGTCAGCTACTCGGAACAAGTTCCAAGTAGCACGGGCTATGGTGAGCCCGTAGTGGACTTACCTGGATAAGGAATAATTACCTAAGTGTAGTTACAGGATGAGAGCTACGCTCGTGGTGTCCCGTCTTCCCAGCACTCTTTGTCATATAACGCTTTGAAACTACTGACGGTCTTGGCCTCCACCACCTTCTCACCTAACTTGTTCCAACCGTCTTCCACTCTGTTTGCGAAAGTGAATTTTCTTATATTTCTTCGGCATCTGTGTTTAGCTAGTTTATATCTATGACCTCTTGTTCTTAAAGTTCCAGGTCTCAGGAAATCTTCCCTATCAATTTTAGCAATTCCTGTTACTATTTTGTATGTAGTGATCATATCACCTCTTTTTCTTCTGTCTTCTAGTTTTGTCATATTTAATGCCTCTAACCTCTCCTCATAGCTCTTGCCCTTCAGTTCTGGGAGCCACTTAGTAGCATGTCTTTGCACCTTTTCCAGTTTGTTGATGTGCTTCTTAAGATATGGGCACCACACAACCGCTGCATATTCTAGCTGCATATTCTAGGAGTGGTGCTGTGTGTGTGTCCGCTATTCGATTGATTGATGATTGATGAAGATTAAGCCACCCAAAAGGTGTCATGGGCATGAATAGCCCGTAAGTGGTGGCCCTTTTGACCCATTACCAGTATCATTAGCTGATACTGGAGATCTGTGGAGGTGCGACTGTACCCTGCGTGACGGGAGATGTCTCCCGTGTCCGATATTAATTGTTGTTGTTATAGATTCAGCTACTCGGAACAAGTTCCAAGTAGCACGGGCTATGGTGAGCCCGTAACTTACCTGGCACAGGAGCGGAGCAAGTAGCACGGGCTATGGTGAGCCCGTAGTGGACTTACCTGACACAGGAGCGGTGCTGAATGAATCTCTGCTATTCTGTTGTTGTTGTTATAGATTCAGCTACTCGGAACAAGCTCCAAGCAAGCACGGGCTATGGCGAGCCCGTAACTTACATGGCACAGGAGCGGGGCAAGTAGCACGGACTATGGCGAGCCCGTAACTTACCTGGCACAGGAGCGGGGCAAGTAGCACAGGCTATGGTTAGCCTGCTCTCCGCTATTCACTTCAAGCTTGCTTATATTCGGTGACTACACCTCAGCTTCCTCCAACCAGGATGGAAAGAATATTACCTGTAAATAGAAATAGGATTATAGCTTGTGTAATTAGTGCTAATTAGTTACGCCATTAAGGTAATGAGAGGCTGTAGTGAGTATATTGTTTATACTCGCTACACTGCTGACCATCCCCAGGATGCAACCCCAAAATAGTTGACTACCTCACGAGTACTGCTAGGTGAACAGCGGTATTATGTGAAAGGAATTGTCCCCAACGTATTAAATGATTTCCAAGAATCTAAATATCTTATCGCAGGCGATGAGGCAGCTACTGATAAAACATATGAGCTAAGTGTCTACCGCTATAGAAGGAAGCGCAGAAAGCACCATTTCACCCGCCGCCCGCTGTATGGGGTAGTCGTGTTGGGTGCATGCTATAGGCACATGAAAATTATGTTAATAATCCACCGCAAGTAATAAATTGTTTATAGCTTAACGGGCATTAACATGGGGTCGTATCTGAACCCAGTACTCTACCCAATACATCCTACCCAATGTACTCTACCCAATACACCCTACCCACCAAAGCCTTAAATATAAAAACACTGTTGCAACTGAAAATCCAGCTCAATAAAGTCATCAGGACAAAAGGGGGACCTTTGACAAGCCACTGGCTTCCTGACCTCTTCAGTGCCACACGAGAGATATCGGCGGTCAGGTAAATTTACGTAAATGCGACTATAATGTAAGTGGAGATGTTAGAATATGCATCTATAGGTTAAAATTTGAATAATCATAAGGAGAGAGCATTAAATTCTCCTGCTATCATCTTCACGCTATCATCTGGTGGTGCTCGTATCGCTGAGATAACCACATAATCTCTCAGTCATACTTCAAGTTTTGTTAAGTGTGGAGGCAGCGCATTCACCACCACCGCCATCATGTCCAGTAAGTGTGCTCATACACGTACATCATTGTAAAAACTCCAAAATGCAGAATAAATGATGATTCATGCTGAATATGTACCACTATAAGGCAAAATTAATGTTAGTGTTCGTTTTAATGTTTAGGGACGACCAAATGTTTTATGTAATATTTCCTCTGCCCCTTAATGTTCAGGGATGACCCAATATTTTAGCTAAACGTTCCCCTCTGCTCACTTCTTAGTGGTGACCCAAATGTACACACTGCCCCCTTCATAATAATAATAATAATAATAATAATAATAATAATAATAATAATAATAATAATAATAATAATAATAATGGAGAAACTTGCTACAATGATTAGTGCTTAAATTAAGGTGAATGAAAGACTCAATTTATGTTTGTGTATTAAAAACCAAAATTTTGGATGTAATCTACATCATTTCTCAAGGTACCGTATACAATATTCTGTATACAGATGTTGTTGTTGTTTGAGACACACCTACTCGGAACAAAAGTTACAACTAGCACGGGCTATGGTGAGCCCGTAGTTGACTTGTGCTGTACACAAAATGTTGTTGTCGTTATTGATTTAGGGGCAACGACGATCGTGGGATGGGATGCGCCCCGGTATACCTGTGAAGGGTTAATCGCGAAACCTAATGGCGAAATGAATGTCACTTATCAGCGGAAACTAATATGCCTCGCGGCCAATAAATGCACAGACAGGCAGATGATTGGGAAGCCCCAGGCATCCCTCAGGGTGACAAGCACGGCCCCGCCCCACACAGCTAACCCCCAGCTTTTTTGCGTTTTAGCTGGGGGGCCGAGTTTTTGGTTTTGCTACCCAGTTCTCTGTGTACTCAATTAGGTGAGTACACAGAGAACTGGGTAGCAAAACAAAAAACTCGGCCCACCAGTTAAAACGCAAAAGTTGTCCAGTGCCCTCCGGCATAGCAGAAGCCAGCCGCCCACCACGGCTGAGGCCACATCAGGAGCCCACTACGGCTGAGGGCACACCAGGAGCCAACCACGTCTGAGGGCACACCAGGAGCCCACCAAGACTCGCCAACTCTCGGCACTTCTCGGCCAAGCCGGCGGCGGACACCGTCACCCTGCCATAAGAACCAGCCGGAAAACGTTCAAAATCTATCAATTATGTTGTGACCCAAGGCGATATATGCGCCAGGAGTCGTAACAATCCTGAATGTTGAATAGGCATGCCAAACGGCAGTATCAAATCCAAAATCGCGAAACAGAACGTGATCTGGCAGCTCCCAGGCGGAGGTGTCCAGACGTCCGCTCGTCGTCAAGGTTGAACCAGGAATCCCTACAGAATGTTGTATACAGTACCTTGACAAAGGATATTTTTTTTTTTGTATAGTGTGAAGTGAAAATGATTCTGAGGACTTACAAAGGCCTACATGAACTCCACAAATGGTCATGAGACTGGCGAATGATTATTAATACTGAAAATACAATACCTGGTATATTTGCAAAACAATCCACGTCACAACTACCACATTAACAACATTACCTTGCAACAGATTGATGAAAAAAGGACCTGGGAGTCAGAATCAATCATTCACTGAAAGTTGCACAACAAGTGCGAGCGGCAGTAAAAAAAGCTAACCAAACCCTAGGACTAATCAAGGGTACCTTTACCTCTAAGGAAATGAAGGTAGTCATTCAATTGTACAAGTCTCTGGTGTGCCTCCACCTGGATTATTGCAACCAGGCATGGAGACCTCATCTTCAGAAAGACATAACTGCTCTGTAGAAAGTTCAACACCGGGCATCAAAAATAATTCCATAGCTAAGTCGGCTCTCATACCAGGACAGGTTGAGGGCTCCAGGACTAACAACACTGCAAACCAGGCATGACATCGAAATCGGATCTCATCGAAACGGTCAAAATACTGAGCAATTTGCAGGATGTTGATCCGGACAACGTCTTCTAAAGGTCATGAGTAACACAAACAAAGAGCAACGGTTTCAAGCTCAACAAGCCACAATGCAGGACTGAGAACATGAGATGCTTTTTCACCCACAGGGTTATAAACCCATGGAACTGCCTAACCGCCGAAGCCATAAATGGCAACAATCTTAAACTGTATACATACAGCTTGTGAAAGCCTTGGTCTTGTAATCAACGCTGCTAAAACTAAGGTATTTAACAGAAAAATTGGTATTCGCAATAGTGGACCCCAAAAACTAAAGATGGATAACATAACAATAGACTATGTCTTCTTTCAAACACCTTGGTGTTTCAGTCCCTTGTAACTTAACTGCAGTCAAAAAGTTACATCAACAATGTAGAGACATAATCAAGGCTCTCAGAACTGTAGTGGGGGAATACTCCTAATACGATGTTAATATTAAAATAGCAAAAAATGATGTACTTAGCATATTTAAGGTCTCTAATAAACTGTTATGCACCAGTTTTAGGACTGCAAAATGACAAAAGTATTAGTTGACTGGACAAAATGCAAAATGAAGCACTCAGATTTATACTTAGCTGTCCTATAACTAAAAAAGTTTTTAATATGCGGTAAGAACTAAATATACCCAGCATTCAAGATAAAATATTTAAAGTCAATTTTAAGATGGGACTAAAGCTTCTGCGTGATAAGAAAAGCAACATTGTGCCAGTTGAACTGTTAGAACACATACGCAATGAAAGTAGTGTTTTTAAATGAATTCAAAGAACATCCACTTATATTAAAATGATGGGAATTCACGATGTATGTAAAGATGAAAGAGTACAGCTCTTCCTTCCACCCTGGCAGTTAGTATATTTTGACATCCTGACGCCTGCATACCCCACCAAGAAACTATTCACACGCACAACCCTCATGGTCAGCTTGTTGCTATATTAAATACCCAAGAACACATACACAATCTATAAACTAACAACATCACACAGATCATATACACTGACGGATCACTCAATACAGCTACAGTGAGGGCGGGGAGTGTTGTTATTGTTCATCGGCCCGATGGAAGCACAATTGAAAAGGATATAATAGTCAGCAACAGGACAACCACCTTGCAAGTTTTTATATTTTTATTTTTACATGCAAGCATGCAATGAAATACAATAAATACAATAAAACAAAACAAGAAACATAATAACAAAGCAAAACAGAAAACCACCGGCAAGAAGGACCGACAACATAGCACAACAAGAAGCATAACTGGAGAAAACGCAAGAATATATATCAAGTCAAGAACATCACACAAAATATAATACAATGTAAACAAGCAAACATGCAATCAAAGAATGACAAGAAAAACAAAACATAGTAACATATGAAACAAAGCAAACAGAAGCACCAGCCGGAAGGACCGACAACAAAGCACATCATGAAGTACAACATGAAATATAACACAAGAAAACCATAACATACAAACAAGCCATAGGCAAAATATAACACACAGGGCATACTTTCCAGAAGACAGCGTGTGCATCCGCACACTAACAGCTATGCCAAACCGCTGGAAGAAACGCCGGAGGAGGGTCTCAGGAAACTCCATGGGGCCCCATGGACACTCACATATGTCATGGCACCGCTACGATCCGAAACGGACACAGATCCGGTGCCATCCTGCAGCTGCAAGGTACGCCCCTCATACCGTCGGAGAAAGTCACGATACGCCGCCTCGCCCACAAACTTGATGACCACCCGGTGAGCAGTTACCAGCTCAACACCGTAGATTTTCATGACCGGGATATGGAGCATGTCACACATGACCATCTCCACGACAGGGTATCCCGCACGGCCAGTAAACTCCAAACCCACGGAGTTTACCCTCACAACAGGGGGAAGATGGCCGCCCATCGCACAAGCGCCACGTCCACACCAACCCATCACCTTGCAAGTTGAACTGATAGCACTCAAAATTATTAACAACACTAGTAGGCAGCTTATTTATTTCAGACTCCCTTTCATCACTACTAGTATTAAATAGCTTACAATCAAATAATAACGTGCTTGTCTCCAAAACCAGACATACATATACAAGCATACCTAATAAGAAGGTAAACATCAAATTGTTTGGGATTCCCTTTCACTTTGACCTGCAGGAATATGATAAAGTTGACGCCCTTGCTATGACTGCAGTAAATAAAGACAATGCTGAACGGAATCTTGAGTTTCAAATAGGTCCCCTATTTGTGTCAAGTAAAACCTATTTGTGTCAAGAAATGTGTCACACGTAAAACATGTGTATGGGGCAAGTAACAACATCAGCAGACTAACAGACGTTGTCATAGCTCGCAAAAAACTTGGCTACAGGTATCTCTGGCAGTTGGGCTTGTATAGTGATCTAGATGAAGTAAAGCGCAAAGTGTGTGGACAGAGACAAGGACACACACTAGAACATTATATAAGACTGTTATAAATTGGAGCCATTTAGAGATAAATCTAAACTCACGCTGTATGAAATGGCAATCCTTGGACTTTATCCATATTTCGCTTCTAGTATATAAATGATGAGCTTAAGAAGGAAGTGGTGTATATTGAAGACCAATAATAATAAACAGCAGCTCCTCTATGACCCTGTAATATTTACATAACTCAAACAATTTTATATTAGCGAAAAGAATGTATAATGATTAACTGTAAATATATAGCTATTGAAATGGAACAATCTGTAATTAGCTGACATTATAATTATAAGGTGTGAAGGATAGATGTAATTGTTAATGTAATAATTTCCGCCGAGGTATGATAAAAACATTTTGTGCCCTCTGTAATCCCTTTTTGCGCTACCGCTCACAGGATGAGTATGGGGTGCACGATAAGCTTGCAGCCTCCGGTGGCAGCAATAAAAATATGTTAAAATTTAGAATCCAGCTGGAAAAAATAATCAAAACAAATGGGTGGACCTTTGACATGCCGCCGGCTTCCTGTCCTCATCGAGGACACTAGTGTTAAGAGTCCTCACGTAAACTCAGGCAAACTTTACTATGAATCTTTGTGTCACCTTTAAATTTGATTATGTGGTTTGTAATATCCTCATCTGTGTGTTATTGATGAATATGACAAAAAGGGTTGGCCCTTAAATGGGCCCCTGAGGTACCCCACTCACCACAATTTTCCAGTCAGAGTCATTCCCATTTAGCACGACTCTTTGTTTTCTTTGTTTTAACCATTGTTTTATCCATTCTAGTATTCTACTATTAATTCCATGTGCCTTTAATCTTCTTACTAGTCTTTCATGTGGTACCTTGTCAAAAGCTTTAGCTAAGTCTACACCAAACAAAAGTTCTTTAATTTTATAATAATTATTCGATTCAGTCATTGTGTCGGGGGGACAAGCAGACAGTTTATGCATACAGTAAATGTTAGGCTTATATCGAGGTCCCTCGATCATACCCCTTAGGGTCGAATTACTGACCCTCCGCAGGATGCAACCCCACAACAAGCTGAGTAATTCCTATGTACCTATTTGTGGGACATTTGGGGCTTGACTCTATTTGTTTAATTATTAAAGTAATGAAATCAATTACGAAGGACCACCCGCTTTTATAGTAAAGAGGGAAACTAATAAAAAGTGATGATTAGAAATTCCTAGAAGAACCAGTATCTATGGATAAATATTAGGAAATATAATCACTTAAGTAATTAATGGGCTGTATAAAGAAATTACTTGAATCAAAGCCTCAAACACCTACATTGGGGGGTTATTGCTAGAACTTCATATATGTCTAGGAACTAGTGTGGTTCGTACACCAGTTCATTGTGTAATAACCTAATCTTATGACCAATTAAAGAATCAATAGAAAATTTATCACCAGTAAATATATATATATCAGTAACATCAGAAATTAATCATTATAATAAACACGTATTATCTCCAGTGTACATAGTATTCCATTAAATGATAAATAAATAATGAGAATTTGACTAATTAAGAAAATACGAAAAGTCTTAGCTTGAAGACGATTTCAAAGACATCAGTTACGAATCATCCTCGGGTTCTCCGGAATTCCTCGTAGAACACTGGGAGATGAATAACAAGGGTAAGGTAACAGCTCGTGGATTCCTCACACGCGAGCTGTAATTTAAGGGATATTACGTAGCAATGTATTAGGCTACTAAAATATCTATATTCATGGAAATGGAAAATAAATTATTTAGAATACTAACATGGGTTTTGTTTAAGTTGCTCGATGTAACGACAAGCTACCCTGCCTTATACAATCTCTAATGATGCATCAAAAGGGAGTTATATATACTTAGCTAAAAGGGTACTGATTAAGTTGAGACTTGCCGAACCCGCGTCACAAGCTCCACTCTCACAATGGCGAACACGTGGTTGATAGCTTGGCTTGAATGTCAACGCGTTTATCTGGCCGGTCACGACAGATCACGTAGAACAAATTAACTAGTTCTTTGGTGAGTATCAGGTTAAATCTTGCTGACAAATTCACCGTAACGTGTCCTAGACTCTGACACCAAAACAAGTTGCTCAATTCCGCAACAAGTAACTTCACGCCGCACGCTGGCGACTTCTCCTCCTCGAGCAGCCGTTGCCACACACACAATGGCGTCTCCCTCTCCCCGGCGTCTCGCATTCGCCACAGAAATTATTTATCACGAATAATATTATTTCGTGCAGTTGTGGCTAAAATGCTTTAATAAAGACTGGGTTGTAATTCTAGGGAATTAAATATTATTACTTTCTCGTCTTATGGTGGTAAACAAAAAATGGAGAAGATTTTAGTTTTCTCCATGGCATTCACGCGTGACGGTAAATTTATTACTTGATAACAATTGTAACTAAAAACTCTCGATTTGGAATTATTTGGGAGTTATGTTATCCGTAAATAATTATCACACGGAATACTGATGATTTTAGAGAAACACATTCAATTCTCTAACACACTGGATATAAATGTGTTTAACTAGGTACAATCTGACGCAATACTGGAGCTTGGTTTCGTAAGAATTCCAGCATCCTTATACAGATATAATAATTAGTTCATGTGAACCCTACTGTTAGTAAATTTTTAGTAACTACAGTAATTAGTATATTTTAACACTAGTTTATAATAATAATACAATAATATTGTATTAGTGTTGGAAATTTCCAACACTATTTACTGTTAGGTAGACAGGGGCATTAGGTGATAGTGTTGTAATCCACAAGTTAGGAGTGAATATTAGCTAGTGAATCAAGCACAACACTTAACATGTACTTCCCTACTGAAGTACGTGCCCTCCCATTTGTCCCACCCAGTATTCGAACCCGGAATTCTCGATTGTGAGTCGAAAACGATACCCGACTGTACTACCGAGGCACTAAAACATTGTTTGAATAGGTGGTTATTTATATGCATTATAAAATATAAAAGTCAGCAGCCACACCAGTGGTAGAGATGGCATTCGTGCCCTAATGAAAGTGTGTCTCATTACAATACTGACACTGTTCTACCCCTGCAGGCCTCAAGCTCATACCATGCCGGGCGGGGTCCCAGTGCCCCTCCCCTGTGACTGTGTCGGGAGGAGCCCCAGCCTCCACGCCCCTGGTGGCAGCAGCAAGACACAATGGTGGCATCATACCCGGGGTGGTCATGCCCAGCTCCACTGCCTGCCACATACCCTGGGGCGGCCAAGCCATTGCCAAAACCGAGTATTTTGTAAGTAACATTCACTCACCCTGTCCACTTGTTCACCTCTTTTCATCATGGTCCAGACGGTATAGTGCGTGTGCCTAAGTTCAGGGATGATAGTTCGAATCCTATTGTACGTATAAACGGGGGCTTATACAGTTAACATGTTAGTCAAACCACGAGATCTTTCTCTTAACTTTTCCTGGCTAAGTTTACCTCCATCATCATGACATATATTAGAGCGCTATTTTTTCTCATCACCAGTAAGGTGCAAAGGACCTTAAATATGCACACGCCTCATTGAACAACAAATGGCACTTATCATGAATTGCGGAACTAGGGTTTTCTGATATGCAGCTAAAGCCAAGAGCAAGATTATTGTCTATAATATACTATACATGGACAAAAAATCATTCAATGCAAACAATTTATCTATTTATTTTTATATATATTTATTTATATTTATTTTTATTTATTTATTTATTTATTTATTTATTTACTTATTCATTTACAAGAAGGTACAATGGGTTTGTGAGAGTACACAACATTGGTGTATTTACATTCTTGCAAAGTCACTAACACGCATAGCGTTTCGGGCAGGTCCTAAATTTAGCAGATAAGATAAAATGAATAGGTACATGGATCAAAATTTTATGTCAACATATAACAACAATATAAACTGACGGAGATGATAACGCTGGTAACATGAATGTCTTAAGTACTAATATTGGGGAAGTGGGAAGTATAAGATACAGTGTGAGTTTTAAGCTCAAGGTAGGAAACTATGAGGATGAAATTATATACTTTTTGTTTTATTTCAGAATAAGGTAAAGGCCAGACAATTTTTTAACTCAATTGGGAGTGAGTTCTGGGTCCTCTTATTTGCATGGAGTGTTTGCACAGATTTAATTTGACTCTGGGGGATATCAAAGATATTTATTTCTGGTGTGATGCTCATGGGTTCTACTACACCTATAAAGGAAGAGTTTCAGATCAGGATTAGCATTTAGTATCAAGATTTTGTACGTGTAAATAGCATAAGAGAATGTGTGGAGTGAGTGTATGTTTAACATGTTAAGGGACTTAAACAGAAAGGCTGTGTGTTGTCTGAAGACAGAGTTAGTTATAGTTCTGAAAGCAGATTTTTGCTGCGTGATGATGGACTAGAGGTAAATTGCAGTGATTGAACCCCATGCACAGATACCGTATGTAAGATAAAGATAGATTAGTGAGTAGTATAATGAGAAGAGTGCAGAATGGGGAACATAATATCTGATTTTAGAGAGTATACTGACAATAAATAATAAATATATATTATAACTGCTGGCGGTAGAATTCTCACTGTTTTTTAGTCTGGTGTTTCCTGCCTCTGTGTTCATAGAGTATGGCTAGCATAACCAGCATGGCTAAAATGACTAGCATGGCTAGCATGGCAAGCATAGCCAGCATGGCTAGCATAGCCAGCATGGCTAGCATAATCAGCATAGCTAGCACGGCCAGCATGGCTTGCATGACTAGCATACCTAGAATAGCCAGCATGGCTAGCGTAGCCAGCATTGCTAGCATGGCTAGCATGGCAAGCATAAGCAGCATGGCTAGCATGGCAAGCATAAGCAGCATGGCTAGCATAGCCAGCATGACTAGCATGACCAGCATTGCTATCATGACCTGGATGGCTAGCATGGCCAGCATGACTAGCATGGCCAGCATGGCTAGCATGGCTATCATGACCTGGATGGCTAGCATGGCTAACATGACCTGGATGGCTAGCATGGCCAGCATGACTAGCATGGCCAGCATGGCTAGCATGGCTATCATGACCTGGATGGCTAGCATGGCTAACATGACCTGGATGGCTAGCATGGCCAGCATGACTAGCATGGCCAGCATGGCTAGCATGGCTATCATGACCTGGATGGCTAGCATTGCTATCATGACCTGGATGGCTAGCATGGCTAACATGACCTGGATGGCCAGCATGGCCAGCATGGCCAGCATGACTAGCATGGCTAGCATGGCTATCATGACCTGGATGGCTAGCATGGCTATCATGACCTGGATGGCTAGCATGGCCAGCATGACTAGCATGGCCAGCATGACTAGCATGGCCATCATGGCTATCATGACCTGGATGGCTAGCATGGCTAATATGTCAAGCAATGTCTCTAGGCAGGTAATGCACAGCAAACCTCCTCTCTCTCTTCTCTCACCTATCTGTTCCCATGTATGGCTATGGCCCACATCATGAAGCAGATTTGTTAAGAGGTAAAAACGTAATGTTTTGAGTGGAGCACAGAAGAGGAAGAGAGCTGCAGAGGAGAAGGAGAAAATAGGAAAAACTCCAAAATTAAAAACGTGACTCAACACAGGTCCAACGACAGTCACTCATACCATTCCTTCAGATATAGCATCCACTTCATCATCCACTCCTGCAATGTCAGCCACTTGTACTGTTCCTTCAGATATAGCATCCACATCTTCATCCATTTCTGCTACCAATCAACCATTTTCAGCACACATGCCACCATTGCCAGTTGCTGCTGCTGGTGACATTTTACAAGAAGAAATACCCAAATCTGTAACAGTAAAGGAGTTTGCAATCCAAGAGACAGATCCGAGGCTACGGAACATTAGTAGTACTACAACAATAAGATTACTGGATTCGTAGTGGGCTCTCATCATATCAGAATCATGATAGCAACTTTTCAAACTCACGCAGAGTGTATACAACAGCTGGAGTAGAGAATATAAAGGCGTTTATCAAGAAACGCCTTGTGTTTATCAAAGTACTTGGTGTTTATCAAACAATGTGTTCAAACGTGAACTGCGGGATGGCGAGTATGTGAAACGTGAATGGCTACTCTATTCACCATCCCAAGGTCGTTAGTACTGCTTTGTATGTCGCCTATTGTCCAAGGAAAGAATCTCCCTTTTGCTCCAGTGGGGGTTCAATGACTGGAAGCACAGCAATGTTATTGTATAGGATGAAATTGGAGAACATCGAAAATGTATTGCAACATATTTGATAAGATATGAAGAAACTAGAAGTGTAGATTATTACGTGAGCAACATCGCTCAGAGCAGGAATATTGGCATAAAGTGTTGACACGTGTGGTTTCTGTAATTTGCTTTCTTGCCTCTAGAGGTTTGCCATTTCGTAGAGAAAATCAGATTATTGGGTCAGCAAAAATTCGCAACTATTTAAGTATACTAGAGCTACTGAGTGAATCTGACCCTTTCTTGGATGAACATTTAAAAATGTATGGATATCCTAAAAAGGGGAATCCGTCATATTTATCTGCAAATATGTTTGATGAATTTATTGAATTAATGGGACAACAGGTTCTTTGTACTATTCATGAAGAAGTAAAAAGATTCAAAGTATTATTTAATAAGAGTAGATTCCACTCCAGACATCTCACACACAGATAAATTGACATTTACTGTCCGATATATGCCTGTGGAACGTTAGCGAGCCTGTGGAACGTTTGTGAGCCTGTGGAACGTTTCTTGATGTTCATCCCCATCTTTTCTCATGGAGCAAAGGATCTAACAGACACTGTCGAAGATTTTCTTAATGAGGACAAAATTCCTCTATCAAACTGCCGTGGTCAGTCATACAATTATGCCTCAAATATGTCTGGACGATATATTGGATTGCAAGCACGGATTCATCAACTCAATGAGTGTGCCATCTATGTCCCCTGTGCTTGACACAGCCTGAACTTTGTGGCAGTAAAGGCACCAGAGGATTGTCTAGACTCAAATTCTTTGACCTTCTTCAGCATCTGTATTGACATCATCTTTAGGAAAAGATTTTGTGGTCAAGCGTCTGTCTGACTTACGATGGTCAGCACATTTTGATGCTGTTCATGCTCTGTACGGGGGGTCGAGAAAATAAAACATGCACTGGATTCTCTATCATCTGTCAATGAACAGCAAGTGAATACAAGGTGAGAGGCAGAAAGATTGATAAAAAAATGGAAAACGTGGAAACAATCGTTCTCACAATTCTTTGGAATGACAAGCTAGAAAGAATGAACAAAACAAACAAGGTCCTACAATCACAGGATGTGGACATAATTGTTGCCACGAATCTTCTTGAGTCTATGAAAACTTATCTTCAGGAAACTAGAGACAAATTTAGTGAATATGAATTCAAAGTCAGGAGTATGTGTCCAGATACAGATTACATTGATGGGAAAAACGGGAACGAAAACAAAGTGTGCTTCTTAGTAGATATGATAGATCAGCAGAAGAGGTTCCTTTCATTAAAACCGAAAAATTCAAGGTGGAAACTTTCCTCCCTATTCTGGACACTCTAATCTTTGAACTGACAAAAAGTGCAGGGGCTTATTCACAGATTGGAAATCCGTTTTCATTCTTCAGTGAATTGAAAACCATTGCTTCTGGTGCACTAAAGAAAAAGTGTAAACATCTGGCTAATAAGTATCACAAAGACCTGAATTATGATGACCTTTTAAATGAATGTGAACATCTCAAGCACTACATGTCTCTTGACGAAAATTGTGAGACTTTCCCTGAATTGTACAGAAAATTAATTTCCAACCATTTAAAATCTGCATTCTCGAATGTTGAAATTGCACTCAGTGTTCATGTGCATGATGGTGACCAACTGTACAGGAGAACGTTCATTTTCAAAACTGAAGCATAACAAAAATCTGCTTCGTAGCACAATGGTGCAGCATCGTTTGAACTGATTTTCACTCATGTTCATGGAAAATTACATCCTGAAGACCATTGACTTCAAGCCAATAATAAAGCAATTATCTGAAAATAAATACCGCGAATGCTTTCTATAATAAGTTCGTAGTAATTTCATACTATGCCATCTAATCTGTGTAGCTTACCCCAGGTAAATAAATAATTCAAGACCAATATCAAATCAGTAGTGGAAATGGCCCCAAGTCACGACCGTTTTGTTTTTTTCGGGGGTCGTGACTTGGCGCACCTGTTTTAGTTACAATGTTGAGGGGTCGTGACTTGGCGCACCTGTTTTTAGTTACAATGGTGAGGGGTCGTGACTTGGGCGCACCTGTTTTTAGTTACAATGGTGAGGGGTCGTGACTTGGCGCACCTGTTTTAGTTACAATGTTGAGGGGTCGTGACTTGGCGCACCTGTTTTTAGTTGCAATGTTGAGGGGTCGTGACTTGGCGCACCTGTTTTTAGTTGCAATGTTGAGGGGTCGTGACTTCGTGCACTTGTTTTTAGTTACAATGTTGAGGGGTCGTGACTTCGTGCACTTGTTTTTAGTTACAATGGTGAGGGGTCGTGACTTCGTGCACTTGTTTTTAGTTACAATGGTGAGGGGTCGTGACTTCGTGCACTTGTTTTTAGTTACAATGGTGAGGGGTCGTGACTTGGCCCACTTGTTTTTAGTTACCTCGGCTAGTGATTGTCTTATAGTCCATGAAAATTTCGCTGAAGGGGATTAAAAGGTCGCGACTTGGCGCACTAGTTTTTAGTTGCCCCAGTGACCCAGCACAGACATCGCTAATGGTCAATGACGTATGTCAATCTTCATCTTCCACTGAATGTCAGTTTTCTCTAATATAATATTCAAACCCATTTTTCTTGATGTTCCCCCATTTTCAAAGTTTATTTTCTAGATAAGATTGCATATTTAACATAAGAAATCGAAATTGCACAAAGGCGTTTGCCGGATCTTCTATTTACTTCCAATCCAGGTCAACCAAAACATCAACTAGCACTATTAGATAAACTGCAGTAGGGCTAATGGGAAATTACCTGTTATCCACACCTATTACTATCCCCTTTCATCTCCATTTATAGACTTCAATAATGTTGCTCTACTAATACTCAGAGGAACCTGGAAGCTTTATATTTATAGTGTCCATCCAAGGATCGTTTATTGAACATAGGAATGAATGAAACCCACCATCGGCCATTTGCATGTAGCAAAGGGGAAGCGACACAGAGCATGAACTATCATGTATTTCAGCGTTCACCCCTGTTACCAAACAAGTATTTACCCAATGAACAAATCCACAAGGGCCGTGACGAGGATTCGAACCTGCGTCCGGGAGCATCCAGATACTGCCTTAATCGACTGAGCTACGACAGGATAAAAGAGTTGAAACCGAAATTCTACTGAACTTACTGGATCCCGTAGCCTCTCCGAGGCACAAACCGAGGCTACGGGATCCAGTAAGTTCAGTAGAACTTCGGTTTCAACTCTTTTACCCTGTCGTAGCTCAGTCGATTAAGGCAGTGTCTGGGATGCTCCCGGACGTAGGTTCGAATCCTCGTCACGGCCCTTGTGGATTTGTTCATTAGATGCATCACGTTAGTGTGATCTGTAAGTATTTACCCATGTGTTTTTCCTAAATTTAAAACTTATTCAATTTATACCCATTGTTTCGTGTGTCGTGACGCTGAACCCCGGTTCATTCCGAACACAGCGATTACACAACACATAACACCTTGCCTCAGCAACCGTTACTACCACCGTGTACTCCTACACACACCAGACCCTTGAGGCGTACCACTAGGTTTGTACTGGAACACAATGAGTGAACATATGGAAGGTATTTAAAGACCGTCGGGTTTTGTCATTTAATTACAAAGAATAGACTCTGACAAATAATAACATATTAGCATACTCTATTAGGTAAATACACTTCCAATACCCATAGACCACTTGACCTCCGCGGTCACCACTTGCACTCGTAACTTCCGCCTAAGTCCCTAATACGGAATGATTACTACAACGCTCCACACCCGGTTAGTCTTTCATTCAATACTCACATACTGCAGACTTAACTTGGTCACTAAGATCACAACAGGCTCTCACATAGCTGTCTGCTACACTTCGCTGCTGCCACAAACGGAGACCTCGGAGGACTTTCCAGTTCCACTCCCACAACAAGACTGTCTCCAGCCAGCCATGGCCTCAAACATTTCACCACGCCTCTCAAGGAAGGTATAATCCGATTAACCTTATCTCTAGAAGCCTGAGTCCTCTTTCCAGGAATTATTAATTTGGCTAAACAGCTGCGGTCTTAATCCATTGACCTTTCTTAGATATGTGATCCATAGTCTGTCTACTTAACATGTACTTCCAATCATCATTCGTTAAGTGTTGTAGTAATGATCCTCTAGCTAATAATCCCTCCTAACTTGTGGATTACAACACCACTCCCCTCCTTAAACACGCATATGTCCCCATATGGATCATTGCAATGGTTCCACTGGTGCAAGGACCTGGAGGATGCACCCACCATAGATGTACAACTAAAAATTCATCCAATAAGTTCATCATACACACGATGAACTAATTTAAAATGTTCCCCGACATGACTCACAACACTTCTACAACATATACATTATATTCACATCATAGCACAGGTAAAATAGTCTGTAATAATTTTTCCCATCTCCAACAATGCACATATACCTAAACTGCTGACATAAATTTGCATACAAACACAACCATAAAATTACATGGACCAGAATGCTGGCACTTAAACAGAAATGACACTAGTCATTAATATATACACAACACATATATCTAAGGTTCTTCATCCTTAGTAACAAGTTAATAACAATTTAACATCTTGCCCTGTACTGTTGACATAAGGGCTTACAATGATCACACAATGTTTCACTGGCCTCCGCCACAATTGGCAGCATCACTTCTCTTGTCTTCGTGTCCCATGGTTGCTAGGTCATAGATCCTCCATGACCCAGACAAAACCTAGGCTGTCCAGCCTGGTGAATGTTGTCAATGTCCCATCGTTGCTCTGAGCTAACGTGATCCTGGCCTCCAGAGCAACGGAGATTCCTACCCCAGGGTCATGTTCCCTCGGGTCTATGCTGCCGTCTCGTTCCAGGGCACCAACCCCAGAACGCTGTAGATACCTCACAGCTCTCTGGTCATCCTTCCTTGCTGTGCTCACCACAGCTGTAACACATTACTCTAGGCCCATCTGCCCAGAGTGTCCACCTGTATTCACACCTTCCCGACCTCTGTACCTGCAAAATATTCCCTCGGAGCCCCCTGGCTCGATCCCATTATTACATAACACCCCCTCGGCTCCTTACTCTCTACCCGTATATAGCCTGAGCGCAGCTGCAAAGCCATTGCACCTGGCCCTTATCCCTGCTTTGATGTCAGGGGGCGAATTTCGCCTATAATGTCACGTTGGCTTCACTTCCTCCCCCCTTTTTTTCTAGAATTACTGAGTGTAGCCTCATGGCTTCCCTTCTACTCTACCTGAAGCTCTGTGACATGATCCCGGGGGACCTTCTCAAGCCTAACACTCAGTAATGGTGCCGATGAGGTAATATACAGTATATACATGTACATACATTATCACAATAAATACCTCATTAAAATAATTTCACAACTAATGTCACTAAAGCATCATACTGCCACTGGCTCGCCTCTAGCGAGATTCCTGTAACGACTTAATTAATGAGAAATTAGTATATCTACTTGGCTCGCTGTTATGATCTCAGCCTACAGGAGAAACGAGTCTCCCCCCTTGAGAGGTATTCAGCAAGCCTGACCTAACTGGAAGGTCCAGGAAACATGGTGATAACACATATGTAAAATAGTTGGTTGGATTTAAATAACAATTTGAGATTATGGGCAGTGAAGAAGAAAACAGATAAATGACTGGCTAGGAGATGTGGACATTTTGCTGGAGGCGTGAGGCTCGCTTCTGGAGGGCTTTGACCTCACTTGAGGCCAGACATCGCAGGGAGAAAGCCGCGCTCCGTTGAGCTCCCGTCAGAAGGGAACCCCTAGTGATATTTCTCGAAGAGAAGAGAAGTTTGCAAACGTACCAGCTTTGGAATCGAGCTGGGGATGTGTGGTCTCAAGTCCTGAGCGACGAGGAATATTTATTAAACCGCCCAGAGGCATTATCGTGGGCCGTGGCAGCGCCCTGACCAGGCTTCGTCAGAGGGAGGAGCGCCCTCGACCAGATAATCTGTGGTAAGCACGATATACGCCAGTTCATAGTGATTGTTTGTAGTTGGTCGAGTGCCCAGCGACAGTAGCAATGTTTATTGATAAGTTAGACATGTTTTAATAAGGCAGAAGGCCTGAAATAAGAGAGTGGAGAGGGAGGAACACGGAGCGACATCCGTCTCCTCTGAGCGCTGGCAGGTAACTGAGGGAGCCCGGCTTCTGACGGTGGAGGACCCTCCCAGTGTGAGGCCCGCCAGGCGAGGTGGAGCATGGACCTGCCCAACAGGGGAGTCCACTCTCACTGTATGTAGAGGACAGTTAGAGGTTTGAGGCAAACATATTGTGTGATTATTTTTGTTTATGTGTTAGAGGGGAAACATTTTTATTGGAGTGTCGATGGGTTGCAGGTTTGTCTTTGGGGAAGAAAAAGTTGCTGAGAACTTCGAAGCCAGCACAGATGAAGTAGTTGATGAGACTCCAAGGTAGTGGAGCAGAGGACCTCGAGCTGTGAGGAGAAGCAGTGAAGAGGAGTGTCACATGCTTCTGTAGAGGTGGTGAAGCACCATAGTTGCTCGAGAGAACTTCACGGTGTAGCAGCCAAGAGAGCTGTGGAGGACCCTAGCAGAAGTAGTGAAGCACCGTAGTGGCCCAAGGAAACTTCATGTAGCAGCCTGGAGGAGCTGCAGAGGATCCTGGTAGTTAAGCCCGGAAGAACCTGAAGAGATCAGGGTAGTGAACTTCCAGATGTGGAAGGGAAGCTCTAAATGATTACTTGTAGGGAGTTGATAGTGTTTGATTGTCATTAGCGTGCAAGACGCAGTGAGAGGTGAGTGATTGTTTGCATTCTTATGTCAAGGAGTGTTTTATATTGAAGTTTAGAGTTACAGTCGTAGGCTGGATTACCTACAGATGTATGTGTTCTAGGACTGATGGAGTGATCGATTGATCATTGTTGTGTATCAAGGAACATTTATACTGAAATATGTTATTGCATTCACATGCTGATTTTCTTTGTACACATTTATAGATACATATATATATATATATATATATATATATATATATATATATATATATATATATATATATATATATATATATATATATATATATATATATATATATATTCTCTTGCTGATGGTGCAACAGTGTATGTAGACTTGATCAACTTGAGGAGGTTGATAGTATCAGGTGGTGAACCAGGAGATAGGATGCCACTTGATAAGCTGATAATAGAGTTCTGATGATGTTGGAGTGCAACCTGATCGTAATAGTATAGAGTATAGGATTCATTATTATTATATGTGTGTATGTATTGTGTATGTGCTTTGTCCAGTAAATGTATTCCAATTTGCTGGTGTTTGCCCTTGTCCTAGTGAGGCTTCCCAGGAAATAGTACAGAAGGAGAGAGAGAGAGAGAAAGAACCAAGAACCACTGCTGTGGACAGGGTAGAAGGTAATACTAATAAGTACAAGGGGGATTGAGGAAATCATATCACCTAAGGAGAGAGTGGGGAGTCACAGCGGCTCGAGTGGCTGTGTGCAAGTGACAACGAGGCTAAGTGTTGGAGCCGCATCCCCTAAACGTGTGACGTTGAGCCCCTCTCCAAGAGCCAGAAGCGCCAAGGGTGATCTCCTAGAGAGGTATAAGCACTCTACCGAGTTGTGGGTTGGGTTGTCCGTAGAGAAGGATTAACGACGACAACACCACCAACACACAATCTATAATACTCGCCCACTGCAACCACCAACACCTGAAATTTTGAAATTCTACATTGTAATCTTATCCATAAGACTTACCCACTCCGACACACCATCACCTCTGGTCAACCCAACCACTGATGACCTCATTATAATACCACGTCTCTCAACAGCCAGGCTCTGCGTCCTGACGCACCTGACCTCATTACACCGATACTCACCGTACCCACCACCACCTGGCCTCCTGTGCCGCTTTGTATTCCTCAACACCAAGCGTCCAAACGCCACTACACTACACCACCCACTACACACGATACTCTACACCACACTCTACAAAAGACTGCCATGCCCATGCACCACTCAACACCACACTCTACACACTACCCCCACACTCTACAAAAAGGCTACCATGCCCATGCACCACTCAACACCACACTATACACACTACCCCACACTCTACAAAAAAAACACCATCTGGTCACCACTTGGTCCGGGAGACATCTCCCGTCACGCAGGGTGCAGTCGCGCCTCCACAGATCTCCAGTATCAGCTCTTGATACTGGTAATGGCTCAAAAGGGCCACCACTTACGGGCTATTCATGCCCGTGCCACCTTTTGGGTGGCTTAATCTTCATCAATCAATCTACAAAAAGGCTACCATGCCCATGCACTACTCTACAGTACATACTATTCTCCTTCTGTGTTCATGACCCCACGAGAGCGGGTCGGATAGCGATGTGTCACCGTCGCCTGTGGACCTTGTCCCCGGTCCTGCGAATGCTGTTCTGCGTTATCCACCCTTGATTGCCAACTCCTCGTACCCCTACCTATGTCCTCAGCCGCTGGTGTGCTCTCCCCTGGCACACTCCCCGTAGGGTATGGCTCCTCACTTGCCTGACCGGTCAGTGTATAGACGCGGTCTGGGTGACAGAACACATGCCCTGTGTTTAGCACCTTAGCCTTAACTTCTGCATTCTTTTTGCTAATTACCAGACATGGCCCCACAAACTTGGGTGTCAACTTACCTTCTGCCTGGGCGTGCATCTGCTTCACGAATACTCTATCACCTTCATTGATCACCTTTGCTTGAACCTTGTTCCGCGCATTATAATATGCCTCTGCTACCTCTGTCGACTTTCTTAAATGTAGTTTCACCAAGTCAAATGCCTTGGTTGCTCGCCTACAGACAACACTTTTGAAGTCTAACGCATAGCATGGCGGTTGCTTGCTTGTGAACGTCGTGAACGGAAGTCGGGGATCGAACCCATGCAACAAAAAATGCGGGGTTTCTCCCACCGACCTATTGAACGCCGTATTGAGCGCCGACTCCACCATCGACAAACTCTGATCCCATGCAAGCACATCATCTGCAGCCAAATGCCGCAGAATACTGATTACTTCAGCATTGTGTCTTTCAACCAAACCATTCGCCGATGGTCGATATGCCAGCACTGGAGTATGTTTGAATTGATACACACTCGCGATGCTTTGAAATACTTGATTGATAAACTCTGACCCTTGGTCTGACACAACTTGTTGAGGCGCCCCAAACCTGGTTAACACACTTTCCACCATGGCCTGGGTCACATCCTCTGCCGACTTAGAACGGAGTGCACTCACCACAGTGAACCGTGTGAGTGCATCCACTGCTACAAATATGTACCTCGCCCCTGAATGAGCTTGTGGTAGCGGCCCAATGAGATCTATGTGTACTCTCTCGAAGGGAGTACTCACATCCGGCCACCTACGCAAAGGTTCCGCCCCCAACCTATGTGCCTTGTACCTCAGACAACTGTCACAAGAGGCTACATAGACCTTGATATCTTTACCCATGGATGGCCAATAGAACCTTTGTCGTGCCCTCTGCAACGTCTTGGACTCCCCTCCATGGCCTGCTGCTGGGATGTTATGACACAGATACATTGCAGTCCTCTGGAACTCCGGTGTCAAGACTGCCTGGTATACTGGTTCAGACCGTATACCCGAAACCCTACCAAGATGATACAACACCTCATCTTCAACCACAAACTCATCCACTGGTGCTGGAAGTGACTTCCTCAACTCCGCACGCTGACCCCTCAAAAACTTCCTTACCTGCCCCCACAGGGGGTGACCTTCCTGACTCCGCATCAACTCCCTCACATTCCACGACACATCTTCCTCCCCACTTTCACTCACCACTGCTACATTATGACACCTTGACAACGCGTCAGCGACCACATTGCTTTTCCCTGGTACATGTTCAAAGTTTGTAATGTTAAACTCTGAGAGCGAGGTAACCCACCGTGCCAGTCGCTGACAAGGCTCCTTGGACTCGAACACATACTTAAGGGGTTTGTGATCGCTTCTGAGCCAAATTTCATGTCCAAGCAAGATGTACCGGTTCTGTTGTAATATGAATGTGATCGTTAGCGCTTTCCTCTCAATCGTACTATAGTTCCTCTCTGCAGGACATAGTACTCGTGAACAAAATGCAATGGGACGCTCCCGTCCTCGCTCATCCACCTGAGCTACCACACCACCTATCGCTGCTCCAGAAGCATCCGCATACACCAGAAACGGTTTGCTAAAATCTGGGTGCGCCAAGATACTGCGAGAGCTGACAGCAGCCCTCAGTACCTGGAACGCCTGCTGTTGTTCCTTCCCCCACACGAACTCTGCAAGTCCACTGATCTGATGTAATGGTCTTGCAATTTTTGAAAAATCTTTAATAAATCGCCGATAATAGCTAACCAACCCCAGGAAAGATTTGCACTCTTTCTTGTTCTGTGGAACTGGGAACTCTTGAATATCCCTGGTTTTATCTGGCAATGGACTGATACCCATCCGGCCCACTGTATGACCCAGGAATGTTGCCGATTCTCCAAAAAAAACTGCATTTTTCGAAATTCACTTTGAGGTTGTGTGACCTCAGCCTTAGCAAGAGTTTCCTCAAATTATGCATGTGATCCTCTAATAATAATAATAATAATAATAATAATTTTTATTTAGGCAAAGGTACATACATAAAGAGATTTTACAAAGTTTGTTGGCTTTATAGATAAGAGCTAGTACATACAATGCCTAAAGCCACTATTACGCAAAGCGTTTCGGGCAGGGTTTTTCGGGTTGTTTCGGGTTTTTTAATGACTTTCCCAGCATGATTACGTCATCGAGGTACAGCAACGCTGTGGGACCTATCAACCCCGATAACACACTCATCATTAGCCTACTGAACACAGCAGGTGCTGACTTCAACCCGAAAGGAAGTCGTTTATATTGCCTGAGCTCGTTGCACGCACTAAACGCTGTGATTTCCCTCGACTCTTCCTCCAGCGGTATCTGGTGATACCCACTGAGCAGGTCTAATGTGGTAAAATATTGTGTACCCTTCAAGTGTGTCAATGTGTCCTGTATGTTTGGTAATGGGTATGCTTCGTCCTTCGTCAGCTTGTTAATTCTGCGGAAATCTACACAGAACCTCACTCCCCCATTCTTTTTTCTGACTACTACGAGAGGGCTGTGCCACGGTGAACTGGATGGTTCAATGATATCATGCTCCCTTAGCTGGCTTATCTCCTCTTTCACCTCCCTCTGGTGTGCCACTGGTATGCTATATGCTCTCGTATATACTGGATGTGCGCCCTCTACGTCAATCCTATGTGCTCCTTGAGTAATGCACCCTGGGGGTTCCCCTCTCAACGCAAAAACATCTGGGAACTCCCTGACTAAACCCCTTAAGGCTACCTTAACCTACCTTTCCATGGACATCCTATCCACTATTCCCATTAATTTATCCATTCTATCCTTATCGCCCTCACTCTGACTTACTGACATGGCTGCAATAATCTCCTCCACAGGGTGCCCCCACGCTACCTGTGCATGCTTACTCAAGGTGACTGGCCACCGAGAGGGATTAAAAACCCTCAACCGAATTACCCCTTCATTTATGTCTTCAATAGTCTCCATTATCACCAACCCTGCTGGATTATCCAATGGCTCAATTTGCACAACGTCTACTCCCTTGGCTTTACATGCCATTTTAATCACTAAGGACGCTTCCCCCGGAATGGTGACATCCTTGGGTACCACCCAGCCTCTCATTAGCACATTCCGTTAATCTCTACTGTTCTCTGCAAGTGACATCATGGGCTATGTCATGATGCCTTGTAACCACTCATATCTGGCTCATTGTACCATTGCTCATATTTTTCTGTTATTCAATTCATCAGCCCTATCAAACCATCCTAACTTAACCAAAACAAACAAATACATTCTACAAACCCGTTGTTGTTTAGCCACATCACAAAAGCTGCCTCAGTATAGGGATAGAGTATGGTCCGCCATTAACAGATAGGTGTCAAGGCCAACACCAACCCGACTGTTCAACTACGTGTGACGTCACCAGATGGGCAATGCGGTCTTGGCATGCTGCATATCTATGTAGTATATATTTAATGCTATTATTCAAAAAATGGCTAGACTATCCCTCCCCCACCTAACCTAACACATAAGTACAGGTTTAAGAATATACATTTTAGTCATCCACAACTGTAATCATTTCATTATGCAGTGAAGAGTTCAAAACTAAAATAGCGACCCAAATGTCTTACCACAATTTAAACAGAATCGTACGTCTGGCAGTATAGCAGATAATCTGAACATAAGAATGATGATAATTGCCTCATATGGGCAAAGAGGCAGAAGGCCTATTTGCCCATATGAGGCAGCTCTTATATGTATCCACCCAATCTCATTCATATATATGTCCAACCAGCACTTAAAACAATCAAGGGAATCCCCCCCCCCCCCACCCGATTTTAGTTTTCAATAATAATTTATAATAAATAGCTCGCATTCTAGTTTTTTACACAACAGCAATTATGAAACGCTGCAGCTAGATATCATCTATAATCCGCAAGTAGTTACCGTACATCTGGCAGCTCAGTGGATTAGTAGCTATGTTCATAGGTTAGTCAACTGTACAAATCCACAAGGGGCGTGACGAGAATTCGAACCTGCGTCCGGGAGCATCCCAGACACTGCCTTAATTGACTGAGCTACGACAGGTTTGAAACCAAAGTTTTACTGAACTTACTGGATCCCGTAGCCTCTCCGATGCACAAACCAGGATTTTACACAACCCCTCCCCCCTGAACCCGAGCTATGTCAATAGGTTTGACAATATAACCCTGTCGTAGCTCAGTCGATTAAGGCAGTGTCTGGGATGCTCCCGGATGCAGGCTCGAATCCTCGTCACGGCCCTTGTGGATTTGTTCATTTGATGCATCACGTTAGTGTGATCTCTGTGTTTGATGATGTAAGGGTGAAGAGGGAGAACGGCCTATTGACATAGCTCGGGTGCAGGGGGGGGGGAGGGGTTGTGTAAAATCCTGGTTTGTGCCTCGGAGAGGCTACGGGATCCAGTAAGTTCAGTAGAACTTCGGTTTCAACCATTTTAACCCTGTCGTAGCTCAGTCGATTAAGGCAGTGTCTGGGATGCTCCCAGATGCAGGTTCGAATCCTCGTCACGGCCCTTGTGGATTTGTTCATTTGATGCATCACGTTAGTGTGATCTGTGTGTGTGTGTGTTAGTCAACTGTCCTCACATCCATCATATGGCTATCCAAATGTCGTACCTCAATTCATCCATCTAGCAACTCAGCTAGATGCTAGCCACTATATTCATAGACTAATCATTTCTACACCTCAAAAATCCTAATCCTGCTACGTAAATCAGCTCACTTGTTTCTAAGCTGCCAGTTGCTGCCTGGAGTTGCGAGGGGGCGGGTGAAGTATGGCGTGTCGGCGCCACGGAGGTCCCCCCTCCCCTGTTGTGCGTGCCCAGTCTGTAGGCCTTGAGTTTTCTGATCGAGCGGGCTATCCGGAGGTGGAGTTAGTGCTGTGTGACATGCTGCAGGTCCCTGTGGGGGATGTTTATGGCATTGAGCTGGTGTCTGCTCAATAATCAATGGGTGATCGTCAAATTGACAACGGAAGAGGTGTATCAGGCGTTTTTACGTCGTTACGAGTGGCGGACCTTGTGGGAAAAACCTGCTGGGATTGATATAAGAGGAGACTACTAGAGACTTGGACTGAACTAAATTAAAAATTACTGTCTGCAAATTAATTCCTAAAATCTCTAGCTAGGGTCGTAAATCCTAGCTCCTCTTTTCCTAATGACAGATTGTGGGCTGTAAGGGACAGGTGGGGTGAATGAATTAGTTGATAGAAGTTCCAATCCACCTGTAGACAGGGATCTCACATCTGCTTGTATATTATACAAGGATAAGATTTGATATATTCAGTTTAATGACTGAACACTGGCTCTGTTTAAATCAGAGATTTAAACATACATAGTCTAACCTAGCACCATAACTATTAACAGCCAATAGGTTCTTATACTATAAACAACAAATTAAAATTGTAAAAGTATAATAAATGACTTTAAATGTAGTCTAAGCACTTAACTAAGTACTAGAAATTATTCAATTAAATGAACTTGTATATCTTATAAATTAACTAAGCAAGCAATTGTTAACTTAATTTATATATTCAAATATATATGCAGACATATTTATATACAATTTATTTGATTTGGGTACAGTCAGCTTGACTGAATCCTTTTCCACACAATGGACACTAGTTAGTTTAGTTCATTTATTATGCACCCCATACCCATCTTGTGGGCGGTAGTGGAAAGGGTTACAGAGGCACATAATGGGCTCAGGGACTGAACCCCACAATTCATTTAGCTAAGCAAGTTACAATCTTGATGAGCTAGTTACAAAATTCAATATAAGTCATCACATCAACAATGGGTTCGAGATCGACCTCAAGTACAGGTTCTAAATTAAGCAACTGACATATGTGGAGAGCTAGTGTCAAAATTTATATGTTTGTCCTGCACACCGCCCCCCATCCAGTGGGCAGCGGTGGATAGGTTACAATCACTTAGTTACTACCTACAGTTAGCAAACTGGGGATATTTGGCTAAAATTTCTGGTAGCAGGTCATTTTGAATGAAATATTGACACATCGCTGGAACATTGGTTATAGAATTGTCTCTAAATTCACGTATCTTTTCGCACTCCATCACATAGTGACGGAGGGTGTGCGAATAATTTTGTTGACACAGTTTACATTTGGTCAGGTCTACATCAGCAGATAATGAGAATTCAATGGACACTCATGAGACTTTATTTACGCATTGCGACTGAATCTTTTCTGACACAACTGGACACTCATGAGGTCAAGTGCTTGGATAAGGACCTGCTGCTCTTCTACAATATTAATAAATTTACTGAAATATGAGGCGTTGCCTCGCTTTTTAACCGACAGACAGATTTATAGGATATTAAAGTCACACAAGCATACAATTGGCCAATCATATACCAAAATAACCTTCAATATACTTCTCTGCCAGTCGGAGTGCCTTGTCTGACAAGGTGCCAGGCTGATTAACTTTCTCTTGTTGAGTTTAGGCACGATATTTTTTGTCACAGCGTTGCTGTATGATGTACTGGTAGCATTGCTACGTGATTTTCCCTGCAGTTGCAGAAGAATGATAGTTGATGAAGATTAGGAATGAAGGTGGTGGAAACCGTGTTACTGTGATCTCCACTATACACTCTTATATTATATAAATGTTCTAGGATTTTCCTTGTAGATATTGTCCCGGTACTACCCCAGTTCTAGAGAGTGTTCACTGGTGATAAAGATATTAGATAAGGTGTCCTTGAGCTGGTAATGTTCGCTAAGGCTCCGTCACATGTGTTCACAGTTGTCAACAAACGCGCGGTCCCCGAGAGTTGTGGGCGCTTCTGCCCCAGATCCCCTCCCATGCTCCCAGAGCACGGAAGTCTTCTATGAATATTGATTGATTATTTTTACAGTCTAGACTTATGATTGAGATAAGATGTAATTATAATATAATTTGATATAGGATATAAAGATTATAAGTAGTACTTGATAGTACCACTGATTCTTAATAAGGATTCGATTTTTACCGGATATTGAATCAATGTTCCAATAATTTTTTAATTAAAAAATCCTACTAGAAGCTTCTGGATCCATGAGAGATCATGCACTAAGTCACGTAGGCATCTATAGGGCCCTATGGCATACGGGATCCAAGTGGCATTATCTTCTAGGATCAAACTGTATAATGAATCTATAATGATTCTGATATGATTTTAGATATGATTTTAGATATGATGCGGAAATTATACATTTCTTAGATGATAATTAGATATGGTGGGTAAAAATTTCCCACAGACCTTGCCCCTTTGCCAGAAGGTGCAGGCACTGTGACTGTCTCCGATTGGAGTGGTGCCATCACGTATGTTAGCGTGCATGGGGCGCCCCTGGAATTCCCGGAGGGGCTGTTGAGGCGTTATTTCGGCCAGTTTGGAACGGTCGTCAGTATGCGGCTGCACCTGCTCTCCTCGGGTCCGCTTAAGGGTGTGCGGTCGAACATTCGCACCCTGGGCATGAGGCTGCGGGCGGACATTCCGTCTCAAATGAAGCTTCTGGATTGTTACATTTAGGTGTATTATGCCCGCCAGCCCCGTACGTGTTACCGTTATGGCCTCTTGGGCCATCAGGCTGCTGGGTGCTCTGCACCTGCCGTCGCGCCCGTTAACCTCTTCCGTGAGGAGGACTTCGCACCGCTCCCTATGGAGGAGGATTCGGTGGCTGTGGATGTCGATGACTCTTTGGCTGCTGCCGTACCCCATGTGTCGTCTGATGCCCCTCCTGTTGCTGTCGTCCCCCCTCCAGAGGCTGTCGTCTGTTGCGCCTCCTGTTTCTGTTGCCTCTCCTCCGGAAGTTGTGACACCGTCGGGTGTTCGTCCTGCCCCAGTTGTTGTCCTAGATGTTCCTGTGGTTCTTCCGGCTCCCTCTGCAAGACTCCCCCGTATTCCTCTTCTTCAATTGTGGTGTCTGTCACTGCACCCTCGCCGTGTGCCAGGCTGTGCTGGGTGCTGGGGCGGCTGTGGGGCCTCCTACTGTGCTCGACCTGGTTCCCCGTGTGGTTGAGGATGCCATCGTCCTGCGGAGAGCGTCGGTTCGCCCGGCTAGTGTTGACCAACACCAACCCAACACCAATCCGACTGTTCAACTATGTGTGACGTCACACATAGTTGTGTCGACATCCAGCATCCTCTGGGTCGACATCCGGCTCTGAGGATGTGCGGCCGGTGCCCAAGCGTTCCTGGCGATCTTCTGCTTGGGCTGATGTGGGAGAAATCGACGATGGTGGGTCTTCCAGCGACGGTGGTGTGGTTCCGGTTGCGTCGCATTCTTCAGTGGTGGCGAAGGTCCATGTGCCTGCGGCTACTGTGACGGTGTTTCGGACCTCCCTTCCGGTGTAGTGCCCTCGTCGGGTGATTCTGGTTCTACGTGGGGGGGTGGTTCCTCCTGCTGAGGTTTGTGGTGGGCGTGGTGACCTGGTGGTGGTGTTGAAAAAGGCAGCTCGCTCTGGGGGTTCCGTGCCCCCAGCTTCGTCCCCTGTTTCATCGGCGACTGTTTTGCCGCTTCTCCCGTCTCCAGCTGTCTCTTCTGTGTCTCCTGTGGTGTCGGGTGTGGTGTTACCGTCTCGGCGCCCTTCGTCTTCTTCTCCTGTGCGTCCGGCGGCGGGGCCGTCTCGGTGGCGTGCATCCGCTTCTTCGGTGTCTTCTGCTTCCAGGGAGAGGGTAGTTAGCTCTACCTTACCTCGTTATGCGACTACTGCCGCCCAGCTCCAGGAGCTGCCGCCTCCCCCTGATTTGGTGATTCCTGAGTTTATGCAACCACCCCTGAAGCAGGGGGATCGTTGTCCTACCGATATGGAGCTTTTAATATGGGAGGTCTATAAGCAGAAATATCCGCTGCATGAGTTCCTGGAGAAATATTCACTTCCCATTGAGGTGTTTCCTCCTTTCAAGTGATTTTTTTTTGTGTGTGTGTGTGCTATGTGTTGTGGGTGTGGGTGTGGTTGCGTGTGTGTGTGTGTGTGCATGTGTGCGTGCGTGTGTGCGTGCGTGTGTGTGTGTGCGTGTACGCGTGCGTGTGTGGGGGGGGGGGTGGGCCGGGTTTGTTTTCCCATACTTTGTGTGTTATGTTGTTTGTGTTGTTCTCGATTTATTGTTTTTGTATGCATGCTTGCATGTAACACTAACGTTTCCCTCCTGTCTCATACTGTTGTTATTTTGTACTGTATTGCATTGTGTTTATGCTAATTATTGTGGTTATGTTGTCGGCTCTTCAGGCCGGTATTTTATGTGATTTTGTACTTTGTGATTTGTGTTCTGCTCTGGTTTGTTCTCGGTTTATTATATTTATACGCATGCTTGCGTGTCTAGCACATGTTACCCTTAATGTTTATCTAGCAAATGTTACCCTCATGTTTTGTACTGTTGTTATTTCTGTACTGATTGTATTGTGTTTGTGTTTTTTGTTGATTTTTGTTGTCGGCCCTTCAGGCCGGTATTTAATGTATTTGTAAATTTGTCTTTTGTGTATTTGTGATTTTGTAATTTGTGTTCGTGTTCTGTTTTGTTCTCGTTTTATTGTATTTATACACATGCACGCATGTAAAAATATAAATAAAAACAACTTTTTTATAAACCAAAAGTCACAAATACAAGCAGACGTACACACACATGCTCCACAACCCATACATTCATAGAGAATAGCCTAGGTTTTGCTGCCATTTCCCCATTAATCAGATGTAATTAATGCCATATGAATCCCTAAAATGTATTAAGAACAAGATTTCAGTAACGCCACAGCTCATTCACCCCAAGTAATCTTAATTATTTGTACTGTTAATTTATATTAATACATACCAATCAGCAAGGTAACCATATTATTCAAGCAAGTCCAAAATATTATTGAATACCCACCTACAAACTATTCAAATGGATAAACCAGGGTGTATATCTCCTATTGAAATAAATATATTTGCAATTATTCATAAAAGGCTAAGGTTGTGATAAGGCGCACAAAAATATATGAATTTAACATCATTCACACAAAATGCAACACTTTATATACATGCAACATTATAGTATAGGGTAATTAAAAATTATGGGGGTGAATTAGAGATATGATAGATAATATGTGAAAATATATTCCTACCTTAAATGTTTAGTATAATTTCGAGGTAGGGGGGGTCTAAACCCCATAGTTATGGGTTAGGATAAGGAAAATTGGGTAATGGTAATTGTATAGTTTTAGTGAGTCATATACCTTTCTGACTAAGGTTAGGTTAAGGATGGTTAAGTTCAACTGATGTAGAGAAAATTCACATTATTAACATATTTTCCATTAACCCCCAGATAATAGAGGTTAGGTTGAGAATGGTTGTATTGACGTGAAAAAAATGGCTAAGAATATGATGCAATATTGAACCAAGATCCATGTATCAGAGGTTAGGTCCAGGGCGGTTTGGTTGATGCACAAACAATACTTTCCCCCAGAAATACTCTGCTCTGATCTCATCATACTACTTGCTAATCTATCCCCTATCTTACAGACTATATACCTCCACAAGATACATACTATCTTACATATCTATCTCTCGTATCAGGAGCGGTTGAGGGCCACAGGTCTAACAACACGGCAAACCAGGCATGACAGCAGATCTCACTGAAACTTATAATAATAATCATAATAATAATAATAATTCATTATCTTTTGGGACAGGAAGCCAGAGTGTATTCGTACACATTAGGCTTTTATCGTGGTTCCCACAGGTCGATTTACTGACCCCGCCCTGGACCCAACCCCACAGCAAGCCAACTAACTCCTGGGTACCTACTTACTGCTAGATGAACAGATGCACTAGGCGATAGGAAATGCGCCAAACCATTTCTGTCTTTCATTCCTGTCAAACCCGGGATTCGAACCCGGAATTCTCTACTGTGCGTTGAGAATGAACCCGACTGTACTACCTGGACTTTAAAAATACTGAACAATTTGGTAGATGTTGACCAGGAAAGTTTCTTCAAAACGTCAGATGTAACACGAAAAAGGAGCAACAGTTTCTAGTTCAACAAGCCACAATGTAGGACTGAGAACAGGAGATGTTTTTTTCACCCACAAGCATATAAACCCATGGAACTGCCTACCCGCCGCAGCCGTAAATGCCAAGACTGTTGAATTTCAAAATCCAACTAGAAAAGACTAGCAAAGCAAATGGGAGGGAGCTTCGACAAGCCGCCGACTTCCTGTCCTTGTGGAGGCCACCAGTGTCAGTGGCCCTCAGGTAAAATTCATATAAAATACAGTATCTGTGCATAGGGTTCAACCACAGCAAATTTCCTCAACCCCATCATCACCCAGCAAAAATCTGCTATGAGAATTACAACAAATTCTGTCTTCAAACAACACACCGCCCCTTCAAGTCCCTAACCATGTTAAACATGCACTCACTCCACATATTCTCTAGTGCTATTTACATGTACAAAACCTTGTTTTTAAATGCTAATCCTTATGTTGTTGTTGTTATAGATTCCGCTACTCGGAACAAGTTCCAGGTAACACGGGCTATGGTGACCCCGTAACTTACCTGGCACAGGAGCGGAGCAAGTAGCACGGGCTATGGTGAGGCGTTGTGGACTTACCTGGCACAGGAGCGGTGCTCGGCTAATCCTGATCTGAAACTTTTCTTTTATAGGTGTAATTGAACCCATGACCACCACACCAGAAATAAATATCTTTTTGATATCCCCAAAGTATGACTAAATCTGTGCAAACACTCCCTGCAAATAAAAGAACCCAGTCTATGAAACTCACTCCCTAATGAGGTAAAAAATATCCAACTTATGCCTCATTCAAAAGTAAAATAAAAAAGTACACACTTTCATCTTCATAGATTCCTATGAAGAGTTTGTGCTTCAAACTCACACTGTACCTTGTGCTACCCACTCCCCCAATATTAGTACTTAAGACTTGCATCTTCATTAGTGTAATCACTTCTGTCAATTGATATTGTAGTTATATATTGAAGTCAAATTTTGCTACAATGTACCTATTCTTCGTACCCTATCTGCTAGATTAAGGACCTGCCCGAAACTCTATGCGTGTTAGTGGCTTTACATGAATGTAAAAACACCAATGTCATATACTCTCATAAATCCAATGTATCTTCTTGAAAATAAAGAAATAAATATATAAATAAATAAATAAATAAATAAATAAATTACAAACGTCTTGCACTGCAACAGCTATGATTGAGAGTACATAATTGTCAATATATATAAAAACAACCGTCTCCAACCTTGACCACATTTGGGCAAATATAACCTCTCCGCCAACCTCTGGAATATCTCCGATGCTACAACAGACCTCTACCCAACATTCCTCCTAACAAGCATATATAAACCTTCTCTTGAAACAAAGAAATATGCGTTAGACTGCATACTGAAGCCTCCATAAGTAACTTTGTAGCTGCTGCTGACAATATAAACTGGGAAACAGAATTCGGAAAAATGACTAACACTAATCTAGGAGTGCTGACCATTCACCTGGGCTTTAGGAGACTCGAATCGCGGACCCCACGTGTGTGAGACCGAAGCTCTATCAACCGAGCTATTGAGTAGACTTAATAAGGAAAGTTTCCAGAAGCAACATCCTGCTGCCACACTGGAATTTTCGCCTTTTCCCTGACTATTACTAAAGTTCAGAGAAATTAGTGATCCATGTGCACGTCATATAAATTGTCATCTACACTTCCGTGGAAATAAATATTCTATTCATCTGGGAATTAGGAGACTCACCTGGGCCTTTTATAGAAGTGCAGACATTACTTCACAAAAACTCTGAGCCTCTACAATATCCGCTGTACTTTACTTACTAAGCAAATCTCAACTAAAAGGGCCAACAACCCTTGACTCACTAAGGGGTTACCTACTTCAGTAAATGAAAAACATGAATATGAGAAAAAATGCAGGCTAGGTATCATTCCTAAAGAATTGTTAAAGCAGTACTCGTCACTGCTTTCTAAGATAATAAAAAAAGAGGCCAAGAAAACCCAGTATGAAAATCATTTTAATCTTATAAAAGGTAACACGAAAAAAATGGAACACTATTTCCCAGATATTAGAGTCAAAGAAGAACTTGGATAAAAAGTTGTAAAGTTTTACAAAAACTTTTACAAAAGTAAGATAAAATAAAACAATATTCCAAGCTGGAAATAGTGAAATGTTATCAACCGCTTAAACGGTTATTAAATGCATTTTATTTTATTTAATTTTTATATAGAAGAGTTCTTAGAGTCTTGTAAAGCCACTAGCACGCTCAGGGTTTCGGGTAGATTTTAAATCTGAATTTTCCCTGGAATACTGCCCGCCAAATCGTTTAACAGTCAGGTACCCCTTTCACTGTTGGGTGAACAGAGGCGTACAGTTAAGTATTTGCGCCTAGTCAATCTTCTCCGGCCAGGATGCGAATTCAGTCTAAATTTATTTATTTATTTATTTATTTATTTATTTATTTATTTATTTATTTATACACAAGAAGGTACATTGGGTTTATTAGAGTACAGAGACTTGAAGTTTTACATTCTTGCAAAGCCACTAGCACGCATAGCGTTTCCGGCAGATCCTTAATCTAACATATAATTTATTTATTTATTTATATACAAGAAGGTACATTGGGTTTGTGAGGTTTGTGAGATTGGCATGGTGTTTATAATCTTGTAAAGCCACTAGTACGCGCAGCGTTTCCAGCAGATCCGTAATCTAACAGAAAATTTTAAGAAGGTAAATTCTAGCAGAATTTATAAAATGATAACAGGTACATTGCAAGAAAAAAATGAGATGAGAGAGATTAGTAGGTATATTAAAGCACATCGGTAGCTCTATTGCATAAAGCATTCATTGCATTGCTTGATTGCATTGACAGCTTGATTGATAATTTAACAAAGATTAATAGGCACAATACAGCATATTGATAGCACATATAATAAGACAGCAATGATCACAATGGTAAAGTTGTTTGGATTAGGTACATAAAGATTCGGAGATTGGGTAGTACTAGATACAGTGCAATTTTACAGCACAAGGTAGGAAACTATGAAGATGAAATTAGGTACTTTTGTTTTTGTTTTTGAATGAGGCAAAAGTTGGACAGCTTTTCAATTCATTAGGGAGCGAGTTTCATAGGCTCGCGTTCCAAATCGCTCGCGAAATGCGGGACGAGTGTGTTACCACGCGTCACGGGGACTGCTGTAGTTTCTTTTTAATAGTTTCCAATATTTTCTTTTCATCCATTCACACCTTCCTTGCAAATGAGATCCCAGCATCCCAAACAAATATAAGTGACTATCTGTATGGCAGTTATCCCGAGTCTCTGTATCTGTCGCCAGCTCTGATATGGGAGCATCATGGGGAAACTTCAGGGTCGTCATCACTGATCTCTTTCAAAAAATATGTACCACAAAGGAGAATGAAAAGAAAGGGAACTAGATGGATGACTTAGGCAGTAAAACAAGCACTGATAACTCTGGAGAATGTATAAATCCACGACGGACATCATTAATTATGAGATATACAAAAGAACACTAAACTCAACCACAGGAAATCAGATAAGCCAAACAAAAGGCTACGAAAGAAAGCTTGCCCAAAACATAAAGAAAGATCCAAAATTGTTCTATGCTTATATGAGAAGTAAATCCAAAACAAAAAACTCTGTAGGACCCTTAAAAGATGAGACTAACCAAGTTATAATGGACGATAAAAGTGCAACAAACACTCTAAATGAATATTTTACATCAGTGTTCACACTAGAAAGATTACATGACATCCCATCACCCACACAAATGTTTGAAGGAGGCGACTTGTACCTATAACATGTGACATAATCAGGAAGAGAACTGACAAACTAAAAGAATCAAAGCCCTAGGTGTGGATGGAATCCAATCCAAAGTCATAAAGGAACTGGCAGAAGAATTATGCTTACCGCTGAAGCTACTTTTCCACAAAATCTCTGGAACAATGGAGAGTCCCCCTAGATTGGAAATATGCAAATATCACCCCTATTTTCAACAAAGGCAGAAAGAGCTCTGTAGAAAACGACCGACCGATCAGCTTGACATCATACATCTGCAAGTTCATGGAGAGAATCCTAAGGGAGGAAATCATTCATCATCATTCAGTAAAAAATCTTTTTTTTTTTTTTAGATATATACAAGAGTTGTTACATTCTTGTACAGCCACTAGTACGCGTAGCGTTTCGGGCAGGTCCCAGGAATACGATCCCCGCCGCGAAGAATCGTTTTTTCATCCAAGTACACATTTTACTGTTGCGTTAAACAGAGGCTACAGTTAAGGAATTGCGCCCAGTAAATCCTCCCCGGCCAGGATACGAACCCATGACATAGTGCTCGCGGAACGCCAGGCGAGTGTCTTACCACTACACCACGGAGACTGCCAATCTTGTAAAATCGACACAACATGGGTTTGTTAAAAATAGATCCGGCCTAACAAACCTGCTCACATTTTGGTAACGGTAACCAGCTACTCAGACAACGAACTCCTGGTGGCTGTAATATACAGGGATTTTGCTAAAGTCTCTGATAAGGTACCACATGAAAGACTGCAAGGAAATTACAGGCACGTGGAATAAATAGTAAAATATTAGAATGAACAAAGCAATGGTTAAAATAAAGAAAACAAAGGGTCGGACCAAATGCGAATGAATCTGACTGGAGAAATTTGATGAGGGGTACCGCAGGGGTATATATATATATATTGATGTCATATACATCAATGACATAGATAAGAATATTACAAACCACACCATAAGATTTACAAATGACACAAAGACTTATGGGAAATTGGGAAATGATAATGATATTGAATCCATACAAACAGATCTATATGAACTCCACAAATGGCCAGAAGACTGGCCAATGCTTTTTAATATCGACAAATGTAAGACCTTGCATGTGGGGCATAGCAACCCACGCCACAACTACCAAATTCACAGCATTACATTACAGCAGATTGATGAAGAAAATTACAATTTGAGTCACACTCCATTCACTGAAAGTTGCACAACAGTAAGGAGCAGCATTAAAAAAAGACCCGCTCTCGCACAAGACAGCACATATTGCTTATAGGAACTATTTGGCTGATTAATCAGTACAGATGTGGTATATGCCACGTTATATTTTGTTTTTAAGGTACCAACTCTTCTTATAGAAATACTAAACACCAGTTTTAATATTAGGAATTTCTTTTTCAGTTTTTTTAAACAATAGAGATTTTATGCAATATTTGACAATATCCTGAGTTACTTTACAATTTATATAAATATTTTCGTTTTGTTTTATTATTTTATAAAACTGTAATATCAATATAGGTTTAGGTTAAGTACTAATTGTAATTAAGAAGCAATAAGGTGCTTATCTTAACATACTAAGAAGGTTAGGTTAGGTCGGTGTTTTCTGTTCAGCTTTTCAAGGTAAACTAAAATATTCACAATAAATTAGTATGTTACATATGCACTTATTAATAAGCCAATATTGACTATAAGCAAGTGCGAGAACGGATTGCAAAAAAGCTAACTAAACCCTTGGAATAATCAAGTTATTATACTTTAAGGAAAAGAAGGTAGTGATTCAATTGTATAAATCTCTAGTGCGCCCAAATTTGGATTACTGTACCCAAGAATGGAGACCTCATCTTCGGAAGGATATAGCTGCTCTGGAGAGAGAGTGTAACACCGGGCAACAAAAAAATCATTCCAGAGCTAAGTCATCTCTCGTATCAGGAACGTTTGAAGGCCACAGGGCTAACAACATTGCAAACCAGACGTGACAGGGCGGATCTCATTAAAACTTTTAAAATACTGAATAATTTGGAGGATGTTGATCCGGACAATTTCTTCATAAGGTCAGATTTACCCGAGTTTACCTGAGAGTCATTAACACGAGTGACCTCGACGAGGACAGGAAGCCGGCGGCATGTCGAGGGTCTCCCCATTTGCCTTGATGATATTTTCCAGCTGTATTTTAAATGTTAACAGTTTTAGCATTTACGGCTTCGGCGGGTAGGTGGTTTTGGGTTTTACTTTTGAACAGGGCATAGGTTGGACAATTTTTTAATTCATCAGGGAGTGAGTTCCATAGACTAACCCTTTTATTTGCATGGAGTGTTTGCACAGATTTAATGTGACTCTGGGGGATATCAAAGAGATATTTATTTCTTGTGTGGTGCTTATGGGTTCTATTACACCTATCAATGAAAAGTTTCAAATCAAGATTAGGATTTAGGAACAAGGTTTTGTACATGTAGATAGCACATGAGAATGTGTGGAGTGAGTGAGTATATGTTTAGCATGTTAAGGGACTTACACAAAGGGGCTGTGTGTGTGCGTTGTCTGAAGAAAGAGTTTGTTACAGTTCTAATAGCAGATTTTTGCTGAGTGATGATGGGCTTGAGGTAATTTACAGTGGTTGAACCCCCATGCTAAACTATGTACTACGAAGATAAATTTACCCAAATAAAGAGCAACATTAAACAAACATGGAGAACAATTTCACAAATATTGGGATCAAAGAAGTCTTTAAATAACAAACCGAATCTCCTGTCTAATAACGATGGTCAGCTTTCAGCCTCTGATTCTGCTATTGAGTTCAATAGGTTCTTCTCTTCCATTGGTTCATCCCTTGCTAATGATATTCTATCTTCCAGTACTGACATTAAGGACTATCTGACAGGGAACTATCCCCAGTCTCTGTACCTAAAGCCTATTAATTCCATTGACGTCAATGAGATAATCCTTTCCCTTAAAACCAAGTCTGGTGCCCTTGAGGAGATACCAACTTTAATCTACAAAAAAGCCTCCAGATCTTTAGGACCTGCTATTGCTTTGCTCTTCAACAAGTCACTTGAACTCCAAACCTTTCCAGATATTCTAAAAAAAGCGAGAGTAACGCCTGTCCACAAATGTGGTGATCTCACAGATGTTAACAACTACAGACCTATATCAATCCTGCCAAACTTGTCAAAAATTTTTGAAAAACTAATCTATAAGCAGCTTTACTCATATCTAGCCAAACTCAATATACTTAGCCCTTGCCAATATGGCTTCAGGCCCAAAAAAAGCACTAACGATGCACTTATTAGTATGCTTAACTCGATTCATACAGCTCTTGATAAAAATGAGTTCCCTGTTGGGTTATTTGTGGACCTGCGTAAAGCTTTCGATACTGTCAGCCACCAAAACCTTCTTCTTAAATTACATCATTATGGTGTCAGAGGACACTCCCTACAATACCTCAAATCCTACCTTACTGACAGGCTCCAATGCGTTTCTGTGAATAATACAATTTCTCCCACCCTACCCATCAACATTGGTGTTCCCCAGGGCAGCATACTTGGCCCTCTCCTCTTTCTCATCTACATTAATGACCTTCCAAATGCCTCCCAACACCTCAAACCAATCCTATTTGCTGACGACACAACCTTCATTTACTCCAGTCCTGATCCCCTTGCTCTAAATGCCACAGTAAATACTGAGCTAAATAAAGTCCATCTGTGGCTAACTGCCAACAAACTCACCCTTAACATTGACAAAACTTTCTATATTCTGTTTGGCAATAAATCCTCTAATCAAATAAATCTCAAAATAAACAATACCCAAATTTGTAACAAATTAGATGGCAAATTCCTTGGCATTCTCATTGACCACAAGCTGAATTTCCAGGGACACATTCTAAACATATCTAAAAAAGTTTCAAAAACTGTGGGCATTCTTTCTAAGATCAGATATTATGTACCACGCCCTGCCCTGGTGACTCTCTATTACTCCCTTATCTATCCATATCTCAACTATGGTATTTGTGCTTGGGGCTCTACTACCCAAAATCATTTACGTCCTCTAATTACTCAACACAAAGCTGCTATTAGGACAATATCCAATTCTGGCCCCAGACATCACTCGGTACCCCTATTCAAATCCCTGAATATGTTAGACATTAAGTCACTGCACATTCTCTCATGTGTACTATACATATACAAAACGCTAAATTGTAATGCCAATCCTGATCTCAAAAGCTTCATAGAAGGTTGTAACAGAACCCATGAGCATCACACCAGAAATAAATACAGTTTTGATATTCCTAGAGTACGACTTAATCAAACCAGAAATGCTCTACAAATCAAGGGGCCCAGAATGTGGAATGACCTTCCCAACCATGTTAAAGACAGTACCTCTCTCAACCAGTTTAAGATAAAAACTAAACACTACCTAATAAATTCCCTGTAACCTACCTCACTCCTCTATTGTCAACCCATGTCCGTTATTTTCTTTTTTTTTAATCAACACTGTTTGTCAACCTATTGTATTTGTGCTGCTTTTTCAGTCATGTTCCCCCTTTTTTTTTTATCTTTATTTGTATTTGTTCTCAACACTTTTTATTCTTTATGCTCAATTAGTATTAAGTTCTAGATATTAATGTTTTTCTTGCCCGAAACGCATTGCGTAATAGTGGCTTTAGGCATTGTATGTACTAGCTCTATCTATATATCAATCCATTAATGTAACATCACTTGTATGTATATACCTTACCTGAATAAACATCTGAATCTGAATCTAAACATCTGAATCTGATGCACAAATACCGTATGAAAGATAGGGATAGATTAGTGCGTAGTATAATGAGAGGAGAGCAGAGTGGGGAACATAATATTTGATTTTAGAAAGTATAACGACCGTTTTTGAGACATTTTTTGCGATGTGTTGTATGTGGGTGCTGAAGTTTAGTCTTTTGTCTGTGTATATAGACCAAGGAACTTTCCCTCATTTTTATTGGTAATGTTAACATTGTCTATCTGAAGCTGACTCTGATTTGATGATTTACTACCAAATAAAATGTAGTAGGTCTTTTTAATATTTAGTGTAAGTTTGTTGGTTGACTTCCATGAGTGGAATTTTTTTTAATTTATTGTTGACAATATTATTTGTTGTGTGGGGGTTGGGATTATAATAGATGAAGGTAGTATCGTCAGCAAATAGTATAGGGTTAAGAATGTTAGAAACATTTTGCAAATCATTGCTGTATATAAGAAATAGGAGAGGTCCCAAAGTCCTGCCCGGTGGCACCCCCTACTGTCATTGGTAGAGTGGGGAAGGCTAAGCTATTGATGGTTACATATTGGTGTCTGTTACTGAGATAGGAACGAATATAATCCAGAACAAGGCCTCGGATACCATAGTAGCGAAGTTTAAGTAAGAAGTTATGGTTTACAGTATCTAAGGCTGTTCTCGGGTTAATGAAGAAGCCAATTGGAAACTCGTTTTTGTCAAGGGCTGTGTAGATTTTATCAAGAAGACTAATAATGGAATCATTGGTACTCTTTTGCGAATGGAAGCCGAACTGGCAGGAACTTAATATGTTCAGTTTTACAAAGTAGGAATAGAGCTGTTTGTAAATATTTTTTTTCAAATATTTTTAAAACAGTAGGTAGATTTGATATTGGTCTGTAATTGTTTATGTCAGCTGTCTCGCCTCCTTTTTGAACTGACTTCACTCTTGTTTTTTTTAAAGATATCAGGAAAAGTATGCCACTCTAGAGATTTGTTGAATAGCAGAGCTATGGGTAGTGCAAGAGCGGGAGCAGCACTCTAATATATCATAGATGCTAATGTTCCCAGCTTAGGTTTTAAGTGATCGAATTATGGATATAATGTCTGTCGAGCTGACAGGTAAAAAAAGGAGAAGAGAGTTAGGGTAGCTGCCGGTGAGACATGTAGTAACATGTGTCTGGGTCTCTGGGATTTTTCTGGCAAGGTTAACACCAATTGATGAAAAAAAGCTATTGAATTCCGCTGTAATATCTAAGTCTGTTGCAAGTGTGTAACCATCTTTGGAGAATTTTATATGATTGTTATGTGATTGTTGTTTAGACCCCTAGAATGTTAGAGATGGCTTTCCATGTACTTTTCATATTTCTTTTGTTTCTTAACTACTTTTTTGTTACTAGTCCAATACTATGTTTTTTTCATATTCGTGTTTTGGTGCCTTCTATTGATAATTACTTACTTACTTCATATTCGTGTTTCTTGTTAATTGTTTTAAGTATGCAACTTGTGAGCCAGGGGTTGTTTAACCTTTCGGTAGTTACTTGCTTAGTGAGGAGAGGACAGTGTGTTGTAGAGTTTTGGATAGAAAGATGTCGTCTATTGAATTTATATCCTGTGTATTGTTGAGTTCTGTTACGAACCCGGATCCAGCGTCCGAGCACGGAGCAGTGACGACCGCGCCATCTGTGGGTCAGCTCCCGAAACCCCCTCCAAACGGACGACGACACCTGGTGAAGACGACGAGTATTGGCCACAAGGGCCAGTTTCCAGTCCTGTTCAGCGCTCAACACAGCCGCTGCTGACCTCTGGTGAGGTGGTGCTCAGACACCAGCGCCATCTATGGAGTGGATAGGTGGGCGTTTGTGTCTGAGCCTGTAAGTGAGGTGTTTTAGTGTCCCTGTTATTGATGACGTGTCTGCTTACAGAGTCGACCTGGGACTGCTGTGATGGAAGTCGAGTCAGTCTACTCAAGGCAGCCGTCTCCATACCTTGTGCTTTGCTGCAGCAGCTGTGAAGTCGTCCCCCGGAAGAACACTGTGGTGTTACCCTGCCAGTGGAGTGGCAGTAGAAGGATTACCCGGGACCGACGGCTGGAGACGATTATCCACTGGGGTATTGAGGACAGGAGAGTGATTGGTGGTATCACACGAGGCTCCTGTCTAGGGCATTACCCTAATATCGCCCGTGGAGCGGCCTGACCAGCCTTGCTGATCCGGAACCTGCCAGTAGACCTGCTGGACGTGTGGTTGACGGCCTCCACGGCGGTGCCCCCAGTGGACCTGTGTTTTGGCTGACCTGTGGCCAGGGTAGGCTCAACTTCTCAGAAGAATTCGTCAAGGGACCACGAAAGCACCGAGGACTCAGCACCGAGAGCTTTGCACCAGAGTCTTCAGCAGAAGACAACGATTGTGAATAATCCCCCTGTATAGTGTTTATACCCCTCCCCCTGTGCACTCTTTTATATATTATTTATATGGTGATGGTAAATTATAATCTTAAGTTCTTAACTTTCTTTCTCTTCCCCCTTTAAGTTTCTTGCGTCACGGATCACATCCCTTGAAAGCCACTACTGGCTTGGGGTCGGATACAACTTCCTCTAACAACATCAGAGTAAGAACCCCGTTGCGTCCCGAGAGGGCCGTAACATAATTGGCATCCCCAGCGGGATCCGACCCCTTGTTAAGTATATTTGACAGGGGTGGTGAAGTGGCGTAATCCCTGTATATAATTCCCCGTGTGTGACGATTGGGACGTTATACGTCCTGTGCGGTGCTCAAGAGTGACTAAGTGCGATATTGTGCAGTGCGGTGTTCGCTGTGATTAAGCGATTAAGTGCAATATTGTGTAGTGCGGTGCTCGTCGTGATTAAGTGCAATATTGTAGAACGAAGTGTTCGCTGTGATTCAGTGCAATATTGGGTAGTGCGGTGCCCGAAGTGATTACGTGCAATATTGGCAAGTGCAGTGTTTGGTGCGATAAAGTGCAATATTGACGTAGAACAGTGCTCGGTGCGTTAAGTGCTAACGTGTAAGCAGTGTGTTAAGTGCTAAGTGTTCCATCTGTGACAATGGCAGAAAAAGCTACCATCGATGATCTGGACGAGGTTCAGGCTTTTCTGAACAGAGAGGATTGTCTTGCCAGATTAAAATATCTGAGCAAACCAGAGCTTGTACTAGTGAGCGCCTACCTGGAGATCAAGATCCGTGCCAGTGATTCCCGTGTGGAGATCTTGTCCAAGGTTCACCGGCACCTGAAGGCAGAAGAGAAACAGGAAGGCGAGACTCCTAGTACAAGGCAAGGTGAGGAAATAGCTTCCACGGAAAAGGAAGATAAGGGCAGTGACGTTGACAGTGATGCAGGTGAGCTTAACATTAGCTTTCTTACAGTCAAAATGCGTGCCCTAGAGATCAATCGTGAAATAGAATGGAAGAAATTAGAAATGGAACGAGAGAGACAAGATAAAGAATTAGAGATGAGACGTTTAGAATTAGAGGAAAGGAAAGCAGAAAGAGAAAGAGAAGAGAAACGAGAAAGAGAAGAACGAGAAAGAGAAGAGAAACGAGAAAGAGAAGAACGAGAAAGAGAAGAGAGACGAGAAAGAGAAAGATAAGAACGAGAAAGAGAAGAGAGACGAGAGAGAGAAGAACGAGAGCGAGAGAGAGAAGAGCGAGAGCGAGAAAGAGAAGAACGAGACAGACAAGAACGACGAGACAGAGAGGAAAGAGAGAGACAACATGAACTAGAAGTTTTGCGATTAGGCGGTGGTCGGAGGCAAACAACGGACACCAGTAGCTTCGATCCGGTAAGAAACATCAAAATGGTCCCCAAATTCCATGAGAAGGAAGTGTCAAAGTTCTTTGCAGCCTTCGAGAAAGTTGCTGCCTCTTTGGAGTGGCCAAGGGAGAATTGGGCCATCATGATACAGTCAGTCTTGACTGGGAAGGCCCAAATCGCTTACTCCACGTTATCCCTTGACGACTCCGGCGATTATGACAAGGTGAAGAAGGTTGTGCTCATGGCATACCAATTGGTACCTGAGGCATACAGGCAGAAGTTCCGAAACCTGAAAAAGACCTCAGAGCACACGTTCACCGAATTCGCCACGATCAAGGAGCGACTTTTCCAGGAATGGTGTGCCTCTCGGAAGGTGGAGACCAAGGAAGACCTCGAGCAGCTGATTCTGCTAGAGGACTTCAAGGATTGTATGTCTGGAGACCTGAAGACGTACCTAGAGGAACAGCAGGTAGAGACCTTGAGTGCGGCAGCCACCATGGCTGAAGAGTATATCCTGACTCATAGGCAGTCTGCTAAGTACGTCCCAAGGCATTACCAACGCCGATTTGAGAAACCTCATGACGAAGAAGAGACCCCCGTCCCACGAAGCGCTAAGAAGACGCCCCCAAGTAGCCCTCGAAGAACAAGTCCTAGCAGTCCGAAACACCGGAGCCCGAGGAGGAATATGGTGTGCTGGACTTGTGGGCAGAAAGGGCATGTAGCTGCTATGTGCCGAGGCAGAAGAGGTGGCGGCCCACGAAGGGAGGTGATGTTGATGAGCTGTGGAACATCACCAGCAGGAAACCAGTCTACGACTACGCAGGAAGAACCCAGATTGTTTTCCCCTCACACTTCAGGCGGGTATGTATCGAGTGATCATACTGGTAGATCAGTTGTAGTGCTCAGGGATAGTGGAGCAGCCCAGTCCCTGATCGTGAAGAGCTCGTTACCCGAGGGAGTAAGTGTAGACGGGAGACAAAAGGTTGTCCTGGTTGGGTTTCCAAGGACGCGGTACATCGCCCCCTTAGTGCCAGTACATCTCGATTCGCCTTATTTCAGCGGCACTTGCGAGTTGGCAGTAGTCGATACCCTCCCTGTGGCTGGGATTGACGTGATACTAGCCAACGACTTGGTGACAGATTGGAGCAACAATCTTCCCAAGGTCGTGGACGAGTCAGCCGAAACAGCAAGGTCGGAGGTGACAACAGGCAATGGTAATGTCCAGGTAAAGACAGACCCGGATTTAAGTGTGTTTAATTCTTCCTCTCACCCGCAGATCGACAGTATTCTAACAGTGTCTCCTGATTCTTCTCCCGACGAGAAACATGGGGTTACGATGGCAGAAGTACCTGAGCTAGAAGAGAGGCCTTGTGTGCAGGCACCCACGGATACCAACGAGTCTGGAGCGAAGGCGGAGGTGTACTTGCGGTATGGCAAGGTACAGCGTTCATTGAACCGGCCAGAGATTCCCCAGACGTCGGAGATATGTGAGGCATGTACGAAGGGTCTAGTGCCCTCTTTGGTCCAAACCAGGCTAATAGATGTAGCCGGCTATGGACATTTTAAGCTCAGGAAACTCGTCCCTAAGTTAACCAAATGTTTCTTAGCGGTATTTTTGATTCTCGTGTGTGTTCTCAGTAAGGACCAGTGGACGACCCGACAGATGATGGCTCCCGTGAACATCGTGAAGAGATCCCAGGGATTATAGACGTGCATTATGCGTGTTGCAGTCGAAGAAGGGACCTGGAAGGTAATGGTTGATACAGGAGGTACGCGATACGATAATATGAGTGACTGTTTCCGACAGGTTGACACCCCCCGCGTGACTGCTGAGCCTCAATGCAGCGTTATGTGGAACGTTGGTCGACCTGACGGTGGCAGAGCAAATGCCATCTGCGACGTACGAACAGCCCCGTTGGGACTAGGTGTGGACCTAGTAGAGTATGCTGTAAGTACTATTTTACCCACTGTCGCTGTCGCTCTGAATTATCAGACCCCTGTATTCCAGGTTCCTGTCTCCCTGAAGGACTACCGGACCGGTACTAGAAATGCCGTCTGTAACCAGCCATCATCGGCGCCACAACACAGGGAAGTGTCGAGTCGCCCCAGATCGTGTCTACGCCGATCCTTACTCGAGAGATGTGAAATGATGCCCCTGCTTGACATCGCAGTGGAGACGTGGAAGATTACGCCAGACAGATCATCGTCTTCTATCTGCAAGTTCCCGTTGTGCCGGAGTTGTCCAGTTGAACAATTCTGTGGACGAGACAGCCTCGCCGTGCCAGTTTACAGTAATTGTGAGTCCATTTGGAGATGTGTCGCCGTACTAATTTGGTTTGTGTCTCTTTTTATAGAACCCCAAACCAAATTCTTTTTGGTGGGGAGGTGTTTCGAACCCGGATCCAGCGTCCGAGCACGGAGCAGTGACGACCGCGCCATCTGTGGGTCAGCTCCCGAAAACCCCTCCAAACGGACGACGACACCTGGTGAAGACGACGAGTATTGGCCACAAGGGCCAGTTTCCAGTCCTGTTCAGCGCTCAACACAGCCGCTGCTGACCTCTGGTGAGGTGGTGCTCAGACACCAGCGCCATCTATGGAGTGGATAGGTGGGCGTTTGTGTCTGAGCCTGTAAGTGAGGTGTTTTAGTGTCCCTGTTATTGATGATGTGTCTGCTTACAGAGTCGACCTGGGACTGCTGTGATGGAAGTCGAGTCAGTCTACCCAAGGCAGCCGTCTCCATACCTTGTGCTTTGCTGCAGCAGCTGTGAAGTCGTCCCCCAGAAGAACACTGTGGTGTTACCCTGCCAGTGGAGTGGCAGTAGAAGGATTACCCGGGACCGACGGCTGGAGACGATTATCCACTGGGGTATTGAGGACAGGAGAGTGATTGGTGGTATCACACGAGGCTCCTGTCTAGGGCATTACCCTAATATCGCCCGTGGAGCGGCCTGACCAGCCTTGCTGATCCGGAACCTGCCAGTAGACCTGCTGGACGTGTGGTTGACGGCCTCCACGGCGGTGCCCCCAGTGGACCTGTGTTTTGGCTGACCTGTGGCCAGGGTAGGCTCAACTTCTCAGAAGAATTCGTCAAGGGACCACGAAAGCACCGAGGACTCAGCACCGAGAGCTTTGCACCAGAGTCTTCAGCAGAAGACAACGATTGTGAATAATCCCCCTGTATAGTGTTTATACCCCTCCCCCTGTGCACTCTTTTATATATTATTTATATGGTGACGGTAAATTATAATCTTAAGTTCTTAACTTTCTTTCCCTTCCCCCTTTAAGTTTCTTTCGTCACGGATCACATCCCTTGAAAGCCACTACTGGCTTGGGGTCGGATACAACTTCCTCTAACAACATCAGAGTAAGAACCCCGTTGCGTCCCGAGAGGGCCGTAACAAGTTCAGATTTTCAATTTATATTGTGAAGTGCATTTGTGAGGTTCCTTATTGCTGATTTGCTGTGTAGTCTAAAGGTACGTTTTTTGGTAACGGAAAGTGTTATGTCCATGTTTGCTGAGAGGAAGGTAGAATAGTGATCGGTTGTTCTGTCAGTGATTATACCAGAGACAAGGATAGCTGTTATATTAGTCTATATGTGGTCCAGGGATGTAGCAGATGTTTGAGTGGGCTTGGTGATTGTTCGTGTGTGGGCTTGGTGATTGTGGGGATTAGCATGGAGGAGTTTATGCTATTTAGGAAGTATTCGACTTGGGGGCTATTTTTTTTTTTTTTTTTTTTTTTTTTTTTACAGCAGTCAATGTTGAAGCCACCTCCTAGGATAATGTGGCTTTTGTTGAGTTTGTTGTTTATGATTAGGTTCCTTATGTTATCAGAGAATGTAATTGCATTAGTATTCGAAAATATATAAATAGCTCCAATAGTTATTGACGATTTAAGGGATTTGATCGGGAATTGAGCAGAGGTATGTTCAAAGGTATAGTCTCTTGCTAAAAAATAATTGTGCAAATGAAGTTATCTTGATAATAGACAGCTGTACCACCTTTTTTGTCAGGCCTGCAGTTGTGAATGACTTTATATCCAGCTAAGTTGTATAGTTGGGTGTGGTCTTTACTTAGCCATGTTTCTGTTAAAATAATGAAAGATAGTTTGTTTATAGCCCAGTGCTTCAAGTAGCGCACTGATATCATCAAACTGTTTCCCAAGTGATCTGATATTTTGGTTGAATACGAACAGGTTAGTGTTATTTTGGAGTTTGGTTTTTGCAGTAGTCTTGTGTAGTAACTGCAATGGTGATGATCAATATGCTGGCTATTGAAGATACGTGATAATAATGGAGAAGACTAAGTATATTTGAGTGTTACTCTTTTCTTCAAATATTATATAATAAGAATTATGTCCTTTCTACATTTAATGTCATCAAAAATCTTATATTTCTTTGATAATGTGTTTATTCATGTCCTCTTTGTTCCTTGTTTAATTTTAGTATTGGCCCCATTAAACTTAAATTATATTTATTACTCTGTGTACTGTTATATTACAAGAAAATGTTATCAGAAAGTGTCCACTTTCTGTTTTACATTACCTTAAATACCTTAGTATTAAATATCTTAGTATTAAATACCTTAGTATTTAAATTATTCCAATGCAATTAAACTTCTGACTCCATAATGTAATAGTGTATGTCTTTCATCTATAGATTTCACTTTTTTTGTATTCATTTGTTATTTTTCTTGAACGTTCTCATTTTGTTAGCTAATTTCTCTTTTAGCATTGTTTTACCCCCTCACACCCTTAGTTAAATTTGTTCCTATATTTTTAAGTTTTGCAGGAAACGCTTTGCATAATGGTGACTTCAATAGTATGTGTAACTGCTCTCCCTACAATTGTACATTACTCTTATGTTCTTTCTATGTACACATTCTTTTGAATAAGTAGTATGTTATTATTATATTATGATTATATTTATTAATATTAATAATTACTCATTGGAGTCAAGTCATTTTGTTGTTACAGTACTTAGAATAATTTGGAAATGCTGTTTTGGATTTATAGGGTTAGAAAAAAATTTCTTTATGATTTTAGTGTACACAGCTTATACTTTCCTCAAATACATATTTCCTATATCTATTAGAAGTGAGATATGATACAGTGCAAGAATGACAGATATTCGATCATTTATAATAAAAATTATGTGATATTTCAGTCAACGTATCTTTAGATTGATCTCCTAATTTACAAAAGGTACGATTGCAATATTTTGGAGGAACAATAAACACTTCCCCGTAACTCTTCCCATTACGTAACCTTGCACTGTTCATATATTTTTTTGTGATGCCAGAAAAATGTAAATGTAATATAGATTGCATTTAGCAATGTCCCAAAAGGTCACTAATAATACAGTTGTGGTCGTCATGTAAACCCCACCCTAACCACTCTGCTAACCTCACTGCAGGTGCTGAGCAACCCTGGAGGTGCAGCGTTGGTATGGGAGAGGGCCAGCCATGGTTCAATACCCCAGGGTGCCCTGCAGGGAGGCCACTCCGAGACGGGGGAACCTCTCTATTTTGGCCGCTTCAACTACGCCGGCTCCATCATCAGTGGGGTGGTAAGTGGGTGAGAAGGGTATTTCGTTGTGGGAAAAAATATTGACCTCATATAAAGCAAATCATTGTCCAAAACGAAAACAATTCTGACTGGAGACATATGGCGAGTGGGTATCGCAAGTGTCCATTTTGAGGCCAACTTTTGTCATATATATCAAATTTACGCTGACACTAATATTTATGGAAAGTGGGAAGTGAAAATTATATTGAGGTCTTACAAAGAGATCTACATAAATTCTACAAATGGTCGAAGACTGGCAAATGCTTTTTAATATTGAAAAATGCATGACCTTGCATGTGGGGCATAACAATGCATGTCACAACTACCACATAAACAACATTACCTTGCAGAAGATTGATGATGAAAAAGACCTTGGAGTCGGAACACACCAGTCATTGTAAGTTGAGTAACAAGTGTGAGCTGCAGTGTGAACAAAAATCTAGGAATAGTCAAACGGACCTTTAGCTTAAAGAAAAAGAAGGTACCGGTAGTTATTCATCTGTATAAATCTCTGGTGCGCTGCTACTTGGATTATTGTATCCAAGCATCATCGTCAGGAAGACATCTTCTCTGGATAAAGTTCATCACCGAGCGACAAAATTATTCCAGAATTAAGTTGACTCTCATATCAAGAACGGGTGAGGGCCACAGCGCTAACAACACTGCAAATAAATAAATAAATAAATGTTTATTTAGGTAAGGTACGTACATACAAGAAATTTTTACAAAGATTGGTGGACTTATAGATAGAGCTAGTACATACAATGCCTGAAGCCACTATTATGCAAAGCGTTTCGGGCAAACCTATCAGGTTTGCAGTGTTCCGCCCTATCAGGCATGATAGGGCGGATCTCATCGAAACTTTTAAGATACTGAACAATTTGGAGGATGTTGATTCGGACAATTTCTTCAAATTCAAAAGTGTAAGGTCAAATGTAACACAAATAAGGAGAAACGGTTTCAAGCTCAACAATCCACAATATAGGACTGTTGTTTACCTGTGACAGGTAAACAACCTGTTCTATATAGACATGCTTAAAAAAAAACAGTGCCATCTGTTGGACGTAAGAGCAACAAACGCTGTAATCTCCAAAAGTTCCTTAACGCTTGCTTGAAATTTTGACACAACGTTCCATTCGAATGCGCACATGTTTTTAAATACATATTTTATTTATACCACACATGTAACAGGTAAAAACATGCTTTAAAAAAAACAGCGCCATCTGTTGCACGTAAACGCAACACACGCTATACTAAATATGTTACGATTCCATTTTAATGTTTCCGATTGCATTGATAAATATAATTTTCATTAATTTTGACTTATTTTCAGTTTGATTTAATTATTTTGTGTGACATTGTATTGGAATTGAGCTGTGATATTGACCATGCCATTCATTTCGTGAGTATAAGTATAGATGCCACACCTGTGACAGGTAAAAAAAAAAAAACTTTTTCTAAAAAAGAGCCATCTGTTGGATGTAATAGCAAAACATGCTATACTAAATATGTTACGATTCCATTTCAATGTTTCTGATTGCATTGATAAATTGAATTTTCATAGAATTTGATTTATTTTCATTTTCATTTAATTATTTTGTGTGATATTGCATTGGAATTGAGCTGTGTTGTTTACCATACCATTCATTTTGTATGTATAGTATATTTTTGTATTTTTTTCATTTTTTATGTCGTTTTTTTAGTTGTTCTTATTTTTCAGTGATGGGAATATCGACTCATTTGATGTTCCTATTTTTCTGATAGGAACATCAGACCATTTGGGAACACATCAGACGAGGGAGTGGGGAAGATGAGGGGAAGGGAGTGGGGGATGGTGGGGAGGAAGAGGAGACTGGGGAAGGGGTAATGGTGGTGTGGATGAGGGGATGGGGGATTGATGGGGAGGACGAGGGGATGGGGGAGTGGGGGATGGTGGGGAGGACGAGGGGAAAGGGGAGGGGAGAATGGTGGGGAGGACTAGGGGATGGGGGAGCGGGGAATGGTTGGGAGGACGGGGGAGGAGGGAATGGTGGGGGATAACTTGGGGGGGGGAACAGGGGGAGGGTTACTGTGGCTCAGTAACGTGCATGCATTGATGAGCCACAGCAACGCGTGGCCGGGTACAGCTAGTAGAAAATAAGAGAACAGAAACAAAACACAGCAACAAGCATAACAGTACAGAGTTACAAGCTAAAGAGCTTGACAAATGAAAGAGCGTAACAAGCAAAGCAGGAAATAAATTACAGAACATTAACACAGAAACATAGCACAGAAATACACACCAAACACAATTTTTTTTTTATTAACACGACGAATTCCCGCCCCTAGCTGCCCAGTAAGCAGCAATCTCATGCGGTTGACGCCCATAATACGGCAAAGGGTTGGAACTTGGTTTGGGCGTAAGTTCCGGCTGAGGTTCAGGCGAAGGGTCGGGCTGCAAAGAAGCCGGGGAGACGATCGAGGGTCTGTTACACGGGGCCCTGTCAGCACCGGAAGAGGCTTACCAGGAACCACCGAAACAGGGCCCGCCGACACGGAGTTCTGCTTCACGGCGGCCTTTATTAGTACCAAAACTAAATCCCTGCTTGCACCAGCGCTCACAGCAGGGGCAACAACCCCCCCCCCCCCCCCCTCCACACCCACACCCGGAAGACAGCCGGAGAACTCAACTTGACCACCGCCCGATGACTGTAGATAAGCTGGACTTCACCGACAACGTCTAGGGTCGTTCTCAGAATGTCAAACAATACCACATCCACAGCATGGTAGTCCAAAATTCCCGAGAACTCAAGGTCAGACATCAAAGCCCGCTTCACTGGGGGTAAGGGCACCCTCATCACACAGGCCCACACCGGGGATGGACCCCAGTAATGATCTCTCCACAACCCGTCCTCGGCTCAAGTTCATTACATCCAGCGGTCGACCCCACAGACGCATTCATAATACATGCTGTTCATTCAAAATGGAAATTTTCTCAAATATAAATTAATATTATAAAATATTAGCATATTGTGCATATATATATATAGGTTTAGGTTCTGTTGGCGATTATTTGTATTTGTAGAACGTGGGTGAGGCATTTACGACGTTGTGGTTCGAACAAAATTCGTCAGTGAAGCACTTGTTTCGGAAGTTTTCGAACGTCAACAGTTCTGAGTCGTGTATAAACAGCTTTCATTCAGCAGCCCGTCCTCCAAACAAAGATCCAAAAGTGATTCCATGCACCCGCCAAACCCCCTGTTTATGAATGAAAAGCGATTTACACACGACTCACAACTGCTGAAGTTCGAACATATCCGGAACAAGTGCTTCACTGACGAATTTCGTCACTTCACAGATGTTAACAACTACAGACCTATATCAATCCTGCCAAACTTGTCAAAAAATTTTGAAAAACTATTCTATAAGCAGCTTTACTCATATCTAGCCAAACTCAATATACTTAGCCCTTGCCAATATGGCTTCAGACCCAAAAAAAGCACTAACGATGCACTTATTAGTATGCTTAACTCGATTCATACAGCTCTTGATAAAAATGAGTTCCCTGTTGGGTTATTTGTGGACCTGCGTAAAGCTTTTGATACTGTCAACCACCAAAACCTTCTTCTTAAATTACATCATTATGGAGTCAGAGGACACTCCCTACAATACCTCAAATCCTACCTTACTGACAGGCTCCAATATGTTTCTGTGAACAATACAATTTCTCCCACCCTACCCATCAACATTGGTGTTCCTCAGGGCAGCATACTTGGCCCTCTCCTCTTTCTCATCTACATTAATGACCTTCCAAATGCCTCCCAACACCTCAAACCAATTCTATTTGCTGACGACACAACCTTCATTTACTCCAGTCCTGACCCCCTTGCTCAAAATGCCACAGTAAATACTGAGCTAAATAAAGTCCATCTTTGGCTAACTGCCAACAAACTCACCCTTAACATTGACAAAACTTTCTATATTCTGTTTGGCAATAAATCCTCTAATCAAATAAATCTCAAAATAAACAATACCCAAATTTGTAACAAATTAGATGGCAAATTCCTTGGCATTCTCATTGACCACAAGCTGAATTTCCAGGGACACATTCTAAATATATCAAAAAAAGTTTCAAAAACTGTGGGCATTCTTTCTAAGATCAGATATTATGTACCACGAACTGCCCTGGTGACTCTCTATTACTCCCTTATCTATCCATATCTCAACTATGGTATTTGTGCTTGGGGCTCTACTACCCAAAATCACTTACGTCCTCTAATTACTCAACACAAAGCTGCTATTAGGACAATATCCAACTCTGGCCCCAGGCATCACTCGATACCCCTACTCAAATCTCTGAATATGTTAGACATTAAGTCACTGCACATTCTCTCATGTGTATTATACATATATAAAACGCTAAACTATAATGCCAATCCTGATCTCAAAAGCTTCATAGAAGGATGTAACAGAACCCATGAGCACCACACCAGAAATAAATACAGTTTTGATATTCCTAGAGTACGACTTAATCAAACTAGAAATGCTCTACAAATCAAGGGGCCCAGAATGTGGAATGACCTTCCCAACCATGTTAAAGACTGTACCTCTCTCAACCAGTTTAAGTTAAAAACGAAGCTATACCTAATAAATTCCCTGTAACCTACCTTACCCCTCTGTTGTCAACCCATGTATGTTTTTTTTTTTTTTTCAATTCAACGCTGTTTGAATGTAATTTTCTGTAATAATTTGTAATTGTATTTGTGCTGCTTTTTCAACAATGTTCCCCCCTCTTTTACCTCTATTTTTATTTGTACTCAACACATTTTATTCTTTTTACCCATTAGTTTTAAGCTTTAGTCATTAGTGTTTTTTCCTGCCCGAAACGCTTTGCGTAATAGTGGCTTTAGGCATTGTATGTACTAGCTCTATCTATAAAGCCAACAAACTTTGTAAAATCTCTTTATGTATGTACCTTTACCTAAATAAAAATTATTATTATTATTATTATTATTATAATATTAATTTATATTTGAGAAAAGTCTTATTTTGACTGAACAGCATGTTAACATTTATGAATGTGTCTATAGAGACGACCGCTGGATGTTCTTGCACACAAGGCAAGAATGGGGTTCGGAGGGAATATTCACTGGCCACCCCACAACAGTAAGGGATTTCCAGGGCTTGAAGGATGAATCGAGCAGGACACCCGGGCACTGGGGATGCTACCCCCTGAACACCCGGGCACTGGGGATGCTACCCCCTGAACACCCGGGCACTGGGGATGCTACCCTCTGAACACCCGGGCACTGGGGATGCTACCCCCTGAACACCCGGGCACTGGGGATGCTACCCCCTGAACACCCGGGCACTGGGGATGCTACCCCCTGAACACCCGGGCACTGGGGATGCTACCCCCTGAACACCCGGGCACTGGGGATGCTATCCCCTGAACACCTGGGCACTGGGGATGCTACCGCCCTGAACACCCAGGCACTGGGGATGCTACCCCCTGAACACCCGGGCACTGGGGATGCTACCCCCTGATCACCCGGGCACTGGGGATGCTACCCCCTGATCACCCGGGCACTGGGGATGCTACCCCCTGATCACCCGGGCACTGGGGATGCTACCTCCTGATCACCCGGGCACTGGGGATGCTACCTCCTGATCACCCGGGCACTGGGGATGCTACCCCCTGATCACCCGGGCACTGGGGATGCTACCTCCTGATCACCCGGGCACTGGGGATGCTACCCCCTGAACACCTGGGCACTGGGGATGCTACCCCCTGATCACCCGGGCACTGGGGGTGCTACCTCCTGATCACCCGGGCACTGGGGATGCTACCCCCTGATCACCCGGGCACTGGGGATGCTACCCCCTGATCACCCGGGCACTGGGGATGCTACCTCCTGATCACCCGGGCACTGGGGATGCTACCCCCTGAACACCTGGGCACTGGGGATGCTACCCCCTGATCACCCGGGCACTGGGGAAGCTATACCGAACAGAGAAACTGACACAGCCTGGGCTACACGACTGTGAAGGCCAACCTCAGCGCCCCATACGAACAAGCGTACCAACTTCCAGTGCACCCCAACCACCCCAGGTCATGACAGAGAGGCAACATGATCCCTGACTCACCCAATGCGAGGGCCACCCCCAATAAAGATGGATCTCTAAGAGTAAGATCTCACCAGAGACGTGAGTTCACACCTGAACACACCAGGGAAGAGAACTCTGCCAGGGTAAAGGCAACACAAGTAAACACCCAAGAAAGATAACCGTAAGTACATGCAGCTCCAGGCACTCTAAAAGGCCAGGTCCATGCTACAACAACAATGTACAACCCAAGGCCAAACAGGTCAAAGCCCAATAACGGACTTAGTTGAAAGCACTGGGACCAGCCATGGCTTACTGACCACCAGGGAGCCTTACAGCAGATGTGTTGACGTCACGGCATCAGCAAAATTAATGATTACTCTAACAACTGGAGAGTAAGAGCCCCAGTCCCACTCCCACTTCAGAGGGGTGCGGGGAATTAGTGCACCTTTGTTTCAAGAGATTCAATCGTTCGTTTACATTGTTGTGGGAGTTCATTCGGCAGGATGTAAGGCATCAGTCTCTTTTGAACCAAGCAGTGGCCCATATTAGTTCACTGCATTTCTGGATGTCTTTTCCAGTAAGGTAGCAGAGTGTCACCTGCTACCTGCGCCTCTGAGAAGGCCAAGTCGTGACTCAGGTCCCCAGTAGGCCGAACTGAACTCCACGGCTAATGTGACCTTGTAGCTGGAAGTCATCGCAGCAAGATAGCTTCAGAGAGCCTTAAGGAGTTCCTCCCAGAAATGCAAGAACTTGCATTTTGGGCAGTGATCCAATGCAATGATCCTAGGACAGAGGTCTGTGGAACACCATTTTCCACCACTTTTCAGCTTGCCATATCCTCTCTGACTATAACCCTATGTTTCCTGTCTGTTAGGTACTCCTGTAACTTTCCTTTTAACCCCACTTCTCGTTCCATTTTGTGTATTAGTCTTTTGTAAGAAAATGTATCAAAAGCTTTCTGGCTGTCTAGGAAGATTCAGCCAACCTATCCTTCCTTCTCTAGTCTTATTTTAGTGACCCTGTCATAGAATTCAATTAAGCTACACACAGAAATCACAATAGCGTGATGCATCAACCTCTCGGACGTAGGTTCGAACCCTCATCACGGCCCTTGTGGATTTGTTCAATCAAGTTAGTTAAGCATGATTTCCCTCTCTGAAGCTGTGTTGTGCCTCTTGTAAAATTTACTCTCTCCAAATATTTTACAATCATTATTCTAATAATTTTTCCAACATTTTGCATAGAATGCATGTTAATGGCACTGGTTTATATTTTAGTTATTCATATGTTGTTAAATATGACCGAAAAAGTAAGATTAGTAATTCTTACACGAATTCTCTCAATATTTCTTATGTTTCTTTTCACTGTTGATGGTAATTGAAAAATCAATTCTCCAAAATTAATTTTTATTTCTAGTCTGACGCGACGCTTGAACGCGTTTCGTAATAACGTATTACATTTTCAAAGACTTTAGTTTACACACACACAACTGTAACCTGAAAACACTTAACAGTGTTTTACTTATTCTAACGCTAAACATCTTGTCTTATATAGTCGCATTTGGGTGAGGTGATATGTGCAACAGTTTTGGATGAGGTGAACAAACTTTTGACCAACACAAGACAGAACACGGTGCAATGGGTATAAATTGGATAAGTGAGAGGGAAGAATGGAAGTAACTGCAAAGGGCCTATTGGCATTCCTCTTGATACTTCTATATTGGTACGGAGTCTTGAAGTGGGTAGAATATAGTTGTGCATTAATTGGCTGTTGATTGCTGGTGTTGACTTTTTGATGTGTAGTGCCTCGCAGATGTCAAGCCGCCTGCTATCACTGTATCTATCGATGATTTCTGTGTTTTTGTTAAGACTTCTCTGGTGATGGTATGGTTGTGGGAAGAGTTTATATGTTCCTTAATGGAGCCCTGTTGCTTATGCATCGTTAATCGCCTGGAAAGAGATGTTGTTGTCTTGCCTATATACTGAGTTCTTTGGGGCTAACAGTCCCCAAGTGGGCATTTGAAGGCATAGACGACGTTGGTCTCTTTTAAGGCATTTTGCTTTGTGTCTGGAGAGTTTTTCATGAGTAGGTTGGCCGTTTTTTTCGTTTTATAGTAAATCGTCAATTGTATCTTCTGATTTTTGTCTGTAGGGATAACGTTCCTACAGACGTTATAGAAGCATCAAGAGAAAGTATAGGCCAATAGGCCCTTTGCAGTTACTTCCATTCTTCCGTCTCACTTATCCAATTTATTCCCATTGCACCGTGTTCTGTCTTGTGTTGGTCAAAAGTTTGTTCACCTCATCCAAAACTGTTGCACATATCACCATACCCAAATGCGAGTATATAAGACAAGATGTTTAGCGTTAGAATAGGTAAAACTCTGTTAAGTTTATTTATTTATTTATTTATTTATGCATATACAAGAATGTACATAAGGAATGTGAGGATACAAATATGGTAATTACAGTCTTGTAAAGCCACTAGCACGCGCAGCGTTTCGGGCAGGTCCTTAATCTAAGAAAATTTTAAGGAGGTAAATACTTGCAAAATTTATAGACAAAAAAATGATAACAGATTACATGGAATGAAAAAAAAGAAGATGAGAGAAAATTATAGGTACAGTATATTAAAGCACATAGGTAGCTATGATTGATTGCAATGACAGCTTAAAATGGTAGTTGACAACAAATTGGTAGGCACAATACAGCAGAAACAATATAAGATTGATTGCAATGACAGCTTGAGTGGTAGTTGACAAAAATTGGTAGTCACAATACAGCATATGGCTAGCACATAAAAGAAGACAGCAATGAGCACAATGATAAGGTTGTTTGATATTACATAAAAATTAGGAGATTGGGTAACACTAGGTACAGAGCAAATTTAAAGCTCAGTGTAGGAAACTAAATAGATGAAGTTAGGTACTTTTTGGTTTTGCTTTTAAATAAGGCAAAAGTTTCACAGTTTTTCAATTCACTAGGGAGTGAGTTCCATAGACTAGGTCCCTTAATTTGCATAGAGTGTTTACACTGATTAAGTTTGACCCTGGGGATATCAAAGAGATATTTATTTCTGGTGTGGTGATAATGGGTCCTATTACATCTGTCCAGGGAGAGTTTCAGAGCATGGTTTGCATTTAAGAACAGGGTCTTGTAAATGTAGTTGACACAAGAGAATGTGTGGAGGGAGTTAATATTTAGCAAGTTTAGGGATTTAAACAAGGGAGCTGAGTGTTGTCTGAAAGCAGAGTTAGTTATTGTGGTGTTTGTGTGTTACTGAGGAAGTCTTGGTTGTAGGGTTGATGTAAAGTCATGACTTGGTTACTGACTTTAATACTTAATATGATTACATGACTAGTAGCTACCAAGCTTGGCGGGCGTCCTGTACGCTCTTGTTTACCTTCTTTCTCTCTCTGGCGTCCCAGCCGCCGCACATAGAAAACGGATGGTACCATTTTCTGTGACATCCCTCCTTTTCTTTAAAAAGAATGAATACAGGATGTCTACCATGCTTGTAGCACAAAGCAAAGTTATTGACACAAAGTAAGTTATTACCATATCAAGAGATACTGCATACATTTAACATTAATTAAGCACACAAAGAATTTAAACAACTTAATCTTTTCCACAAAGGATTTCAATGTTAAAAATACATATGCAATGTTAAACAAACATGAAAGAAACTGTAATACAAAGTTACAAAATATTGAATGAGATATCTGCATTATTCAAACAATATTAAATTTAGTTTAGCACAATAAGTAAATACTTTTCATTACATAGGAACACAATTAATCATCAAATCGTGTAGGGCGTTTAACATGACGTTTAGGACGAGAGTCCTTAAATGCAATAACATCCCTTGATGAATTGTTTGTCGGGTTATAACTATTTTTTTCTTTTTCTTTTGCACGACTTTGCACTTCATCATTTTCTACACTAGTTGGAATCACTTTGAAATAAGCCATATTACGTGTTATACTATGATCTCTATTACTAGCTGTTACCATAGTTCCTTTTACACTAATCACTTTATATGGTTTTGTATCATACGGCATATCTAACTTTCCCTCTTTTTTCTTTTTAACGAGAACAGTGTCACCAACCTTTATGAACTGTTCCTTTGCACGTTGATCATGAGCAATTTTCATTTTGCCCTTGGCTAGTGCATCCTTCTGAGCGAGACGTTTATCCGTTACCTCGGCTGGCATGACGGGTAGTGCGATTCTCATAGGACGTCCAAATAAAAGTTCACCAGGTGACTTGCCCAGTATTCCATGCGGTGTTGCACGGTAGTTCCTGAGAAAAGCATACATAGCTTGTTTCCAGGATCGTCCTTCGGCATGAGCACAGCGTACCGCTTTCATGAGAGGTTGCATGAATCTCTCAACTTCTCCATTTGCTTGGGGATGTAGTGGCATCACACGGCGGTGTTTGAATCCAATATGCTCAGCAAAGTTGACAAAGTCTTGTCCATTGAATGGCGGTCCATTGTCCGTCTTGACAACTTCAGGAATGCCAAAGTTTGAAAAGATCTTGTCAAGTTTCGGGATGACGGCCTTTGCAGATGTGGAATTGATGATTTCTACTTCTGGATAACGTGAGTGATCATCAATGACTACCATCAAGTACTCTCCAGTTGGTAGTGGTCCGCAGAAGTCCATTGATACTTCCGTCCATGGTGCAGCAGGTAGTGGTGAAGGTTGTAGAGGTGTTGGTCTTGAAGTATCCACTGCAGCTTGGCAAGGGACACAGGCATCATGCATATCCTTTGCTTGACGATCAATGCCAGGAAACCACACCTTTTCTCGTAGCAGCTGTTTCGTCCTAACAAGACCTTGGTGTCCTTGATGTGCAAGCTTCAGAGCACGTTGCTGGAGAACAGCTGGAATCACGATACGAGTACCTCGCAGCACAGTGTCGCGTTGTTGCGTAACACTTAATTCTGTCTGGATGCGTTCAAGTGCTTTGAATGCATCTTGGTCAATTCCTGAGGGTGGGATGCGTGGAAACTTTTTCTTAGTCAATGCATCCACTGTTGCTTGCAGAGTTGGGTCCTCTAGGGTTGCAGTACGGATTTCATCAAGAGTAAGAGCCTTAGGGACTGCATCACAGGTTACAGAGTGTACATATTCCTCGGCAACTTGCTGATGCTTGGTGATGGTGAAACTGTTTGCAGGATGTCGACTGATGTAATCAGCGGGATTGCCTGCACCCGGCTTGTATTTCACCGTAAAGTTGTATGGTTGCAGACGAAGAGCCCATCTCTCAATGCGAGCTGGTGGTTTGGACTTTGGATTATTGAAGATGGTCTCCAACGGTTTGTGGTCAGTGACCATCGTGGTGAAGGGTGCACCAAGCAGATACACATTGAAGTGTTCACAGCCCCATACAAGAGCAAGAGCTTCCTTCTCTGTCTGACTGTATCGTTGCTCAACATCTGTGAGAGAACGGCTGGCGTAGGCAATTACTACTCGGGAATCTGGTTGACCAGGTTTGTGTTGGGCTAAAACAGCACCTAATCCAACAGGACTAGCATCCACCGTTAATTCAGTGTCCATTGATGGATCAAAGTATGCAGCAGTCGCATTCTCTACTAGTGCATCTTTCACAGCATCAAATGCATTTTGCTCGATATCGCTCCAGTACCATGATGCATTTTTCTTCAGGAGCTCACGTAGAGGCTTTGTAATGGTAGCAAAATCTGGAATGAAGCGAGAACAGCAGTTTGCCATTCCCAGAAAACTATGTACTTCAGTGGACGTTGAAGGAGGTGCAGCATTCTTGATATCTGCAACTTTCTTAGGATCTGGAGACAGACCTTTGTCACTAAGTACATGTCCAAAGAATTCAATTTTATGTTGATTGAACTCACACTTTGCTCGGCTTAGCGTCAAATTCTTTTCTCGTAAGCGTTGCAATGTTGCACGAAGAGCTTTGTCGTGTTCAGCTTGGGTACGGCCATAAACAATGATGTCATCAGACATGTTGTCAGCATTAGGTATGTCTTGCAATACCTGGCTGATGATGTGCTGGAATACCTCGGCAGCACTGTTAATACCAAAACTCAGGCGCTTGTACCTATACAGACCTCGATGTGTCGTAAACGTTGTGATGAAGCGACTCTCATCATCAAGTTCAAGCTGTTGATAGCCCTTGTTTAAATCTAACTTGCTGAATATAGTTGCACCATTCAAGCGGTAGATCATATCATCTACAGTCGGTGTAGGATGGCGTTCACGCATTATTGCCTTGTTGGGAACACGCATGTCCACACAAATGCGTATCTCATCTGGATTCTTCGGCTTTGGTGGAGTGACAATTGGGCTTACCCATGGTGTTGGGCCTGTTACTGGTTCAATGATATCTAGTTCTATCAGCCTATCCAGTTCGGCATCGACTTTCTTGCGAGTATGGAATGGTTGTCGGCGATGTGGTTGGGCAACTGGTATTACATCTGGGTTGATATGCAGATGTACTTTGCTATCAGTATAACAACCTATGGATTTAAATCGATCAGAAAATTCAGCAACAATACCATCAACATTGTTTGCAGATTCCACTGCTACAGCATTAGAAAGCTGAAGTAGCCCCAATTTGGTTGAAGTCTTGTAACTGAGTAAAGACTCCTTTGCATTCCTAACAACATGGAATGTAGTAATGAGCATTGCATTCTTTGACTTGATCTCTGCAGTGAAAGTTCCAATCACTGGCAAGGCTACCTTTGAAGCATAGGCAGTGGCTTTGCCATTATAGTTCTCAAGCTTTGGGAACTGTTTTTTAAATTTCTCATAGTGGCACTCAGCAATGGTGTCAATGTTTGATCCAGTGTCAATGAGAACCTTGAGACAAATACCAGCAATGTATACACATGTCTCTGGGTTGTTTGGAAGATCATTCCATTCTGTGATTGCTTGTACTCCATGAGTATAATCACATTCACTGTCATCTGAGACTGGTTGTAATGAAATGTTGTCTTGTACATTATTAACATTCTGGATATGAGGTGCAATATTGTGTTTACCACCTCGACCCCTATGACCTGATCCTCGTACAGTGCTTTCATTCATTGACTGTGGTTTCTTTAGTGCGGAACGACACATAGCACCAAAATGACCTAGTTTTCCACACTCATAGCACTTCTTACCTTGAGCAGGACAAACATTATCTTGGTGTGGGTAGTCTCCTCCACAATTGTAACATTTATTGTTGACACCCTCTGATGTGGGTCGTTGTGACTGCTTGAGCCTTGTTCCTTGACCCCAGTTGTGACGTGGTTCTCGGCTAAATTTACTGTTAGGTTTGCCATGATATCTTCTTTGATCACGGTGTCCTCCCTGAACCTTACGTACCTCATCACTGTTAGTAACAGTGGCAGAACTGTTGTTGGCACTGCACTCCATGACACGAGCATCACGTGCAGCATCTTCCATTCGACGAGCCATATCCAGTATCTTGGTAAGAGAACTGTCATCATCAACAAGTTCTAGAGCTCTTCGACGAAGACGTGTAGATGTGCATGATTCAATTATTTGCTGTTTGATTTCTTTGTCAACATCAGCAAACTCACAATGGGCTGCTAAACCCTGCAGACGTGTGTGGTATTGATCCACAGTTTCATTAGAGAGTTGTTTTGCTCTCCTGAAATGCATAATTTCCATAGCAGTATTTTGCCTTGGTTTGAAATGCTCTGTTAGTTTGGCTTTGGCAGTGTCATAATCTTTGGCACCACCAGTGTCTTTCAGTGTGTCAAAGATGTCACAAACTCTATCACCTGCATAATGAAGTAGAAAGGCACGCTTTCTTTCAGCACTTTTGATGTCAGAAACTATCAACAAATTTTCAAACTTTTTAAGCCATTTGACCCACCTCTGTGACAGGTTTGTCTGGTCACAGTCAGGATCAAATGCAGGAAACTGAGGTATATTTGCCATTTTTACTGAATAAATGTAACTTATCACTTAAATGTTCCTCAGAATATTAAACACTTACTGCACTGTATATGTTAGTCAAGAATTCACTGTAATTACTTTAATTTTGCAAAGCACACAAGCATTTTAATGCAAAAGTTCACAACAGTGCACAATATAGCAGCAACTGACTTCTTACCTAGCCCTTGTGTACATGTGTTGTTCCTACTCACAGCAGTTGGTACAGCAGCAGTTGGTACAGCAGCAGTTGGTACAGCAGTTGGTGCAGCAGTTGGTACAGCAGTTGGTACAGCAGTTGGTACAGCAGTTGGTGCAGCAGTTGGTACAGCGTGATGAATTTTGTAGCACGAAGCGTCGTTTCGTAACCAAAACATCAGGTTTTGTACACATCAAAGCGTCGTTTCGTACACAACGTCGGCAGATTCTTCAGTACAGTTTCTTCAGCACAGCTTGGGTAGCACACAGCATCGGTTAGCACACAGCATCGTTTAGCACACAGCATTGGTTAGCACACAGCATCGGTTAGCATACAGCATCGGGTATGGCGCTCACAGCTTCTCTTCCTCCTCCAGGCAGCATGCTTCTCCCTTGTGTTTGAAACTGAACAAATACCTGCGTTCACAGTTCATCCTCGTCGCCAATGTGGTGTTTGTGTATTACTGAGGAAGTCTTGGTTGTAGGGTTGATGTAAAGTCATGACTTGGTTACTGACTTTAATACTTAATATGATTACATGACTATAGTAGCTACCAAGCTTGGCGGGCGTCCTGTACGCTCTTGTTTACCTTCTTTCTCTCTCTGGCGTCCCAGCCGCCGCACATAGAAAACGGATGGTACCATTTTCTGTGAACATGACAGTTATTATACTGATAGCAGATTTTTGCTGTGTGATGATGGGCTTAAGGTGGTTTGCAGTGGTAGACCCCCATGCACAGATACCATAATTAAGATAGGGGTAGATTAGTGCATAATATAGTGAGAGGAGAGCAGAGTTAGGAACATAATATCTGATTTTGGAGAGTATACCAACTGTCTTAGAGACTTTCTTAGTTATGTGTTGAATGTGGGTGCTGAAGTTGAGTCTCTTGTCTAGGAATAGGCCAAGAAACTTGCCATCATTTTTATTACTGATGTTAATGTTGTCTATCTGTAGCTGAATTGCATTTGATGATTTGCTTCCAAATAAGATGTAGTAAGTCTTTTCGATGTTTAATGTTAGTTTGTTCGTTGACAACCATAAGTGGACTTTTTTTAATTCATTATTCACAACATTATTTAGTGTATGTGGGTTGAGGTTTGAGTAGATAAGGGTAGTATCGTCAGCAAACAATATAGGTTTGAGAATATTAGAGACATTAGGCAGATCGTTTATATATATAAGAAATAGAAGAGGTCCTAAGATGCTGCCCTGTGGCACTCCAACGGTAATTGGTAGAATGGAAGAAGTTGTATCATTGATGGTTACATATTGGTGTCTGTCACTAAGATAGGATCGGATGTAGTCAAGGGCAAGGCCTCGGATTCCATAATGCTGGAGTTTAAGTAAGAGGTAGTTGTGATTAACAGTATCAAAGGCTTTTCTTAGGTCAATGAAGAGTCCAATCGGAAACTCATTTTTGGCAAGGGCTGAGTAGATAATGTCAAGGAGACTAATGATTGCATGATTGGTGCTCTTTTTGGACCGGAAGCCAAACTGGCAGGGGCTGAGTATGTCGAATTTTACGAGGTAGGAATAGAGCTGTTTGTAAATAATTTTTTCAAATATTTTTGATAGAATGGGTAGATTTGATATTGGTCTATAATTGTTTATGTCCGCCGGATTGCCTCCTTTATGGACTGGCGTTACTCTTGCTTTTTTGAGGATATCAGGGAAGGTGTGATACTCTATAGATTTGTTGAACAGTAGTGCTATGGGTGGGGCAAGGGCATGGGAGGCTCTCTTGTACACAATGGACGGAATTTCACTGGTGTTCCCTGCCTTGGTTTTTAGAGAATGTATGATGGACACAACATCTGCCGGGCTGATTGGTGAAAGGAGAAGAGAGTTTGGATAGCTGCCTGAGAGATATGTGTTAATATGTGTCTGAGTCTGTGGGATTTTACTGGCAAGATTAGCACCAACCGATGAAAAGAAACTATTAAATTCATTTGCCATTTCTAAGTCAGTTGACGGTATACCCCCATCCTTGTAGAGTTTTATTTGGTTATGTGAGTGTTGTTTAGTTCCTAGGATACTAGAGATAGTTTTCCAAGTGCTTTTCATGTTGCCTTTTGCTTCATTGAATCTATTCACATAATATGCAAGTTTTGCCTTTCTTATGATACTGGTAAGCATTGATGAGTACCTTTTAGCTACTTCCTTTGAAACTAGGCCAATCCTAACTGTTAACAATCCTAACTGTAACAAAACCTAAGTGTTTTCAGGTTACAGTTGTGTGTGTGTAAACTAAAGTCTTTGAAAATGTAATACGTTATTATGAAACGCGCTCAAGCGTCGCTTCAGACTAGAAATAAAAATGAATTTTGTAGAAATGATTTTTCAATTACCATCGACAGTAAAAAGAAACATAAGAAATATTGAGAAAATTCGTTTTAGAATTACTAATCTTACTTTTTCGGTGATATTTAAGAACATATATTTACAAGAAAGACTGCTACCAAAATATACTAATTTTAGTTATTCATGTATGCGCCCGTATTTTTAAATATTGGAATTACATTTACCTTCAATAAAATTCCGGTAGCTTTCCTATCTCTAATGTAATGCTATATTTTATTTAGTCCCACTACGTTTGCTACATCTACATAGGGGGCTTGGTAGCCTAGTGGATAGTGCGCAGGACTCGTAATTCTGTGGCGCGGGTTCGATTCCCGCACCAGGCAGGAACATATGGGCAAAGTTTCTTTCACTCTGAATGCCCCTGTTACCTAGCAGTAAATAGGTACCTTGGAGTTAGTCAGCTGTCACGGGCTGCTGACTAACTGCTGGGTGTGTGTGTGGTGTGGAGATAAAAAAATATATAGTTAGTAAACAATTTATTGACAGTTGAGAGGCGGGCCAAAAGAGCAAAGCTCAACCCCCGCAAACACAACTAGGTGAATACATCTAGTTCCTGCAGGTGTCTTTTTAATACTTTTGCGTTAACTTCAGTTCTGTCCAGTGTTGTTTCTGGCTATGTGTTGTCACCTCCCCATGGACACCAACCTGGTTCTCGTTAGTACACCTGAAACCTTTGAGTTCTTCACATATTTCTTTGTCATTATCCAAGACCCTGTAATACCTGCTTCATCGGCCATGAATCAAGATGGGAAAATAACAATAACGAAGTTTTCGTTTTGTTGTGTTCATACAATGTAAGTAAAACAGTGTGAGAGAAATCCACTTATGAATGATCCTAGTTTGTGTAGGTCAAAATATCGACTAGCAGGAGGCCAAGACATCACAGTAAATTTGACAGTCAGGCTGAATTGAAGTCATTTGTGAAGTATCTCGTCAGACTGCTGGTGTTATGGGTCATGTTATTGTATATCTTCTCTCTAATTAGTACTTTGTATATTGCATTATGTATATCTAAGCTCAGATGTATGTTACCTCATACATTTATGGTTGTTTAATTATTTTAACTATCCTTAACTCTGGCAACTATTTTTATGTATAGAGAAATATGCATTAAATTAATAATAACTGCCTAGTTCTGTTATTGAGTTTCATATTTCCATACATATAAGTACTTTCATATATACATCAAGTGGGAAACTGATTGAAATTTACTCGGGACAGGTCCAACCAAGTCATCAAGTATGCTACGTACCGTACTGGGGCCAAGCAACCTCCAATGTCACCTACGAGGTTCTCTGTCTGAAGACTGTCCCCTTGGCCAGCCTCGGTCTCCAGTGAAGTTCACTCTCGTTAACATCATATGGTCATATTTAAGTTTTCTTTCTTTATGTATTTGATTCATACAGTACAGTACTATTAACAGTGAGCATGTATATAATGGGTTTTCATATCTCCCATTGTAATATTTCATAGAGGATACGTTTACTGTACCTATATTCCATATTCTCTATGCATAACTGTACAATTTTTGTAAAAATGTTAAAATAAAACGAGATAAAGAACATTTAATGCATTATGTTTTACAAAGACATCAATTGAAATGTGGGAAGTACATAATATCTGATCAACCAGACATTTGGTTGGAGTCTGGCACTTATTTAACTACTGCAGAATAGTTCCTCGTGGTACAGGTGGAGCCACAAGCACTAATGACGCCTGAGAATACCACTGGAAGGCAACACTTCCTCGGCAGATATTCATGATGTGATTCTGGACATTAACATCACAACTTAGCAGATATTTACATATAAAATTGACATTTGGTCACCTTATACACGTTGTTATACAGTTGAAATCTGCTATGTTCCCCGCCAGGTGCATACAAAACACCTATGATAAATCCTTATTACACTAGAAATTTTGCAATACTGACAAATCCTAAATATATCATGGTAAGAGCCTCGTCTACTTCATCATGGTGCTGGAAACTATGCTGGTGACTGGTAAGCATGAGCGGCACCCATGTGCCATGATGGGCTTCTGTGTAAACTGTTGCTTCCTTACACACAGAAATCACAATAGCGTGATGCATCAAATGAACAAATCCACAACATGTAATATGTTGCTTCCTCATGTTACACTGGCATTTGTATGCATCTCAGTCTAATGCAGTCTTACTATAAATTCATATAAATTGTCCTTTACACAATGATAACTTGTGTAAAGAATAAAACTGCAAAGAATGAGGAGTAAAATTAATTAATTATTAATTTGGTGTTTAGTTAGCAAGTATAACATTAAGTGGTAAAACAATTTCAGTATTTTTTTACATTAAACTTAATAAATACTATATAAAACTATTACTGTTTCCTTTGCAATGTGTAAATATATATTAATAAAGCAGATTGAATAAAATTTGCATATCAAAATAAAGACTACTAACCTGAAGAATAAAACTTCTGATACACCTAAATTACAAAGAACAAAGAGGAATAAACTCTGAAGGGTTTTAGCTCAAAAACAAAAATAACTTTGTGGACAGTGGTAATGCAAAATACGTCATAAGCCATCATTCATCAAAGAACTCTTCATCACCTGATGTGCTCTACCAGTCACAATGATAACTACATACACTCTACTCTACTCTACTTGATGTAATCTACCACATGTACTGCTATTAACAATGATATACAATGTATACCTGGTTGATGGGGTTCTGGGAGTTCTTCTACTACCCAAGCCCGGCCCGAGGCCAGGCTTGACTTGTAAGAGTTTGGTCCACCAGGCTGTTGCTTGGAGCGGTCCGCAGGTCCACATACCCACCACAGCCCGGTTGGTCCGGCACTCCTTGAAGGAAACAATCTAGTTTTCTCTTGAAGATGTCCACGGTTGTTCCTGTAATATTTCTGATGCTCGCTGGTAGGACGTAGAACAACCGTGGACCTCTGATGTTCATACAGTGTTCTCTGATTGCACCCATGGCACCTCTGCTCTTCACTGGTTCTATTCTGGATTTTCTTCTATGTCGTTCACTCCAGTACGTTGTTATTTTACTGTGTAGATTTGGGACCTGTCCCTCCAGTATTTTCCATGTGTATATTATTTGATATCTCTCTCGTCTCCTTTCTAGTGAGTACATTTGGAGAGCTTTGAGACGATCACAATAATTTAGGTGCTTTATCTCGTCTATGCGTGCCGTAAATGTTCTCTGTATTCCCTCAATTTCAGCAATCTCTCCTGCTCTGAAGGGGGAAGTGAGTACTGAGCAGTACTCAAGACCGGACAACACAAGTGATTTGAAGAGTACAACCATTGTGATGGGATCTCTGGACTTGAAGGTTCTCGAAATCCATCCAATCATTTTTCTGGCTGACGAAATACTTGCTTGGTTATGCTCCCTAAACGTTAGGTCGTCAGACATCATTATTCCCAAATCCTTGACATGCTGTTTTCCTACTATGGGCAGATTCGATTGTGTTTTGTACCCTGTATTATGTTTAAGATCCTCATTTTTGCCGTATCTGAGTACCTGGAATTTATCACCGTTAAACATTTATTTATTTATTTATTTATGCATATACAAGAAGGTACATTGGGAATGTGAGAATACATAATATGGTAATTACAGTCTTGTAAAGCCACTAGTACGCGCAGCGTTTCGGGCAGGTCCTTAATCTAAGAAAATTTTAAGTCGGTAAATACTTGCAAAATTTATAGACAAAAAAATTATAACAGTTACATGGAATGAAAAAAAGAAGATGAGAGAAAATTGTAGGTATGTATAGGTATATAGGTATATATAGGTATATAGGTATATATAGGTATATATAGGTATATAGGTATAGGTATATATGTAGGTATAGGTTTACCTAATGTTCTCTCATTCATATAATTTCCTAAATAATCCATCAAGTCTCCATGCACTTATGCAAGCATCTACCTCAGTTTCATTGTAAAATTTTACTCTTAAATCTAATCTTACCCTATTCCATTTAAATTTTAAATTTAATTGTATTGATCTATGTCATTTATTGAAATAAATTATTGATCTCATTTTTGTTCTTTTAATTAAGTTCATACTAATTATAGGTTACAACTAAGCTAAATTATAATTTATTATCTTTAAGATTATTTTACTTTACAATTATCATTGTCAATTTTTTTATATATTCATCTTGACAGTCTCTACTGAGTTTTTTGTTCTCTCCACCAAACTTGTGTATCCTCCATGGCTATCTAGTGACCTTAATTCTACCTCTAATTGTTTCAATTCTTTTGTTTACTTGCATTTATTGTTGTGTTTTGCCATAATTATTCTCTAATTTTAGCAGACTCAATACTTTGTAAGCTCTTATTGTATTGTTATATTGCTGTGTTTTGCTATAATTACTTTCTATTTTACAGCAGATTTAGTATTTATCTGTTCCTGTAATTGCTTATCTTATTGTATCGTGACATTATCTTATCTATATGCTTACTGCTATTGATCCTGATCGAAATCTTCTGTCCCATATCCACACAAATCAGCACATTGATCATCATTATTGCAGGTACTACACAGCAAATCTTGCAAAAAACAAACTCCTAAACAGCACCTGCTTATCAGTTTACAACCAAAATGTTAGGTCACTTGGTAAACATTTTGATGATATAAATGCACTACTTACAGCACTAGGTACTAAATTATCATTCATCATTTTAACAGAAACTTGGCTAAGTAATGACTATACCCAACTCTACAATTTAGCTGGTTATAAAGTCATTCATAACTGCAGGGCTAATAAAAAAGGTGGCGGTACAGCAATATATTACAAAGATACCTTCACTTGCAATAGTGTCATTAGTGATAGAGACGACTATTGTGAATATACCTTTGCCAAGCTCTCCAGTAAATCCCTTAAATCCTCCCTGATAATCGGTGCCATCTATAGATTTCCTAATACCAACATAGCTTTATTCTCAGACAATGTAAGGAATCTTATCATAAATAACAATCTCAACAAAAATCACATCATTCTGGGAGGTGATTTCAATATTGACCTGGGTCTTCAAAATAACCCTCAAGTTGACTATTTCCGTAACAGCATGCACTCCTGTATGCTAATCCCCACAATCACCAAGCCCACCCGAGTCACTCAAACATCTGCCACTACCCTGGATCACCTATGGACTAATATAACAGCTCCCCTTACATCTGGGGTAATTTATGACAGAACAACTGACCACTATCCTACCTTCCTCATAGCAAACATTGACACATCACCATCAGAAACCAAGAAACTCTCATTCAGGCTACATAGTGAATCAGCTTTAGGCAATCTCTCTAATGCACTTCACAATATTAACTGGGAATCTGAATTTAATAATTCACAGGATATAAACTCGTCAACCAACCTCTTTCTCTCCAAAACTCTAAGCCTCTACAACACTCACTGTCCCCTCCTTACCAAACAAGTAACTGATAAAAGAAAAAATAACCCGTGGCTCACTAGTGGCATAATTAAATCAATCAACAAAAAATATGAATATGAAAAGAAATTTAGGAGTGGCCTAGTTTCAAAGGAAGTAGTTAAAAGGTACTCATCAGTGCTTACCAGTATCATAAGAAAAGCAAAACTTTCTTATTATGAGACTAGATTCAAAGAAGCAAAAGGCAACATGAAAAGCACATGGAATACCATCTCTAATATCCTAGGAACTAAACAACACTCCCACAACCAGATAACACTCTCTAAGGATGGCCTTACACCATCATCTGACTTAGAAATGGCGAATGAATTTAATAGCTTCTTTTCATCGATTGGTGCTAACCTTGCAAGTAAAATCCAACAGACTCAGACACACATCAGTTCAGTTCAGCTCTGGAGAGAGTCACACGTTGTGTCCGTAGGGTCCGCGAATAACATCAATTATCTCGAGACATTGAAGGGTCACAGAGACAAGAAACATAGTTTTTTGTCACAGAAGTGTACGCAAACGCAGTGATCAAGTGTATAGTGAGCTCCTACAGCGGTAGAGCAATTAAGAAACAAAAATTAAGGCCGAGTGGCAAGATCAGTGTGTACCGTTGGGTCAGCCTAGCCACCCAGCCTAGCAGGACCTACGTTTTGTTTGCTGAGTAATGTGTTGTGAAGTGGATTGTAGCATACTTAGTGATTGATGCCCCGAAGTGTGTGCACCGTTTAGGATCGTATGCTAAGTGCACATAGTGGTGACGACCAGTGAGGAAGATAGGAACGAATGTTACCAGGAGCACGTGGAGACAACAGTAGCACGTGGAGACAACAGTAGCACGTGGAGACAACAGTAGCACGTGGAGACAACAGTAGCACGTGGAGACAACATTGATACCAGAGAGAGGAGAGGGCAAGCGACCAACCCCGTCATAAGGACATCTCTTCAAACTCACCTAGGCGTGCTTGCTCGGGGTGAGCTGACGGTAGGTGCCCGTCTCTAGGTCATCAATAAGGTGTACAGAGTGACTTAAAATACCTAATTTAAAGTAGGTCTCAATATCTCAAATATACAACTCCGTGGCTCACTTGGGTGGGGCTTGACACATGATACCCTGGTGACCGCTCACCATCTCACCCCACACCTTCCCACGCCTTACACTGCCCCAAGACACCCCCCTACCCCTTCCCCTATACACAAACACCCCCGCACCCAACACACACACACACACACACGCACACACACACACACGCACACGCACACGCACACACGCACACGCGCACACACGCACACACGCACACACACACACACACACACGCACACGCACGCACACAAAGACACACACGGACACACGCACACACACACGCACATACACACACACAGACACACACACACACACACACACACACACACACACACACACACACACACACACACACACACACACACACACACACACACAGGTCAAGCGGGATGATAAGACAACAGAATGAAGCTGGAGGAGAGGGACTGGACGAGTCATTCATGGAGATGATTGCTAAGGCATGGAAGGAAGTCAGTGGGGAATTGAAGGACCTGAGGGAAACTATATGTAAGCTGCAGATAGAACTAAGTGCAGCACAAGAGGAGATAAAAAGCCTAAAAACAGGCCCTCCTCAGACTCTGGCCCAGGGGACCAACCCCCAGGTGCCAGGAGATGTAGCTATGGCAGGGACCCCTACAATTGGCCCAACCTTTGTTGAAATGCTCAAGAGCCCAGGAGCAATGTCCACAGTCAAGGATGTTGTAATGAAAGCAGTAACCTCACAGGAGGCAGCTAGATGCACAAGCCAGCTAATGGAAAGGAAAAGAGCTGTAGTAGTGGTAGGTGTCGAGGAACAAGAGGGCTCCACAAGGGAGGAAACGAGGACTAAAGACAAAGCTGCAGTGGCAGGGATATTAAAGGAGATAGGAATGGAAGGGGCTGAACGAGACATAGAACAGTTTTTCCGGATTGGCCAGTACAACAGAGACAAAAAAAGATTGATCAAGGTAGTATTCAAGAGCGAGGACATAAAAGAGGACATTCTAGTAAGGAAGAACAAACTGAGGCATGCAAGGAACTACAAAGAGGTATATGTTCAGAGGGACATGACCAGAGACGAAATAGTAAGGGCAGCAGATGCAAGGAAAAGGCGCAAGGAGAGGGAAGAGAGCCAGGGAACCTCAGCCTCCAACCCAGCAATCCCAGAGGGGAGTGGGGAACCCCAATCCAGCAACCCAGGAACCCCAGGGGGGAATGCAACACCCCAGTCCACCACCCAATAGGGCCCTCTCTACCCCCCAGCACAAACCCTTCCTTGCCCCTGCATAATGCCCATCATGAAACCCAAATCCTCCCCCTCCCCTTACCCCAAGTAGCCCCTGCTTTCCCAACCCCTGGTCTTCTCCCTGCCCCAAGCAGGCCTGAGCAAGACCAAAGCCCTCTATCCCCCACTCCACCTCCCTCCAAACCCCTGTCAACTACACCGCAGGAGGGCGTGCCCTCTCCCCAAGCAATCCCTGCTCCCTCACCCCCAGGACTTCTTCCTGACCCAAACAGGCCTGAGGAAGACCTAAGCCCTCCACCCCCCACCCCACCTCCCCCTGAACCCCTGGCAACTACCTCACAGGAGGAGGAGCCTACCCAAGTAGCAAGGACCATAGAACAACCTCCTACACTTGTAGGGAGTGTGGGTGAAATTGGATATAAGAAAGTGAGCTTCAAGGTAATGTACTCAAACATTGATGGGATTACCAATAAAGCAAGTGAACTGGCAGAAAGGGTGCAAGAAGAAAACCCTGATGTAATAGGACTAACAGAAACAAAATTGTCAGGAGTCATAACAGATGCTGTGTTTCCAAAGGACTACTATATAGTAAGGAAAGAGAGGGAAGGGAGATGAGGTGGAGGAGTGGCCCTGCTGATAAGGAAGGACTGGAGTTTTGATGAGATGGAAATTCCGGGCTGTGACGGATTCAGAGATTACATAACAGGAACTATAACAATGGGTGGACCTAAGATAATAGTGACAGTCATTTACAACCCTCCCCTAAATGACAGAAGACCTAGACAGGAGTTTGATAGGAACAACATGGCAACCATTAATATAATAGAGAGAGCAGCTTCAGTTGCCTGCAGGAATGGCTGAAGACTCTTAATCATGGGTGATTTCAACCATGGAAAGATAGACTGGGAGAATGGGGACCCACATGGTGGTGCAGATACGTGGCGAGCTAAACTCTTGGAAGTGGCAACAAGGAATTTTCTGAGCCAGCATGTCAAGGAACCCACAAGAATGAGAGGCAATGATGAACCAGCTAGACTCGACTTAATATTCACCCTAAATGAGTCAGAAATAAGGGAAGTCAAAGTTGAAGCCCCCATAGGAATGAGTGACCACAGTGTACTGACCTTTGAGTACTTGGTGGAGGTAGGGATAACCTATCCAAGGATGGGAGTGGAGGGGAAAAGACTGAATTACCGAAGAGGAAAATATGACGAGATGAGGAACTTCCTAATGGGAACACCATGGGAAACAGAACTTAGAGACAAGAATGTGCAGGTCATGATGGATATTGTCACCCAAAAGTGCCAGGAAGCTGCAGACAGGTTTATCCCCTTCCAAAAGGAAAAAACGAAAAACAACAGAAAAACCCATGGTTCAACCAGGAATGTAAGGTAGCGAAACAACTGAGTAAAAGAACATGGAGAAACTACAGAAATAACAGAACACCAGAGAGCAGGGAGAGGTACCAGAGGGCCAGAAATGAGTACATCAGAGTGAGGAGGGAAGCAGAGAGACAGTTTGAAAATGACATCGCGAGTAAAGCCAAGACCCAACCAAAGCTGCTCCACAGCCATATCAGGAGGAAAACAGCAGTGAAGGAACAAGTGATGAAGCTGCGGAAAGGGGAGAACAGATACACAGAGAATGACAAGGAGGTGTGTGAAGAACTCAACAAGAGATTCCAGGAGGTCTTCACAATAGAACAAGGAGAAGCCCCTGCACTAAATGAGGAGGCGGCAACCTTGGAAACCTTGGAGGAATTTGACCTCACCAGTGATGAGGTCAAAAGGTGTCTGCTGGAGCTAGATGTGACAAAGGCTGTTGGGCCTGATAGAATCTCACCATGGATACTAAAGGAAGGTGCAGAAGCACTAAGTGTGCCACTCTCTATGGTGTATAACAGGTCACTGGAAACAGGAGACTTACCAGAAAGTTGGAAGACAGCTAACGTGGTCCCAATATACAAAAAGGGTGACAGGCAAGAGGCACTGAATTACAGGCCAGTTTCCTTAACTTGTATACCATGCAAGGTGCTGGAGAAGATCGTGAGGAAAAGGCTCGTAGAGCATCTGGAGGGAAATAACTTTGTAACGCACCACCAACATGGGTTCAGAGATGGTAAATCGTGCCTCACAGGGTTAATAGAATTTTATGACCAGGCAACGAAAATTAGGCAGGAAAGAGAAGGGTGGGCCGACTGCATTTTCCTGGATTGCCAAAAAGCCTTCGACACAGTACCCCATAAAAGGCTGTTAAAAAAGTTGGAGCAACAGGCAGGAGTAAAAGGGAAGGTGCTCCAGTGGATAAGGGAGTACTTAAGCAACAGGAAACAGCGAGTAACGGTGAGGGGGAAGACATCAGAGTGGCGAGATGTCACCAGCGGAGTCCCACAGGGCTCAGTACTTGGACCCATCCTGTTTCTAATATATGTGAACGATCTTCCAGAGGGTATAGACTCATTCCTCTCGATGTTTGCTGATGATGCAAAAATTATGAGAAGAATCAAGACGGATGAAGATAGACAGAGACTACAGGATGACCTGGATAAACTGGAGGAATGGTCTAGAAAATGGCTGCTGAAGTTCAACTCTGGAAAGTGTAAGGTGATGAAATTAGGCGAAGGGAGCAGGAGGCTGAACACAAGGTATCATCTGGGAGGGGAAATCCTGCAAGAATCAAATAGAGAGAAGGATCTGGGGGTTGATATCACACCGAACCTGTCCCCAGAGGCCCACATCAAAAGAATATCATCAGCGGCATATGCTAGACTGGCCAACATAAGAACTGCCTTCAGAAACTTGTGTAAGGAATCTTTCAGAACCCTGTATACCACTTATGTAAGACCAATCCTGGAGTATGCAGCTCCAGCCTGGAGTCCATACCTAGTTAAACACAAGACAAAGTTAGAGAAGATTCAGCGGTATGCCACCAGGCTCGTCCCGGAACTGAGAGGATTGAGCTACGAGGAAAGGCTAAAGGAGCTGAACCTCACATCCCTGGAAAACAGAAGAGTAAGGGGAGACATGATAACCACCTACAAAATTCTCAGGGGAATTGACAGGGTGGACAAAGACAAACTCTTCAGCACGGGTGGGACACGAACAAGGGGACACAGGTGGAAACTTAGTACCCAGATGAGCCACAGAGACGTTAGAAAGAATTTTTTCAGTGTCAGAGTAGTTAATAAATGGAATGCACTAGGAAGTGATGTGGTGGAGGCTGACTCCATACACAGTTTCAAATGTAGGTATGATAGAGCCCAGTAGGCTCAGGAATCTGTACACCAGTTGATTGACAGTTGAGAGGCGGGACCAAAGAGCCAAAGCTCAACCCCCGCAAGCACAATTAGGTGAGTACATCAACACATATCTCTCAGGCAGCTATCCAAACTCTCTTCTCCTTTCACCAGTCAGCCCGACAGATGTTGTCTCCATCATACACTCACTAAAAACCAAAGCTGGGAACATCAGTGAAATCCCATCCATTGTATACAAGAGCGCCTCCCATGCCCTTGCGCCACCTATAGCTCTGCTGTTCAACAAATCCCTTGAGTGTCATACTTTCCCTGATATCCTTAAAAATGCAAGAGTAACGCCAGTTCATAAAGGAGGTAATCCGGCAGGCATAAACAACTATAGACCAATATCGAACCTACCCATACTATCAAAAATATTTGAAAAAATTATCTACAAACAGCTCTACTCCTATCTCGTAAAATTCGACATTCTTAGCCCCTGTCAGTTTGGCTTCCGCTCTCAAAAGAGTACCAACGATGCAATTATTAGTCTCCTTGATATAATTTACTCAGCCCTTGACAAAAATGAGTTTCCGATTGGACTCTTCATTGACCTGAGAAAGGCCTTTGATACTGTTAATCACGATTACCTCTTATGTAAACTCCATCATTATGGAATCCGAGGCCATGCACTGGACTATATCCAATCCTATCTTAGTGATAGACACCAATGTGTAGCCATCAATAATATAACCTCTCCCATTCTACCAATAACCGTTGGAGTGCCACAGGGCAGCATCTTGGGACCCCTACTATTTCTTATATACATTAATGATCTGCCTAATGTCTCTAACATTCTGAAACCTATTTTGTTTGCTGATGATACTACCCTCATCTACTCCAACCCCAACCCACATACACTAAATGACCTTGTTAATAATGAACTAAAAAAAGTCCACTTATGGATGTCAACCAACAAACTAACACTTAACATAGAAAAGACCTACTACATCCTATTTGGAAGCAAATCTACAAATGCAATTCAGCTTCAGATAGATAATGTAAACATTAGCAATAAAAATGATGGAAAGTTTCTTGGCCTATTCCTAGACAAGAGACTCAACTTCAGTACCCACATACAACACATAACTAAGAAAGTCTCTAAAACAGTTGGTATACTCTCCAAAATCAGATATTATGTACCTAACTCTGCTCTCATCTCTCTATATTATGCACTAATCTATCCCAATCTCAACTATGATATCTGTGCATGGGGTTCAACCACTGCAAACCACCTCAAGTCCATCATCACCCAGCAAAAATCTGCTATCAGAATAATATCAAATTCTGCTTTCAGACAACACACAGCCCCCTTGTTTAACTCCCTAAACATGCTAAACATAATCTCACTCCATAAATTCTCTTGTGTCAACTACATTTACAAAACCCTGTTCTTAAATGCAAATCCTGCTCTGAAACTCTTCCTGGACAGATGTAATAGGACCCATTATCACCACACCAGAAATAAATATCTCTTTGATATCCCCAGAGTTAAACTTAATCTGTGTAAACACTCTATGCAAATAAAGGGACCCAGTTTATGGAACTCACTCCCTACTGAATTGAAAAGCTGTCCAACTTTTTCATCATTCAAAATCAATACTAAAAAGTACCTAATTTCATCTTCATAGTTTATCATAGTGGTGATAATGGGTCCTATTACATCTGTCCAGGGAGAGTTTCAGAGCATGGTTTGCATTTAAGAACAGGATTTTGTAAATGTAGTTGACACAAGAGAATGTGTGGAGGGAGTTAATATTTAGCAAGTTTAGGCATTTAAACAAAGGAGCTGAGTGTTGTCTGAAAGCAGAGTTAGTTATTATTCTGATAGCAGATTTTTGCTGCGTGATTATGGGCTTAAGGTGGTTTGCAGTGGTAGACCCCCATGCAAAGATACCATAATTAAGATAGGGGTAGATTAGTGCATAATATAGTGAGAGGAGAGCAGAGTTAGGAACATAATATCTGATTTTGGAGAGTATACCAACTGTCTTAGAGACTTTCTTAGTTATGTGTTGTATGTGGGTACTGAAGTTGAGTCTCTTGTCTAGGAATAGGCCAAGAAACTTGCCATCATTTTTATTACTGATGTTAATGTTGTCTATCTGTAGCTGAATTGCATTTGATGATTTGCTTCCAAATAAGATGTAGTAAGTCTTTTCGATGTTTAATGTTAGTTTGTTCGTTGACATCCATAAGTGGACTTTTTTTAATTCATTATTCACAACATTATTTAGTGTATGTGGGTTGAGGTCTGAATAGATAAGGGTAGTATCGTCAGCAAACAATATAGGTTTGAGTATATTAGAGACATTAGGCAGATCGTTTATATATATAAGATATAGAAGAAGTCCTAAGATACTGCCCTGCGGCACTCCAACGGTAATTGGTAGAGTGGAAGAAGTTGTATCATTGATGGTTACATATTGGTGTCTGTCACTAAGATAGGATCGGATGTAGTCAAGGGCAAGGCCTCGGATTCCATAATGCTAGAGTTAAAGTAAGTGGTAGTTGAGATTAACAGTATCAAAGGCTTTTCTTAGGTCAATGAAGAGTTCAATCGGAAACTCATTTTTGTCAAGGGCTGAGTAGATAACGTCAAGGAGACTAATGATTGCATCGTTGGTGCTCTTTTGGGACCGGAAGCCAAACTGGCAGGGGCTGAGTATGTCGAATTTTACGAGGTAGGAATAGAGCTGTTTGTAGATAATTTTTTCAAATATTTTTGATAGAATGGGTAGATTTGATATTGATCTATAATTGTTTATGTCCGCCGGTTTGCCTCCTTTATGGACTGGCATTACTCTTGCTTTTTTGAGGATATGAGGGACGATGTGACACTATAGATTTGTTGAACAGTAGTGCTATGGGTGGGGCAGATGAAAAGAAACTATTAAATTCATTTGCCATTTCTAAATCAGTTGACGGTATATCCCCATCCTTGTAGAGTTTTATTTGGTTATGTGAGTGTTGTTTAGTTCCTAGGATACTAGAGATTGTTTTCCAAGTGCTTTTCATGTTGCCTTTTGCTTCATTGAATCTATTCACATAATATGCAAGTTTTGCCTTTCTTATGATACTCGTAAGCATTGATGAGTACCTTTTAGCTACTTCCTTTGAAACTAGGCCAATCCTAAGTTTCTTTTCATATTCATGTTTCTTGTTGATTGAGTTGAGAATGCCACTTGTGAGCCATGTTATTCAAACATCATCATGTTACCATGTTATTCAAACATGTCACCATGTTATCATGTCACCATGTTATTCAAACATCAAACATCATCATCATTATCCAAACATCATGTTATTTTCTGCTGCCCAATCGAAAACTTTGTTAATATCTGTTTGTAGTTTATCAATGTCTTCAGCAGAGGTAATTTTCATGCTGATTTTTGTATCATCTGCAAAGGATGACACGAAGCTGTGACGTGTGTTTTTGTCTATACAGTATCTGATATGAGAATAAGGAACAGCAGTGGTGCAAGGACTGTACCTTGAGGTACAGAGCTTTTAACTGCGCTTGGACTCGATTTTACTTGATTGACTTACTCTTTGTGTTCTGTTCGACAGGAAATTGAGAATCCAGCGTCCTACTTTACCAATTATACCAATTGATCTCATTTTGTGTGCAATCACTCCATGGTCACATTTGTCGAATGCCTTTGCAAAATCTGTGTATACGACATCTGCATTATGTTTTTCCTCTAATGCCTCAGTGATTTTGTCATAGTGGTCAAGTAGCTGTGAGAGGCATGATCTTCCTGCTCTAAATCCATGTTGGCCTGGGTTGTGGAGGTCATTGGTTTCCATGAATCTAGTGACCTGACTCCTGATCACTCTCTCAAATACTTGTATTATGTGGGACGTATTATAGTGTGGGTTGGTGGTGTTGTCGTTGTTCCTCCTTTATGGACAACCCAACCCACAACTCGGTAGAGTGCTTATACCTCACTAGGAAATCACACTAGGCGCTTCTGGCTCTTGGAGAGGGACTCAACGTCACACGTTTAGGGGATGCGGCTCCAACACTTAGCCTTGTTGTCACGTGCACACACCCGCTCGAGCCGCTGTGACTCCCCACTCTCTCCTTAGGTGATATGATCTCCTCAATCCCCTTTGACTTATTGGTTTTCCGTCCTACCCTGTCCACAGCAGTGGTTCTTGGCTTTTTTTTTCTCTCTCTCTCTCTCTCTCTCTCTCTCTCTCTCTCTCTCTCTCTCTCTCTCTCTCTCTCTCTCTCTCTCTCTCTCTCTCTCTCTCTCCTTCTTTACTACTTCCTGGGAAGCCTCACTAGGACAAGGGCAATCACCAGCAAATTGGGATACATTTACTGGACAAAGCACATACACACATAATAATAATGAATACTATATTACAATCAGTTTGCATTCCAACACCATCAGAACTCTATCATCAGCTTATCAAGTGGTATCCTATCTTCTGATTCCCCACCTGATACTATCTACCTCTTCAAGTAGATCAAGTCTTATACTACAATGTTGCACTATCAGCAAGAGAATATATCTATAAACATGGACAAGGAAAATCAGCATCGAATGCAATAACATATATATGTCAGTATAAATGTTCCTTGATACACAACAATGATCAATCGATCACTCTATCAGTCCTAGAACACATACATCTGTAGGTAATCCAGCCTACGACTGTAACTCTAAACTTCCGTATAAAACACTCCTTGACATAAGAATGCAAACAATCACTCATCTCTCACTGCGTCTTGCACGCTAATGACAACCAAACACTATCAACTCCCTACAAGTAATCCACCAGAACTTCCCTTCCACATCTGGTAGTTCACTACCCTGATATCTTCAGGTTCTTCCAGGCTTAACTACCAGGATCCTCTGCAGCTCATCCAGGCTGCTACCATGAAGTTTCCTTGAACAACTACGGTGCTTCACCCTTCTGCTAGGTTCCTCCACAGCTCTCCTGGCTGCTACACCATGAAGTTCCCTCGAGCAACTATGGTGCTTCACCACCTCTACAGAAGCACGTGACACTCCTCTTCACTGCTTCTCCTCACAGCTCGAGGTCCTCTCCTCCACTACCTGTGAGTCTCATCAACTACTCCCTCTGTGCTGGCTTCGAAGTTCTCAGCAACTTCTTCCCCAAAGACAAACCTGCAACCCATTGACACTCCAATAAAAATGTTTCCCCTTTAACACATAAACAAAAATAATCACACAATGTTTGCCTCAAACCTCTATCTGTCCTCTACATACAGTGAGAGTGGACTCCCCCGTTGGGTGGGTCCATGCTCCACCTCGCCCGGCGGGCCTCCACACTCTCCTCCGCCGCCGCTCAGTCAGTTGGCTTCAAGCGGTCGACGGGAGAGGATACGCTGCTCGTCCCTCCAGCTGTCACTCTCATCTCCGTCTTCTTATTTAGGCTTCCTGCCTTACCAAAACATTTCTAACTCATCAATAAACATTGCTACTGTCGCTGGGCACACGACCAACTACAAGCAATCACTATGAACTGGCTTAAATCGTGCTTACCACAGATTGTCTGGTCGAGGGCGCTCCTCCCTCTGAGAGAGCCTGGTCAGGGCGCTTCCACAGCCCACGAAAATGTCTCTGGGCGGCTTAATATTCTCCTCGCCGTCCAGGACTTGAGATCACAACGTTCCCAGCTCAATTCCACAGCTGGCACGTCTGCACACTTCTCTTCCCTTGGAGATATATCACTAGGGGTTCCTTTCTGACGGGAGCTCAAACGGAGCACGGCTTTCCCCTGCGATGTCTGGTGCTCAAGTGAGGTCAAAGTCCTCCAGAAGCGAGCCTCATTCCTCCAGCAAATTATCCACATCTCCTAACCAGTCATTTATCTATTTCCTTATGCACTGCCCATAATCTTAAATTGTTCATTGAATCCAACAAACTGTTTAACATCTGTGTTATCGCCTCTATATTTCCTATACTTTCTAGTTAGGTCAGGCTTGTTGAATAACTCTCAAGGGGGTAGACTCGCTTCTCCTGCAGGCTGAGATCATAACACTCCCCTCCCCTTGTTTTTGAGAGTTATTCCAGTGGCAAAGCTCGGGATAATACATCCGCCACCACACCGTCTCGTTCTTCAACCGATTGGTTCGACCGGTTGATCTGCTTACGTACTCCCTTAGGAGTCTACAATTAGTTCGTTGCTCCTTGCAACATCTGGCTCACAACTCGCCAGAAACATGATCCTCTCACAAACGATTTGACCTCTCTGGCACCTCTTGGCTAGGCTGTCCTCCTAGGACGCCTGCACTCCATCGGTCCACTCTACTTATTGTTTCCACTCTCCGTTTCTTCGTCTTCTTCTCTTCTCGTCCAGAGTCAGACATCTACTGTATGTACCTCCTCTGTCGTCTTCACACTTCCATCTACTGCCATTATACTTCCGTCTCCTCTCATCATACTTCACTCCCTCGTCTTCACCGACGATTCTCCCTTTCGCCTCCTCATATATCCAAGACCTCATCTTGTTTGACTTCCATCGAGTCCTCGGCTTTCTTCTATTCATCCATGCTTGCATCATCATCCTCTTCCCACACTTCTCACCTCTATACAACTCCCTTTCTTCTCCTTCAACTCTTCTTCGTTCCCTAAAGGTTTCTTGAGCACTGTACTACACTCAACAGCACTCGACGGTACATGTCGCTCTACCTCTCCTAGTGTGCTCGTAAGCATCTCTCCACACATACTGTCTCTTCTCCTTTCATTTTCTCGGCTATTACTCTTCTTCACTATCTCTCCTCCACGTTTTCTGTGAAACATGCCAACTCTTGACATGTCCCACAACTTAACTCCACTATCCAACTGCCTCTGTGCTCGTGGACAACTTGACGCTCAACTCCCGTCCTCAGTATGTCCACATCTTTCCTCATTCCAGCTCAGCACAGTTGCATTCGCCTTCCGACTCTTAATTTCAGCAGACTGGGCTCTACTCAGGTCCGCTCTCTTCACATGATTCTTCTTTGGCTGGGCCATCTTCACTTTTGACCTCACCGAGACTTCATTTTCCTGGGCTGGACCTTCATCAAACAGCCATGCTATATCTACATCGATATCTTCCACCGGTTGAATCGACACTGTCTCACCTACTCCAGTGTGGGCGGTATTGTAGCTGTGTGTTGGTGGTGTTGTCGTGTTGTTCCTCCTTTACGGACAACCCAACCCACAACTCGGTAGAGTGCTTATACCTCACTAGGAGATCACACTAGGCGCTTCTGGCTCTTGGAGAGGGGCTCAACGTCACACGTTTAGGGGATGCGGCTCCAACACTTAGCCTCGTTGTCACATACACACACCCACTCGAGCCGCTGTGACTCCCCACTCTCTCCTTATGTGAAATGATCTCCTCAATCCCCTTTGACTTACTTATTTTCCATCCTACCCTGTCCACAGCAGTGGTTCTTGGTTCTTTCTCTCTCTCTCTCTCTCTCTCTTCCTTTACTATTTCCTGGGAAGCCTCACTAGGACAAGGGCAAACACCAGCAAATTGGAATACATTTACTGGACAAAGCACATACATAATTCATACACACATATAATAATAATGAATCCTATACTCTATACAATTACAATCAGGTTGCACTCCAACACCATCAGAACTCTATTATCAGCTTATCAAGTGGTATCCTATCTCCTGGTTCACCACCTGATACTATCAACCTCCTCAAGTAGATCAAGTCTCCATACACTGTTGCACTATCAGCAAGAGTATATATATATATATATATATATATATATATATATATATATATATATATATATATATATATATATATATATATATGTCGTACCTAGTAGCCAGAACGCACTTCTCAGCCTACTATGCAAGGCCCGATTTGCCTAATAAGCCAAGTTTTCCTGAATTAATATATTCTCTCTAATTTTTTTCTTATGAAATGATAAAGCTACCTATTTAATTATATATGAGATCAATTTTTTTTATTGGAGTTAAAATTAACGTAGATATATGACCAAACCTAACCAACCCTACCTAACCTAACCTAACCTATCTTTATAGGTTAGGTTAGGTTAGGTAGCAGAAAAAGTTAGGTTAGGTTAGGTTAGGTAGGTTAGGTAGTCGAAAAACAATTAATTCATGAAAACTTGGCCTATTAGGCAAATCTGGCCTTGCATAGTAGGCCGAGAAGTGCGTTCTGGCTACTAGGTACGACATATATATATATATAAACTTGTACAAGGAAAATCAGCATGTGAATGCAATAACATATATCAGTATAAATGTTCCTTGATACACAGCAATGATCAATCGACCACCCTATCAGTCCTAGAACACATACGTCTGTAGGTAATCCAGCCTACGACTGTAACTCTAAACTTCAGTATAAAACACTCCTAGACATAAGAATGCAAACAATCACCCACCTCTCACTGCGTCTTGCACGCTAATGACAACCAAACACTCAATTACCTCCCTACAAGTAATCATTTAGAACTTCCCTCCCACATCTGGAAGTTCAGTACCCTGATATCTTCAGGTTCTTCTGGGCTTAACTACCAGGATCCTCTGCTGCACTTCTTGGCTGCTACACCATGAAGTCTTCCTTGAGCACTTCGATGCTTCACCACTTCTGCTAGGGTCCTCCACAGCTCTCCTGGCTGCTACACCATGAAGTTTTCTCGAGCAACTATGGTGCTTCACCACCTCCAAAGAAGCACGTGACACTCCTCTTCACTGCTTCTCTTCACAACTCGAGGTCCTCTCCTCCACTTCCTTGGAGTCTCACCAACTACTCCCTCTGTGCTGGCTTCGAAGTTCTCAGCAACTTCTTCCCAAAGACAAACCTGCAACCCATTGACACTCCAATAAAAAAGTTTCCTTATAAACACATAGATGAAATAATCCACACAATGTGTTTGCATCTAACATCTAACATCTATCCTCTCTCTACATGCAGTGAGAGTGGACTCCCCCGTTGGGCTGGTCCATGCTCCACCTCGCCCGGCGGGCCTCACTCACTCCGGGAGGGTCCTCCGCCGTCGGGAGCTCTCAGTCACCGGAGTGAGAAGAAAAGTGCTCAAGGAAAAGGCGCTTGAGAACCGTAAGAGGGGTAAAACCTTTAGTGATGCGGGTTAAGGATGTACAAAACTGCGGAAGAGGGGCTCTCCACGGGGGCAAAGAAGGAACAACATGAGGAGAAATGTTAGAAATACGAACTGAAAGAGAATCCTGTAAACAAGATAACCGGACAGAAAGAGGAAGGTGGTGAAGAGGAACAGGAACCGCAGGAGGGGTAAAAGTTAAAGCACAACAGAGGCGAGAGGAAGGATGTTGCAAGGACTGCGCAAGATAGCGAAGACAGTAGCGATCACGGCGATCCTGGAGAGATAGGAAGCCAGTGTCAACATACAAGATGAGGACGGGAGTCGAACGGAAGGCACCAGAACTGAGACGCAACCCAGTATGGTGCAAAGCATCAAGACGTCGAAGAGTAGAAGGAGAAGCAGAAAAGTAAGCAAGGCAGCCATAATCGAGCTTAGACAGGACGAGAGAGGAATGTAAAGCAAATGGAGTGCGCCTATCCGCTCCCCAAGACATATGGGACAATACCCGAAGGAGGGTAAGGGCCTTAGAGCATTCAACACGGAGGTATGAGATATGGGGCGATCAAGACAAACGAGTGTCAAGGAATAACCCCAAAAGCTTAGCGGAATCCTTGTACACAATGGGGTGACCATAAAGCGACAAAGACGGACGAAGAACGACACGCTTCCGAGTAAATGTCATAACACAAGTCTTAGATGTAGAGAACCTGAAGCCATGATTGGTGGCCCAAGACGACCTGGCATCAATCGCAAGTTGAAGCCGGCGTTGAAGGAGAGGCGAATCATCACCTTGACAGCAAAGGGTAAGATCGTCGACATAAAGAGCGGAGAAGACGCCTGAAGGAAGAGAGGAAAGAAGACCATTGAGGGCAACCAGAAAAAGAGTAGTGCTCAGAACACTTCCCTGGGGCACACCTTCGTATTGCTGAAAAGAGACAGAGAGAGCGGTACCAAACCTCACCCGAAAGGAACGACGAGAGAGGAAGCTGCGGAGAAAGTGAGGGAGATGACCACGAAGGCCAAAAGAATGAAGCTGGGATAGAATATGATATCGCCAAGTGGTGTCATAAGCCTTTTCCAGGTCAAAAAGGACGGCAACAACGGAGGTCTTCGCAACAAAAGCAGTACGAATATAGACCTACAAGTTCACCAGGACATCTGTCGTGCTGCGGCACTTGCGGAAACCAAATTGAAAAGGGAAGAGGTAGTGATGGTGTTCCAAGAACCACATCAGACGAACGTTAACCATATGTTCAAAAAGTTTGCAGACACAACTTTTAAGGGCAATAGGGCGAAAGTCCTTAGGGGATGTTCCCAGAGACCCTGGTTTGTGAACAGGGAGGACAACGACATCGAGCCAGTCCTCAGGGACTGACGACTCCCAGATCCGATTATACAGACTCAGTAAATACTGAGACGTGCATGGAGGGAGATGGCGAAGCATCTCATAATGAATGCCATCGGAGCCCACCGCCTTAGAACCGAAGAGGGCCAGGGCAGACCGAAGTTCAGAGAGAGAAGGGATAGTTATAGGGAAGGCGAAGATGAGTACAGAAATCCAAAGGACAAGATTCAAGGACAGGTTTACGAAGAAGGAAAAATTGGGGAAGATGAAAATCAGAGTTAACAGAAGAAAAGTGGGAACCCAGTTCGGTAGCGACCTGCAACGGGTTCGCCACAAGATTACCACGGAGATGAAGGATCGGTGAGACATCGGGAACGAACTTACCCACTATCTTGCGTATTTGCTTCCAGATCTGCGGCAGAGGAATTTCGGACGTAATGGTTATCTTGAGTTATCTTGAGATGATTTTGGGGCTTTTTAGTGTCCCCGCAGCCCGGTCCTCGACCAGGCCTCCACCCCCAGGAAGCAGCCCGTGACAGCTGACTAACACCCAGGTACCTATTTTACTGCTAGGTAACAGGGGCATAGGGTGAAAGAAACTCTGCCCATTGTTTCTCGCCGGCGCCTGGGATCGAACCCAGGACCACAGGATCACAAGTCCAGCGTGCTGTCCGCTCAGCCGACCGGCTCCCTATGGAGACATAAGCTGGTGGAGACATAAGATGCCCAACATTCATGTTTAGCCATACGGATGGCCCTACGGGCCACTACACTCTCCTTACAAAATAAAATAAAAGAATCGGCCGTCTGCAGGCAGCGGTGTCTCTTCTATAATAATAATAATAATAATAATTTTTATTTAGGCAAAGGTACATACATAAAGAGATTTTACAAAGTTTGTTGGCTTTATAGATAGAGCTAGTACATACAATGCCTAAAGCCACTATTACGCAAAGCGTTTCGGGCAGGAAAAAACACTACTGACTAAAGCTTAAAACTAATGGGTAAAAAGAAAAAAATGCGTTGAGTACAAATAAAAATAGAGGTAAAAGAGGGGGGGAACATTGTTGAAAAAACAGCACAAATACAATTATAAATTATTACAGAAAATTACATTAAAACAGCGTTGATTTGTAAAACAAAAAAAAAAAAAAAAAAAACATACATGGGTTGACAATAGAAGGGTAAGGTAGGTTACATGGAATTTATTAGGTATAGCTTCGTTTTTAACTTAAACTGGTTGAGAGAGGTACTGTCTTTAACATGGTTGGGAAGGTCATTCCACATCCTGGGCCCCTTGATTTGTAGAGCATTTCTGGTTTGATTAAGTCGTACTCTAGGAATATCAAAACTGTATTTATTTCTGGTGTGGTGCTCATGGGTTCTGTTACAACCTTCTATGAAGCTTTTGAGATCAGGATTGGCATTACAATTTAGCGTTTTGTATATGTATAATACACATGAGTGAATGTGCAGTGACTTAATGTCTAACATATTCAGAGATTTGAGTAGGGGTACCGAGTGATGTCTGGGGCCAGAGTTGGATATTGTCCTAATAGCAGCTTTGTGTTGAGTAATTAGAGGACGTAAGTGATTTTGGGTAGTAGAGCCCCAAGCACAAATATCATAGTTGAGATATGGATAGATAAGGGAGTAATAGAGAGTCACCAGGGCAGGGCGTGGTACATAATATCTGATCTTAGAAAGAATGCCCACAGTTTTTGAAACTTTTTTTGATATGTTTAGAATGTGTCCCTGGAAATTCAGCTTGTGGTCAATGAGAATGCCAAGGAATTTGCCATCTAATTTGTTACAAATTTGGGTATTGTTTATTTTGAGATTTATTTGATTAGAGGATTTATTGCCAAACAGAATATAGAAAGTTTTGTCAATGTTAAGGGTGAGTTTGTTGGCAGTTAGCCACAGATGGACTTTATTTAGCTCAGTATTTACTGTGGCATTTAGAGCAAGGGGATCAGGACTGGAGTAAATGAAGGTTGTGTCGTCAGCAAATAGGATTGGTTTGAGGTGTTGGGAGGCATTTGGAAGGTCATTAATGTAGATGAGAAAGAGGAGAGGGCCAAGTATGCTGCCCTGGGGAACACCAATGTTGATGGGTAGGGTGGGCGAAATTGTATTATTCACAGAAACACATTGGAGCCTGTCAGTAAGGTAGGATTTGAGGTATTGTAGGGAGTGTCCTCTGACACCATAATGATGTAATTTAAGAAGAAGGTTTTGGTGGTTGACAGTATCGAAAGCTTTACGCAGGTCCACAAATAACCCAACAGGGAACTCATTTTTATCAAGAGCTGTATGAATCGAGTTAAGCATACTAATAAGTGCATCGTTAGTGCTTTTTTGGGCCTGAAGCCATATTGGCAAGGGCTAAGTATATTGAGTTTGGCTAGATATGAGTAAAGCTGCTTATAGATTAGTTTTTCAAAAATTTTTGACAAGTTTGGCAGGATTGATATAGGTCTGTAGTTGTTAACATCTGTGAGATCACCACATTTGTGGACAGGCGTTACTCTCGCTTTTTTTAGAATATCTGGAAAGGTTTGGAGTTCAAGTGACTTGTTGAAGAGCAAAGCAATAGCAGGGGCTAAAGATCTGGAGGCTTTTTTGTAGATTAAAGTTGGTATCTCCTCAAGGGCACCAGACTTGGTTTTAAGGGAAAGGATTATCTCATTGACGTCAATGGAATTAATAGGCTTTAGGTACAGAGACTGGGGATAGTTCCCTGTAAGATAGTCCTTAATGTCAGTACTGGAAGATGGAATATCATTAGCAAGGGATGAACCAATGGAAGAGAAGAACCTATTGAACTCAATAGCAGAATCAGAGGCTGAAAGCTGACCATCGTTATTAGACAGGAGAGTCGGTTTGCTATTTAAAGACTTTTTTGATCCCAATATTTGTGAAATTGTTCTCCATGTTTGTTTAATGTTGCTCTTTATTTGGGTAAATTTATCTTCGTAGTATTTAGTTTTGGCTCGTCTAATTATCTTAGATAGCAATAATGAGTAATTCTTTGAGAATTCTTTGGAGACAATCCCTAACCTATACTTTTTCTCAAGGTCATGTTTTTTATTAATAGATTTAAGTATTCCCTTTGTAAGCCAAGGATTGTTAAGCCTTTTGGTTGTGACTTGTTTTGTAAGCATAGGACAGTGGGTATTATAAAGGCTAAGAGTTATTTGAAGAAAAGATTGAACTGCTAGGTTGATGTCCTCTATGTTACCTAACTCGGACTCCCAGTTGACATTATCAGTAGCAGTTATAAAATTGTCTATAGCAGTTTCATTGTGTAGTCTAAAACGTATCTCTCTTGACTCAAGAGGTGGTTTGCTAATGTTAGTTAAGAGAAATGTGGGGTAATGGTCTGTAGTGCTATCGGTGATTATACCTGAAGTAAGCGGAGAGGTTATATTTGTCCAGATGTGATCAAGAGTCGTGGCAGTGCTATCAGTGATTCTAGTAGGTCTAGTGATTAAGGGTATGAGGAAGCAGGAATTCATACAGTTGAGGAAGCTAACAGCAGTAGGGTGTTCTGGCTCGCAGAGGTCAATATTAAAGTCCCCTGCAATAATTAGGTGGTTTTTGTTCAGTCTGTTATCAAGTATTAGATTTCTAAGGTTTGAGTTGAATTCGGACACATCAGTGTTAGGAATTCTATAAACTGCACCCACAGACAGGATAGACTCGGCACCCTTGACTCTGAAGCTGGCGAAGATATACTCCCCATAGCAGTCTCTAGTTCTAATTTCTTTTAAGCATGTTAGTTCTTGGTGGTAGTAAAGAGCAGTGCCACCACCTCTCTGAAGTTGACGACAGTTGTGGATTGCTGAGTAGTTAGGCATGTTAAAGAGTTGAGTAGTATCATCTTTCAACCATGTTTCAGTAAGTATAATAAAAGAGAAATTGTTGTCAATAGCTTCAATCAAGGCACTAACATCATCGAAGTGTTTGCCTAGGGATCTAACGTTCAAATTGATTACAGAGATATTGTGACTATGAGTTAATACATTGTTTACATCATGTGCTGCAAAATATCTGCAATTTAGATCATTAAAGTGATTATTGTCATAGATAGTGGATAAGAGGTTAAGTTCTGGGTCTATACTTGACTGCATAAAAAAAAGCTGATTGCCGGAAAAACAAGAGAAACAAAAAGAAATAAATGTACACAATACTGTACCAAACAAACACAAAAGGGGCTTACAGGGGTACAATGGAGTATGGCTAGGCTAGGAAACCTAGGTAATGAATGAGATTAAAGAAAAAAACATATAAACATGGACTATACAAAACACAAGATATAGATATACAAAACAAAAATATAAACAAGACTAAGCAATACCAAAAAAATTGAGCAAAAATGAAAAATGAGGTAGATTGCTTACAGGTACTCTCAGGTACAATGTAAGTCTAGGCTGCATGCTTACAGCGGACAGCCCGAGCACAGTCTGTATTCCACCAGGGAACACACTTTCGTGGGCCCCAAGAGGAAGAGTGAGGAATAGAGCAGAGGGCAGCATTTTTTATTTTATTTTATTTATTTTATTTATATATATACAAGAAGGTACATTGGGTTTGTGAGAATACATTGGATAGTACAGTATTTACACTCTTGTAAAGCCACTAGTACGCGCAGCGTTTCGGGCAGGTCCTTAATCTAGCAGATAATTTTAAGTAGGTAATTTCAATCAGAATTGATAAATGAAAGATACATTACAAGAGAAAAATGAGATGAGAGAGATAAGTAAGTATATTAAAGCACATTGTTATATTAAAGCTCTGATTGATTACATTGACAGCTTGATTAGTAATTTAAACAAGATTAATAGACACCATACAGCAGATTGACAGCACATATAAGACAGCAATGATCACAATGGTAAAGATGTTCAGAATGGGTACATAAAGATTGGGAGACTGCGTAGCAAAAGATACAGATAACAAGATTCAGATTCAGATTCAGATGTTTATTCAGGTAAGGTATATACATACAAGTGATGTTACATTAATGGATTGATATATAGATAGAGCTAGTACATACAATGCCTAAAGCCACTATTACGCAATGCGTTTCGGGCAAGAAAATCATAAATCACAAGATTTATAAACACCATACAACAGATTGGCAGCACATATAAGAAAACAGCAATGATCTCAATGGTAAAGATGTTCAATTGGGAACATAAAGGTTGGGAGATTGGGTAGCAATAGAATACAGTGCAATTTTAAGGCAAAAAGTGAAAAACTATGAAGATGAAATTAGGTACTTTTTAGTATTGATTTTGAATGATGTAAAAGTTGGACAGCTTTTCAATTCAGTAGGAAGTGAGTTCCATAAACTGGGTCCCTTTATTTGCATAGAGTGTTTACACAGATTAAGTTTAACTCTGGGGATATCGAAGAGATATTTATTTCTGGTGTGGTGATAATGGGTCCTATTACATCTGTCCAGGAAGAGTTTCAGACAAGGATTTGCATTTAAGAACAGGGTTTTGTAAATGTAGTTGACACAGGAGAATTTGTGGAGTGAGATTATGTTTAGCATGTTTAGGGAGTTAAACAAGGGGGCTGTGTGTTGTCTGAAAGCAGAATTTGATATTATTCTGATAGCAGATTTTTGCTGGGTGATGATGGACTTGAGGTGGTTTGCAGTGGTTGAACCCCATGCACAGATACCATAGTTGAGATAGGGATAGATTAGTGCATAATATAGAGAGATGAGAGCAGAGTTAGGAACATAATATCTGATTTTGGAGAGTATACCAACTGTTTTAGAGACTTTCTTAGTTATGTGTTGTATGTGGGTACTGAAGTTGAGTCTCTTGTCTAGGAATATGCCAAGAAACTTTCCATCATTTTTATTGCTAATGTTTACATTGTCAATCTGAAGCTGAATTGCATTTGTAGATTTGCTTCCAAATAGGATGTAGTAGGTCTTTTTTATGTTAAGTGTTAGTTTGTTGGTTGACATCCATAAGTGGACTTTTTTTAGTTCATTATTAACAACATCATTTAGTGTATGTGGTTACCTTGAGGTTACCTTGAGGTGCTTCCGGGGCTTAGCGTCCCCGCGGCCCGGTCGTCGACCAGGCCTCCTGGTTGCCGGACTGATCAACCAGGCTGTTGGACGCGGCTGCTCGCAGCCTGACGTACGAGTCACAGGTATCAGGTATCCTTTGGAGGTGCTTATCCAGTTCTCTCTTGAACACTGTGAGGGGTCGGCCAGTTATGCCCCTTATGTGTAGTGGAAGCGTGTTGAACAGTCTCGGACCTCTGATGTTGATAGAGTTCTCTCTCAGAGTACTAGTTGCACCTCTGTTTTTCAACGGGGGTATTCTGCACATCCTGCCATGTCTTCTGGTCTCATGTGATGTTATTTCTGTGTGCAGGTTTGGGACCAGCCCCTCTAATATTTTCCACGTGTAAATTATTATGTACCTCTCCCGCCTGCGCTCAAGGGAGTACAGTTTTAGGCTCTTTAGTCGGTCCCAATAGTTTAGATGTTTTACTGAGTGGATTCTAGCAGTAAAGGATCTCTGCACGCTCTCCAGTTCAGTAATTTCTCCAGCTTTGAAAGGTGCTGTCATTGTGCAGCAGTACTCCACTCTAGAGAGCACAAGCGTTTTGAAAAGTATCATCATCGGTATAGCATCTCTAGTGTGAAAAGTTCTTGTTATACAACCTGTCATTTTTCTTGCAGTTGTGACGGCTACTTTATTGTGTTCTTTAAAGGTAAGGTCTTCCGACATGAGTACACCCAGATCCTTTACATTGCCTTTTCGTTCTATGTTATGATTTGCCTGAGTTTTGTACGTGGTTTCCGTTTTTATATTTTCATTTTTTCCATAGCGCATGAGCTGGAACTTATCTTCGTTAAACACCATATTATTTTCTGTAGCCCATAGAAAGACCTGATCTACATCTGACTGGAGGTTCGCCGTGTCCTCTATGTTGCCTACTCTCATGAAGATCCTAGTGTCATCTGCAAAGGATGATACAGTGCTATAGGTTGTGTTCTTGTCTATGTCCGAAATGAGGATGAGAAAAAGTACTGGAGCAAGCACAGTACCCTGGGGGACTGAGCTCTTCACGGTTGATGGGCTGGATTTTATTTTGTTGACTATTACACATTGGGTTCTGTTGGTCAGGAAATTGTAGATCCATCTGCCTATTTTTCCGGTAATTCCTTTTGAACGCATTTTATGTGCAATGTGGGTTGGGGTTGGAGTAAATGAGGGTAGTATCATCAGCAAACAAAATAGGTTTCAGAATGTTAGAGACATTAGGCAGATCATTAATGTATATAAGAAATAGTAGGGGTCCCAAGATGCTGCCCTGTGGCACTCCAACGGTTATTGGTAGAATGGGAGAGATTATATTATTGATGGCTACACATTGGTGTCTAATCACTAAGATAGGATTGGATATAGTCCAGTGCATGGCCTCGGATTCCATAATGATGGAGTTTACATAAGAGGTAATCGTGATTAACAGTATCAAACCCCTTTCTCAGGTCAATGAAGAGTCCAATTGGAAACTCATTTTTGTCAAGGGCTGAGTAAATTATATCAAGGAGACTAATAATTGCATCGTTGGTACTCTTTTGAGAGCGGAAGCCAAACTGACAGGGGCTAAGAATGTCGAATTTTACGAGATAGGAGTAGAGCTGTTTATAGATAATTTTTTCAAATATTTTTGATAGTATGGGTAGGTTCGATATTGGTCTGTAGTTGTTTATGTCTGACGGATTACCTCCTTTATGAACTGGCGTTACTCTTGCGTTTTTAAGGATGTCAGGGAATGTATGACACTCAAGGGATTTGTTGAACAGCAGAGCTATAGGTGGTGCAAGGGCATGGGAGGCGCTCTTGTATACAATGGATGGGATTTCACTGATGTTCCCAGCTTTCGTTTTTAGTGAGTGTATGATGGACACAACATCTGACGGGCTGACTGGTGAGAGGAGAAGAGAGTTTGGATAGCTGCCTGAGAGATATGTGTTAATATGTGTCTGAGTCTGTGGGATTTTACTTGCAAGGTTAGCACCAACCGATGAAAAGAAGCTATTAAATTCATTCGCCATTTCTAAGTCAGATGACAGTGTAAGGCCATCCTTAGAGAGTGTTATATGGTTGTGGGAGTGTTGCAGGCGATGAGTCACAATAACGTGGCTGAAGTATGTTGACCAGACCACACACTAGAAATTGAAGGGACGACGACGTTTCGGTCCGTCCTGGACCATTCTCAAGTCGATTGTGATGAGGACAGGAAGGGACAGGCATTAAATAGGCAAGAGAGAGCTGAGGAGGAAAGTCAGGTGTAGGGGATAGTAGTAATGAGAACTGCAGCAGGCCTATTGGCCCATACGAGGCAGCTCCTATTATAACCACCGAAGGAGAAAGTAATAGGAATAAGAAGAGGATAGCAAGGGAGCGTAGAAGACAATGAACAGAAAAAGGGAGAAGAGAGGAAGAAAGGGAAAGAGAAAGAAAGAAATGGAAGGGGGAAAGCTTATGTTAAGTCACGTTAGTTAGAAAGATTAGAGCATTTGAGTATATACTGTGAAAGGGAAGAGTCCACAGCAACAAAGCCAGGACTCAAGTTCATGTAGTTCATTGTGGGAGTGTTGTTTAGTTCCTAGGATATTAGAGATGGTATTCCATGTGCTTTTCATGTTGCCTTTTGCTTCTTTGAATCTAGTCTCATAATATGAAAGTTTTGCTTTTCTTATGATACTGGTAAGCACTGATGAGTACCTTTTAACTACTTCCATTGAAACTAGGCCACTCCTAAATTTCTTTTCGTATTCATGTTTTTTGTTGATTGATTTAATTATGCCACTTGTGAGCCACGGGTTATTTTTTCTTTTATCAGTTACTTGTTTGGTAAGGAGGGGACAGTGAGGGTTGTAGAGGCTTAGAGTTTTGGAGAGAAAGTGGTTAGTTGATGAGTTTATATCCTGTGAATTATTAAATTCAGATTCCCAGTTAATATTGTGAAGTGCATTAGAGAGATTGCCTAAAGCTGATTCACTATGTAGCCTGAATGAAAGTTTTTTGGTTTCTGGTGGTGATGTGTCAATGTTTGCTATGAGGAAGGTAGGATAGTGGTCAGTTGTTCTGTCATAAATTACCCCAGGTGTAAGGGGAGCTGTTATATTAGTCCATAGGTGATCCAGGGTAGTGGCAGATGTTTGAGTGACTCGGGTGGGCTTGGTGATTGTGGGGATTAGCATACAGGAGTGCATGCTGTTACGGAAATAGTCAACTTGAGGGTTGTTTTGAAGACCCAGGTCAATATTGAAATCACCTCCTAGAATGATATGATTTTTGTTGAGATTGTTATTTATGATAAGATTCCTTACATTGCCAGAGAATAAAGCTATGTTGGTATTAGGAAATCTATAGATGGCATCGATTATCAGGGAGGATTTAAGGGATTTACTGGAGAGCTTGGCAAAGGTATATTCACAATAGTCGTCTCTATCACTAATGACACTATTGCAAATGAAGGTATCTTTGTAATATATTGCTGTACCGCCACCTTTTTTATTAGGCCTGCAGTTATGAATGGCTTTATAACCAGCTAAATTGTAGAGTTGGGTATAGTCATTACTTAGCCAAGTTTCTGTTAAAATGATGAATGATAATTTAGTACCTAGTGCTGTAAGTAGTGCATTTATATCATCAAAATGTTTACCAAGTGACCTAACATTTTGGTTGTAAACTGATAAGCAGGTGCTATTTAGGAGTTTGTTTTTTGCAAGATTTGCTGTGTAGTACCTGCAATAATGATGATCAATGTGCTGATTAGTGTGGATATGGGACAGAAGATTTCGATCAGGATCAATATCAGTAAGCATATAGATAAGAATGTCACGATACAATAAGATAAGCAATTACAGGAACAGATGAAAACTAAATCTGCTGTAAAATAGAAAGTAATTATAGCAAAACACAGCAATATAACAATACAATAAGAGCTTACAAAGTATTGAGTCTGCTAAAATTAGAGAATAATTATGGCAAAACACAACAATAAATGCAAGTAAACAAAAGAATTGAAACAATTAGAGGTAGAATTAAGGTCACTAAATAGCCATGGAGGATACACAAGTTTGGTGGAGAGAACAAAAAACTCAGTAGAGACTGTCAAGATGAATATATAAAAAAAAATATGACAATGATAATTGTAAAGTAAAATAATCTTAAAGATAATAAATTATAATTTAGCTTAGTTGTAACCTATAATTAGTATGAACTTAATTAAAAGAACAAAAATGAGATCAATAATTTATTTCAATAAATGACATAGATCAATACAATTAAATTTAAAATTTAAATGGAATAGGGTAAGATTAGATTTAAGAGTAAAATTTTACAATGAAACTGAGGTAGATGCTTGCATAAGTGCATGGAGACTTGATGGATTATTTAGGAAATTATATGAATGAGAGAACATTAGGTAAATGGTAAGGCAGACAGCACCTTAGACAAAGTTAGATTAAGTTAGGTTAGGCTCAGGCACTGAAAGAGTTATTTTAAGTACTGGCATTGGTCGGGTTCAGGTTTTCAGATATACCACAATCACTTAAGAAGGCCAGTAGTTGTTGGTCACATTTTATTTCATATCTTTTTCCTGTATTTTCCTTCTTCACAAAAATCGTACCATTCCTAGTGTAGCACTGCTTGATAAGACCAGGGTTTTGTTTGCGAATTTGACGCAGCCTGAAAAGGAGGGATCCACGCTGCTTTGTAAGACACTCATTTATATAGAGGTTGGTTTTTTGCTTAGCAGCTGATTGTATGAGGTCAAACTTCGCAGAGGGATTTGCAAGTTTGATGAGCATTCTCCTACTGTTACGGGGACTGTTTTTATCTATCCTAATAGCTGATTTGATTTCAACACTGACTCTGATCTTTGAATTAATTAGGGTGTGGGCTATGTTACAACAATTCTCACCTTGTTGTTCATCAGGTAGATCAGTAGAGCTAATTATCAGGGAGTCGTGAAGTTGTTGTTGCTCTTGGTCATCTTCGGAAGCCGCCTGGTGAATCTGAAGGAGATTGATCTGTTTTTCCAGCTTTTGAAGGAGGTCACTTTGAGCTGAGAGGGTTTCTTCGGCCTGAATCTTATGTATTTGATCCATTGCACCATTTGCAACAGTTTGTAAGTTGAGAATTTCTTGGTTGTTGTTCGTCGACGATTCAAGGAGGCGGTCTATGGTATGTTGTTGTCGGGTGACTGTGGCTTGGAGGGCCGAAATAGCTTCAGATTGCATTTTCACAAGGTTGTGCAGTTTCTGAAGCCATGGGTTACTTCTGAGAGGTTTGAAGTTTAGACAGGGAGCCATAGATTGAATGAATTCTACAGCTAGAGATTCGAGGTGAGTTGAAGGGGGGGAGTGAGGAGGGGGAGCGGATGCTGTGTTTACCAACATCGGCGGGGATTGCAGCGTTGCCAATGTTTCATTCAGATCTCTAGGAGTAATGGATCCAGAGCGAGAGGCACCCCTACCTTGCTTGTTGTTATGTTTGGGCATGTTTTCGGCGAATAGATTCTTGGTAGTGTTTCTAAAGGTAGATACTTGGTGAATTATAGTAGGGATGGGCGTCGAAGACGGTGTCATGAAAAAGGAGGAGAGAGCGAGGGCGAGGCAGAAGAGGGAGAGGCAGAAGAGGGAGAGGCAGAATTGAAATTGAAATTGAAATAAGTTTATTGAGGTAAAATACACACAAAGGGATGAGGTAGCTCAAGCTATTCTCACCCCATTCAGTACAACGTGTTAATATATACATATACACACATCACAAATAAACACATTACCAAACATTTTGAGAGGTAAAAATATACATTTCCTCCTTCACAAGTAGTATGTTATCAGACGTACACACAAATACTTTTATGACCTAGGTATACTGTATAGACAAATTGCAAGACACCTGCAGATAATTCAACAAAATATTACAATCTTGGTGCAAAATTCTTATATCTCTCAAGAATATCATCAACCTTTCCGTTGTGACACATCCAGGCTATTTGTTCAGGAACAGTCCTTATCTCAGTGTTTCTATATACACTAATCAACGGACAATCAAGAATATAATGGGCAAGGGTGTGAGACCTTAACATACCACATAGTTTACACTTCGTGTCATTACCATGAACATCTATCCCATATTCCCAGTAATATTTGTACCCAAGCCTGAGCCGCATGTACACAGAGTCACTCCAAGCATTTCTCCTTTTACCATAAGTGAAATGGGTGTTTTGACTCACATACATGTAGTGTTGCATGGTTTGACTACTCTCATACATTATCTCTCTCCTCTCCACTCCCGCCTGTGCCTGAATATTTCTGATTTTGCTTCTTATTTGTCTCATTGTGAATTCACATTCAATGTCAACTTGTGGTTTTGATGTGGCACGTTTGGCCAAGTCATCCGCCACCTCGTTGAGCACTATCCCAACATGAGATGGAATCCACATGAATTTCACACTATAACCTTTCAGCTGTATCTCAGTTATTCTTCTCTTACAGTCCTCCACTATAGACATGAAGACTGGGTTTCGACTGTTTAAGGACTCCAGTGCTCCTCGGCTATCGACAAATACAAAAACATTTTTGTCGTCATGACGTACTTCCTCCAAACACGCCAGAATGGCCTGCAGTTCAGCTTGTGTGGATGATATATAATTACTAAGCCGGAGTTCAATTATCCTGTCCACAGTCCCAAACTCCGTATAATCCCTTATTAGGACACCACACCCTGCCCTGCCATCCTCCGCCACCGACCCGTCGCAATATACATGTAAACTGTTGCCTCTTGGTAACCGAGATATCATGCTTCCATACAAACACCGTAATTGTCCCGGTTCATGATGAATCTTTTTCACCTTGAGGGGTACAATTTCGACGTCTATTTTCTGTACTTTCCAGGGAGCAGACATATTACACTTTCGAGAGGGTTTACAGCAGTCAAGTACGTCGTATTCCCGGAGGTCATGAGCTAATCCTCTCGTATAGCGTGTCTCCCTCAGTTTCCTGGAAGTGTGTACGTCACTCAAGCAGGTCTGAACGCTCTCAAACAGCTTATCCCCTCCTTTTCTCCGCATGAAACGAATAGATACTCTAGTGTTAATGTCACGGACTCTATCACACACACTCTGTAAATTTAATTCCATTCTCATTATTTCAATCATTGCATTTCTTTGACATCCAAGAATAATCCTCATAGCCTCGTTCTGTATCAGCTCTATTTTTTGAATTCTGCCTTGGCCTGTGTAAGACAATACGGGTGCTGCGTAGTCTATCAGGGAGCGAACAGTGCTTATGTATAACATCCGCAAGATAGGTACCCCAACACCTTTACCAGAAAAAGCCAGTGCTTTTAGAGGATGCAGACGGGCTTTACATAAGGTGCTGATATGATTTATTTCAGCATTTTTACTCTCACATGTGTATCCAACATACATGCCCAGATACTTGTACTTCTGTACACGGCTCAGTTCCACACCATTTAGAGTAAGTGTTATATTTCTTCGTTTCCTATACTCGTATTTGGTTTTATCTGCATTTATAACTAAGCCTAACTTGTGACAGGTTGTACCAAGTATGTTAAGAGCATCTTGAATTTTGTTCCCAGAAGTGCCTTGTATAAGAATGTCATCAGCATATATGATCGTCGTGACCCCTGGAGGATACATCTCTGATGCTAATCTGTTCATTAATACATTGAATAAGGTGGGACTTAATACTCCCCCTTGTGGGGTACCTAACTGAAACCTCCGTTCCTCAGACATGTATCCCTGGTAATACACCTGACCTTTTCTGCCTTGCAGGTAATCCCTTATCCAGTGTAGCAATCTCCCTGTTATTCCCAGATTGGCTAATTCGTATAAGATTACTTCCCCATTGGCTTTATCAAACGCTCCTTGTAGATCAACAAAAACTCTACAATTGTCATCCACATTAGACAAACACTTTAAGAGACAATCCGCAGTACTTTTGCCTTTGATAAAACCAAAGAGATTATTGGACATGTTATCACCTACAAGGTAGAGTAGCCTATTTAACAAAATCCTTTCCATCATTTTACAAAAGCAGGATATTAAGGAGACAGGTCTGTAGCCTCCGTTTGACTTAGGGATAGGAATGATGACAGCCTCTTTCCATTTTCTTGGTAACTTTCCCTCTCTATAACTCATATTAAACAAATCAAGTAAGGGATTAGGTTTCATACCGGCTAAATAATTAAGTATGTCATACGTTACTCCATCTTTTCCCGGAGCAGTGGAGCTGCCACTTTTTATAGCATCCAGTAGCTCATCGTGGGTTATCTCAGTGCATGCTATAGATCTTGTATTTAAGGCACATAAAGTTACTCCATTTCTAATATTTTCCCATGACTCAATGGTGACTCTCGTGTCTGCAGGTAAGGACTCCATACCAGCAGCACTTGCCCATTTATCTACTAACTCATTAGCAACTTTCCCTGGATCTGAGTGAGCAATGAATTTGGTCTTACAACCCCTGACTTTATTTACTGCTCTCCATATGTCTTTAAGGTTCTTAGTATTACCAATGGCCTGAGCAAAGTCTTGCCAGTATCTGTCCCGCGCCTCCTTCCTCACCTGACTGCATTCCCTAGCCACTTCCAACATTGTATTTTTCTCTTCATCCCTCATTCCATTTTTTAACCATGCTTTATGCGCACCCCGTAGCATTCTCTCCCATCCCTTGACTTGCTGATCATTGGAATATTTAAATTTCTTAGGTCCGTGCGTCTTGCTTCCCCTGCCCCCGTTATTTTCCCTCTGTACTAATTTCTCTATGTTCTCGACCATGTCCTCGTAAAAACTATCAACGCAGAGCGGCGTGTAATGTTGATACCAATCTCCCATATTTTGAATAAAATAATTTTTCATATCTTTCTTAATATTTAGCCTTTTCCTTTGAAAGTGGACTTGTTTTTTCCCCAGTGGTAATTCAACGTTCAAGGCAAAGTGGTCACTAAGTAGTTCCCGAACAACCCGAGCCTCCCCCATAATCCCCTGAGAGTTTAAAACGCAGGCATAGTCAAGCCGTCCTCCCCTGATGTGAGTTGGTTCATTGTTTCCCAAGAGACAGGTATCTGGATGATCTTGTAGAAACTGTAACCACTTGACCCCATTAGCATTAATACTACCCACTGTCCCAAGGCTTGTGTGCCGAGCATTAAGGTCCCCAATGACCAGTGAAGGATTAGTATAAATGCAGTCAGGTAAATAGTTAGCGTCGAAGCAGTTCCTGGATACATACAAATTAACTACAATAAATTCCCCTTCCCTTAATGATAATTTAACACAGACACTCTCTATACCTTGCGTTTTTGATGGCGGTTCTACTAACTCTGCTGGTATGGAGTTCTTAACATAAATCGACGTGCCTCTGATGTTATTTGCAGCGAAGAGGTGAAACCCTTTATAACCATTTAATTTCAATAATCCTTCATTCCTATCCCCTGTCTCCTGGAGAGCTACAACATCAATATCATTTCCCATCACATAACAATGAACATCTGTAACCCTGTTTCTCAAACCATTAACATTCCATGACAACACTTTCAGTCTAGGGTGATCCATTATTAATCAATTCATTGCCTAAGTCATCCCCAATAAGTTCACTAAATGATAGCCATACCTTGTATAACATCTCCCACCTCCTCCCAAGTTCACCAGTAAAAGCGACATTGCGATTCTCAAGAGATTTTTTCAGCCCTGAGATGTCCATTGTTGGCCCAAATGATTCCTTCATTTTATGTGTAATTATAGGGTTCTTCCTTTCACTACGACTACCATCATTCACACACACTTCACTTTCCTTCATTTCATCACTCAATATTTCATTTTTGTCCTCAACCACTATATCCTGACTATCCTTCACCGTTTTGTGATTTTCCTTGACCTCCTGAACGTTTAATTTAGCCTCGATGGACTCGATTCTCTGCCCCAGATTTTGGAGGAACTCACCAACTTTTTTAAGTTCAGCCCACACTTCCTTGACCATATTATTATGACCCTCTCTCTGAGCCACAGTAGCCACTTCACTCACCGTTACACTGTCACTGCCGGAGTCCTGAGTGGTGGCGTGGCTGCTTGTTGCTGGAGCCTGCCTAAGTAAAGGTGACTCCTTTACCCACGCATTCGTCCGGTTCACTGGCACTGTTTGGGGCAGACTGTTTTGCTGTGCTCCCGGTGTCTGGGTAAGAGCTCTTGCTTGCTCTGTAACATTCACCGGCCGGAGAACAGCCATACTCGGCCTCTTGCTACACACAGCCGAGCTCGCATTGTGAACACCTCCACAGTTGCAGCATCTGGGAACTATTTTCTCACCCAGATTCAGTCTGTTTCTACACACAGTAGAGAGGTGAGACTTTCCGCAGAAACGACATCGTGGATCATTTTGACAGCTCCAGGATTTATGCCCCCATCTGCAGCATTTCAGGCATATTATGGGCTCTTCCACATACTTTGCTACATGCCTGTAGCCAGCCCCGGTGATGAACACTTTTTCGGGTACGTCACCTCTCACTAGAGCCACCACCTGACTCCTAGCTTCACCTTTAATAAGGTGACGCTTGGCCCACACAAATCGTTGGTCGTCGAGTATAAACTCGGGGTCCAGAATCTGAGGGTATTTATAGATAATTACCTTCGTCAGCTTCTCGTTCCCCTCCGGTATTTCCATAAGAATTCCATCATATCCTTGCTGGCTAAGAAACGTCACTGCCTCCCTAGAACCTACCGTTAAGTAAGGTCTGTTTACACCTTCCTTCAGCAGGGGCTCGAACTTGCGGTGTTCTCTTCCGAGTTTGACGGTCCACAGCAGCTTCTGATGATAGGCCAACGTGCATGAGGCAGGGAAGAGAAGCCTCCATCTCCGCTGATCCTCACCTTCCTGACATCGTTCCGTCCGTTTGTCTGCATCAGTCTCGGCGTCGTTCTTCATTCTTTTATCGTTTCCGTTAAGTGTACCATTACTGTCCACACTACGCCTTGCATCCTGTCTTCTGCGTTTCTTCTTATTCCTTGTCAGAACTTCTTGAAACACGCCCTCCTCGTCTGACTGGCTGCTTTCAGAGTCCATGTTAATATCTCCGTGGGAAGCAGCCAGTTCTACTGGTGACTGAGTCTCCATCTCAGTACCCAGCATGGGGGGAGGGGGAGGGGGAAGGTGCGGAGCAGAGGTCTTGACCCGACCGCGTCCCAGGTAAGACTCGGAGAGGCAGAAGAGAGAGAGGTCAGAGAGCGCAGCACTGAGGGTAAATAGGTTCCAGTCTGCCTTAGCAAACTGCCACCTGGGGAAGGAGAGGAGGGTGAAAAGAGAAAAAGGTAACAAGGATGGGGAAATGGTCACTGCCATGGAGGTCATCAAGAACCTGCCACGTAAAATCTAAGTAAAGAGAAGACGAGCAAAGAGAAAGATCAAGACAGGAAAGGGTGCAAGTCCGAGAGTCCAAATGTGTGGGCTCACCAGAATTCAAGAGACAGGGAAGAAGAGAGGATGAACGGCTCAAGAAGGCGACCCCGGGTGTTCGTCAGAACATTCACCCCAAAGGGAATGACGACAATTGAAATCACCTAGCAGGAGCACAGCTGCAGGCTCCTGCAGGGAGTCCAGTAGGTGTTTCAGATCGGGAAGAGAGAGTGGGACACTCGGGGGGGGGGGGGGGGAAGAGATCAATGGAACAAACGGTGTACCATTTCCTCACAAAGATACAAGCAGCAGAACAATAGAGAGGCAAAGGAAAAAGTAAGGGGACAAAGGGAACATGAGATTGAATCAAGAGAGCAGAAGAGTTAGAAGCCCTAGCAACAGCTGGGGGCGTGGGGAGAAAGGAATAGACATGAAAGCGACAAGGAGCCGATGCACCAAGCATCGGCTCCTGGAGACACACAAGGGGGCGAAAACGGTGAAATCAGAAGCTGGAGTTCAAGGAAATTGGCGTAATAACCTCGAACGTTCCATTGAAGAATAGACATCGACGAGAAGAGGAAGGACAGCAACAGAGAACAACGAAGAAACAAAGGCGGAAAGGGGACACAGCACGTTAAAAAAGGTCAGGATTAGGGTCAGGGTCAACGAAGTCAGGGTTAGGGGGCATGGGTAAACTGAGTAAAGAAGGAGGGAAGGTAGCAAGACGACCGACCAGGGGCAAATGAGTAGGGTCCAGAGGAGGAAGTGGGTGGGGGGAGGGGGGTAATCGAGGGTCAAGGACAGCAGCAGGAGGGGCAGAAACCAGGGGACGCACCTCAGCAAGGGCACCAACCGAGAAGGAAGCGGGGACCAAAGAGACCTCCATAGCAGGAACAGGGGGTGTAACCACCGAAACTGGAGGGGACGGAGCGAGAGAGTGAGAAGTAGGGGGCGAGGAAGAAAGCGAAGCCTTCTTACCCGCCGGGGAGGAGGAAGGAGAGGAGCCAGGCTTATACTTCTGACTCAAAGAGACAAGTGTCCCAGCAACTACATACTGGGCAACAGATTCCAGCGTCTCAACAGAAGCTGAACGAGAGCATACACGTCGGCCGTTGGGAGAGTGATGGACATCAGCCCACATTGACAGGCGGAGGGGACTGTCAATAGACGGAGGAGAAGGATATGAAGGAGGATCGGAGGGAGACGAGGAAGAAGACACGGGAGACATGACAGACCGGGCAGAAAGAAGGGGAACCCCAGACAGAGGACCAGGAGAAGGACCTGTAACGGTTCTATTGTTACGTAAAGTATGGTGACAAATAAACACAGACACTAAGATACTATATATATATTTGGTCGAATATACAGAAGTACACCGGTGATACTTTAGTGTGAGTTGAGCGCACTGAGCGTCGGTACAGTATCTCGCAAGTGTCTGCTCTAGACCACACTTGAAAGTAGACTAGTTAATGTTCGCTACACCGCTGCTTATATTGCTCGGGCATCTCACCGTGTTGCCCGGGCAACGCCTCACCTCATTCATCTCCAAAGGTTGACAGGAACATTAACACTATATTTGGAGCGAGTATATTATTGGGATAATCTACTCGCTACAGAACTCCCCCTCCCAGGGGATGAAAGGAAAAATACTTGATCAAGGAACTTAGCTGGTCGGCGAATTGTACGCCCTGCTCGCGTTACATAACCATCAAAGTTAACTTCCTCCTCTTCGCTGATGTCATCTAACTGGGGTCGTAGGGTGGGAGGTCGCACAGGATCGTCCGTCGTCGCATGATCAGGTTGTGGTGCGGCTGGTAACTGGGGTTGTAGGGTGAGAGGTCGTACAGGATCGTCCGTTGTCGTAGGATCAGGTTGTGGTGCGGCTGGTAACTGGGGTCGAAAAGTGAACTGCGTAGTCGGCGGATGTGTCTCTGGATTTAGCAGTGTCGCAGACGTTGAGACGAAGCCTGGAGCAGAGCAGAGAGCTGAGTGAGGCCGGAGTCGTGGAGCTCTATGTGGGAGAGCGTGGCGGCTCGATTGAGATTTGTGAGTGTCTAAACTCGGGGAGTGAGAGCGTGGCGGCTCGATGCGGTCGTAGTCTGCTGTCTGCTCTGTGTCTAAGCTGTAGCGTCTTGGGTTGATTAGGACTGTACACGCCGAGTACTACATTGTTGACTGTGGAAATTGTAGTCTGGTACCAAAAGATGTAGGCAGTGTGTGGACAAGCTCGGTGTAGCAGGAGAGAAGAATGTGCATAATTGTTGCGTCCTTGGGTCGCTGGTGGAGCATTTAGATCCGGGGCGGATGGGCTCGGGCACCAGGACATTAGGAGGTAATGTAGGCACGTAGTTAGGACAACGAGGTAATCACTGCTAGAGCTGAATTGTCCTGGAGGCGACGAAGAGTCGGAAACGCAAGCTGTAAGTCCTGTATTGCACAAAGGGCTTGAGTCGGCTGAGTATCAAAATGCAGTGAACGTGTAGATGAATCTGATGACAGAGCAGCTGTCGTGGGCGTAGGACAAGCAGTGCCCTGGCAGCGACGGAGAGTCGGCAGGACAAGCTGTAGATCCAGCATGATGTAATCATTGATGAGGCTGTCAGATGAGTGAGTAACGATCGTGGAGCAGCAAGCCGTAGTAGATGAAACTGCAGAGATGGACGCGATGAAAATCATAGCTGTGGCGAGGGTGTTGGCAGTATTCCATCACAGCAAACAGTAGCACTAGAGGTCCAGTGAGAGTCCATGTTGTAGTCCATCGTGGCTGGGTATCGTCGAAACTTCGTGAAGGTCGAAAATAGCCTCCATCTGCATGAACCAAAATTCTGGCTCATCTGCGTTGTATGCTGGAAACCTGGTAGATAAATCCATGACGAAGATCTAGTTTGTGACTAGGTGTTCTTTTCACTCACTGGGTCACCAATGTAACGGTTCTATTGTTACGTAAAGTATGGTGACAAATAAACACAGACACTAAGATACTATATATATATTTGGTCGAATATACAGAAGTACACCGGTGATACTTTAGTGTGAGTTGAGCGCACTGAGCGTCGGTACAGTATCTCGCAAGTGTCTGCTCTAGACCACACTTGAAAGTAGACTAGTTAATGTTCGCTACACCGCTGCTTATATTGCTCGGGCATCTCACCGTGTTGCCCGGGCAACGCCTCACCTCATTCATCTCCAAAGGTTGACAGGAACATTAACACTATATTTGGAGCGAGTATATTATTGGGATAATCTACTCGCTACAGACCCTTCGGGACAGAACTCAATGGAACAGAGGAGGGGGCAGAGGGCAAATCAGGGTCCAAGGCCCGGAAATGGTTATGAGTCTGAGGAAGGTGGGAAGGACAAGGAGAGGAAGAGTGCAACACGCGAGCATAAGAGACGTTAGCATAAGGTGAGAGCCGGCGAACCTGGCGCCTCGCCTCAGGAAAAGATAAACGTTCCCGGTGCTTCAAGTTGAGGACGGCTGCCTCAAGCTTGTAATGTACACACGCACGGGAGAAGGTAGGGTGGGCCTCACCGCAATTGAGGCAGCGAGCCTGGGGAGAAGTGCACTCTGACTTAGAGTGACCTTCGCCCCCACACAAAGGACAGAGAGAGACAGTTCCAGATCAGCGGAGGGCACCATGCCCAAGCCTCCAGCACTTATTACAGAGCCGAGGAGAGGGAATGTACTCCTGGACAGAGCACCTGGCACCAGCAAGAATGACAGAGGGCAGAAGAGTCCTACCATCAAAGGTAATCTTCACACCCCAAAGGGGCTGACGGCGACAACCACGAGGGGGGCGAGTAAACGTGTCTACCTGGAGGACAGAATGGCCTTGGGTGTCGAGGATATGCCGAATATCATCGTGGCAGTCCTGCAGATTCCGAACACTGGTTGCAACATGGGGCAGGAGGAGAATAGAGCCCACAATGGTATTCAACTGAGCGTTCTTTGAGACCCGAACAGGGGTCTTGCCAAGGCAGGATAAGGCAGACAAGCAGGACGCTGCATCCTGAGAAGGAGCAGCAACGACACGTGTACTGAGACGAGTGGGGTTGAAGGTAACAGAGGCATCTACGGAATCAACAAGATGCCTATGGAGGGAAAAATCGTCAGGAGGCGCAGAATCAAGAGAGAGGAGATCAAAGTATTTGGCCCACGAAGCGGGACCAAACAAGGCTTGATACACATCAGTATGGAAAGGAATCGAGCGAGTGCAGCCGTGGCACGGACGGCGTTGAGAACCCCGAGAGATCGAGAGAGATCGAGAGATTGAGAGAGATCGAGAGATCGAGAGAGATCAAGAGAGATCGAGAGATCGAGAGATCGAGAGAGATCGAGAGATCGAGTGAGAGATCGAGAGAGAGATCGAGAGAGAGATTGAGAGAGATCGAGAGATCGAGAGAGAGATCGAGAGAGAGAGAGAGAGAGAGAGAGAGAGAGAGAGAGAGAGAGAGAGAGAGAGAGAGAGAGAGAGAGAGAGAGAGAGTGTGAGAGTGTGAGAGAGTGAGTGAGTGAGTGAGTTAAAAGGTGCAGTAGTCACAACGAGAGACTGAGCCACGCCAGGGGACAAAGTGGTCACCACTGAGGGCTTGTGGCTCGATCCAACCACAGAGGAGGGAGGGGAGCCGAGGGGAGAAGTCAGGAGGGTCAAAGGAGGAGCGAGGTCGGGGCCCAATGCGGTGGGGGCTACAGAGCCCAGTCTTCCAACACAGACCGACTTGGGAGCTTGGTCGCCCACCCCACGAGCCTGAGAGGGTACAAGAGGAACAATCAAAGACAAAGATGAAAAGAGACAATTTCATTCACGAATGTGCCCCCATACCCACCATGGAGCCACAATTAGAGGCAGGACACCCAACAAGAAGCTATCGCCGATCATGCCGGGGCCCGCTAGTGGTGCGTTGTGAGTATACGCCCCACAAATGCCACCTTAAGAACCATCAGTCCGTCAAGATCGAGTTCAGTGACGAAAGGGGGATTGACAATAAAAGGTTCCCCTCGCTCGAGACGTTGGGTACTACAGTTCTACTGGTGCAAGAGTATGCCTCCTCAAATACCCGGGTGTCAAAACAAAAGAAGACCAAAAGAATGATCAAAACAGGCACAAGGTCAGCAGGAAATGACAACGAGAAAGGAGAAGAGGGGGAGGAGAAAAACGAAACACAAGGAAAAGGCATCCAGCAAAATTTGTGAGGACAGCAGCAGAAGCACCAGGCTACAAACGGACAGGGGACCGCCTTAAGGAGCATCAAACTCCTGCAGCCGCCCACCAAGCCCCTCCACGGCCACAACGAGCTGGACAGGGAGGGGCATATTTAGTTAGAAAGTGTGGCATAGGCTCCTCACACAATGTTTTTTTTACGTGGTCCTCAGGTGATAGTTTTCTATCTAGAATCCCCTAGATCTCATTCTTTATCATAATTATTTAAAGATTTCGCACATAATTTATAGGTTGTGTGGGGTCTATGTTCTCCTATTCCACATTCCATAGCATGGCATTTATTCACATTAAATTCCATTTGCCAAGAGGTGTGCCATATACTTATTTTGTCCAGGTCTTCTTGAAGGGCATGACAATCATCAAGTTTCTTATCCTTCCTATTATCTTAGCATCATCAGCAAACATGTTCATATAATTCTGTATTCCAACTGGTAGATCATTTATGTAGACAATGAACATCACTGGTGCAAGAACTGAACCCTGTGGTACTCCACTTGTGACATTTCTCCAGTCTGATACATTGCCTCTGATTACTGCCCTCATTTTTCTATCAGTCAGAAAATTTTTCATCCATGTTAGAAGCTTACCTCTCACCCCTCCAATATTTTCCAGTTTCCAGAACAACCTCTCGTGTGGAACTCTGTCGAAAACCTTTTTTAGATTCAGATAGATGCAGTCAACCCATCCATCTCTTTCCTGTAAAATCTCTGTGGCTCGATCATAGAAACTGAGTAAATTCGATACACAGGATCTTCCAGATCGAAAATCATACTGTCTGTCTGATATTATAACATTTCTCTCAAGTGTTCTTAGTTTTTATTATATTTTTTACAATATTTTGACTATTACACTTGTCAATGATACAGGTCTATAATTGAGGGGGTCGACCGACCGACCGACACAGACAGACACAGACAGACACAGAGAGAGAGAGAGAGAGAGAGAGAGAGAGAGAGAGAGAGAGAGAGAGAGAGAGAGAGAGAGAGAGAGAGAGAGAGAGAGAGAGAGAGAGAGAGAGACAGAGAGACAGAGAGAGAGAGAGAGAGAGAGAGAGACAGAGAGACAGAGAGACAGAGAGACAGAGAGAGAGAGAGAGAGAGAGAGAGAGAGAGAGAGAGAGAGACAGAGACAGAGAGAGAGAGAGAGAGAGAGACAGAGAGAGAGAGAGACAGAGAGAGAGAGAGAGAGAGAGAGAGAGAGAGAGAGAGAGAGAGAGAGAGACAGAGACAGAGAGAGAGAGAGAGAGAGAGACAGAGAGAGAGAGAGACAGAGAGAGAGAGAGAGAGAGAGAGAGAGAGAGAGAGAGAGAGACAGAGAGAGAGAGACAGAGACAGAGAGAGAGAGAGAGAGAGAGAGAGAGAGAGAGAGAGAGAGAGAGAGAGAGAGAGACAGAGAGAGAGAGAGAGACAGAGAGAGAGAGAGAGAGAGAGAGAGAGAGAGAGAGAGAGACAGAGAGAGAGACAGAGAGACAGAGAGAGAGAGAGAGAGAGAGAGAGAGAGAGAGAGAGAGAGAGAGAGAGAGAGAGAGAGAGAGAGAGAGAGAGAGAGAGAGAGAGAGAAAAAGTCTACCCTCCCAACCCATAACCATTTTCTTTTAATTGGACCATAAAAACGAGTCATGAAAAGGACCCTGCCTTTTCGCTGAAAAGGCAGGGTCCAGGAGCTAGAGGTGATTACACACATGTAAGGACATGTGCATAAATGTTAACTGCAGGATGCTTATACTAACCTGGCCGTGACAGCTCCATATTACCAGCCAAGCACTATAATATACATGTTATTAGGTGATCTTTGCTTAGTGACAGCTAGCTGCTGTGACTTGTGCCTTGTGTTAACTTACTTGATTGTTGCTTGGTTGTGGGTATGTATATACTGTATATTGTAAATAATCTGTGTCGTGTAGATAAAGTAAAATCCACCAGTTTACTGGGGCAAATTTAAGACTTTCACTCAACCCAAGACATATTAAGCTTACATATCTGAGGCCAAGAGGTTTACTGATTTATGAGGGAAAGTTCTACTCCACGAGACTAACTAGACAGCATGACATAACATCACCCAACCCATGAGCTTGTGTAAGAGAAATCAGTTAGGTATCCACACAGCATTAATTTCAAGTCTGGGTCTCGGAGCTAAGGGATACCACCTACCTATTCCTTGAGCAGCTAGGGATGCTGAGCACTGGTCAATACAGGAAGGGGTGCATTGTCCCCAGCAATGCTCCCTATTTTTAACAGGGAAGTCCTACTGCCTCGTACATTCTCCCACTGTTGCAAAGACCTCTTTTCTTCTTTTTGCTCCCAGCCTGGACACCCATCCATCTACCAAGGGCAGCCCCTCCAGCAGGAGGTCCGTTGAGCCAAACAAGATTCCTACGAGTGTGTACCTTAGCACGTACTACACCTGGAGCGGGGCACGAAAGGGGACCAAGGCATTCCTCACTGGCCCTAGGGAGTCTTATGTGAGCCCCCTCACCACGACAAGGTGACATTCTGGAGGGGGTTTTCAAGTTGGAGATGATGTTTACAAAAAATATGAAGTTGAAGGGTTAAAAACAAAAATACCAAATCCTCTTGTATATATATATATTTAAAAATATGGACATACAAAGAGGAAGAGAGAATGAGGGAGGGGTGGAACTGTTGGTGGGCTGATGGTCTGGTTAAGTAATGTGAACAAAGGGTTGGAGTAGGTGTTAGTGTGATTAGTGGATGCAAGTGTGTATATAGTTGGTGTTTGTTGTTATCGAGTTAAAGTAGGGGTGTGGATAATAGTGTTGATAGGGACATACTGTAATGGGGTTGGGGGTTGTGTGTGTATGTTGCTGTAAGTGTCTTTGCACCTTTTCCAGTTTGTTGATGTGCTTCTTAAGATATGGGCACCACACAACAGCTGCATATTCTAGCTTTGGCCTAACAAAAGTCATGTGTGTGTGTGTGTGTGTGTGTGTGTGTGTGTGTGTGTGTATGTGTGTATGTGTGTGTGTATGTGTGTATGTGTGTATGTGTGTATGTGTGTGTGTGTGTGTGTGTGTGTGTGTGTGTGTGTGTGTGTGTGTGTGTGTGTGTGTGTGTGTGTGTGTGTGTATGTATGTATGTATGTATGTATGTATGTATGTATGTATGTGTGTATGTATATATATATATGTATATGTATATATATATATATATATATATATATATATATATATATATATATATATATATATATATATATATATATATATATATATATATATATATATATATATATATATATATATATATATATATATATATATATATATATATATATATATATATATATATATATATATATATATATATATATATATGTCGTACCTAATAGCCAGAACGCACTTCTCAGCCTACTATTCAAGGCCCGATTTGCCTAATAAGCCAAGTTTTCATGAATTAATGTTTTTTCGTCTACCTAACCTACCTAACCTAACCTAACCTAGCTTTTTTTGGCTACCTAACCTAGCCTTACCTATAAATATAGGTTAGGTTAGGTTAGGTAGGGTTGGTTAGGTTCGGTCATATATCTACGTTAATTTTAACTCCAATAAAAAAAAATTGACCTCATACATAGAGAAAAGGGTTGCTTTATCATTTCATAAGAAAAAAATTATAGTAAATATATTAATTCAGGAAAACTTGGTTTATTAGGCAAATCGGGCCTTGTATAGTAGGCTGAGAAGTGAGTTCTGGCTACTAGGTACGACATATATATATATATATATATATATATATATATATATATATATATATAATGGGTGGGCGAGTTAGAGTGGTAAGGATCAGAGGATGTTGCCGGAACAACCGTGGACATCTTGAAGAGAAAACTAGATTGTTTTCTAAAATAAAAAAAAAAAGAGTGCCAGACCAACCGGGCTGTGGTGGGTATGTGGGCCTGCGGGCCGCTCCAAACAACAGCCTGGTGGACCAAGCTCTCACAAGTCAAACCTGACCTTGGGCCAGGCTTGGGGAGTAGAAGAACTCCCAGAAACCCATCAAGCCGGTTGTGAGAGGGAAGGGGGGTGATTATGTGGTTCGGTAGGAATGATGTGGGGATGGAGGACACTCAATACAACTCTTGGCTCACACTTTTCAATTAAATAAATTGGTATATTTTGAAACAAACAAAACAAAAAGTTGCCTTTAGGCTCAACAGCCAAATAATGAAGTTTCATAATTAAACATGAATATTGCAGGTTTCTAGCCAGTGTAATATAGTTTTATCCAGTTATAAAGAAAACTATAAACTATGAATAACAGAACATTTTATGGGCCTACATTACTCATTATAAATAAAAGCCATGCTTTTTGGCTCAAACTAGTGAACTTTAAGTTCAAAGTCAATACACAAAAAGCACACTGAGTTATTGAACATAATATTTGGAAGAGGAAAAAATATATCACAAACCATTAGATATTCCTACTGGAGATACTTAATTTGATGAGGTACTATTAAAACCCTTTACATTACGGATTACTACCATACTATATGTCCATAGTGTGGTATCTGGAAGTTATTTGTAAGTATAAATGACTTCCAGATTGAACTGGAATAAATAAACTGCTTCCTTTATTGCAGTTTCTGAAAGCATCTCAGTCCTCTTTTTTTTTTTTGAGCACACGGTCCTCTTTTAGAGTGCACACTCTGAATTTCTTTTTAAAGTCTGAACGATCTAAGTTTCTGGTTCTGATGGGCATTTGTAAATTATGAATTACAAAAATAATCCCATATCAAGAGGATAAGACATGAGGCAAAGTATCACAGCTTGCAATGGAAGATCCCCAGCAACTGCAAATACTTAATTATCATTTTAACTACAAATTGATTAAGGTATGCTTGTGATGTGCGAAGGTCTTTGCACACTTTGTTTACTCAGACTGGGGTAACTTTTAAAATACCTATGATAAATAATGCCTGTGGGACACCATGAGCACAGCTCTACTCCTGTAACTATACACAGGTATGCACCAACAGGTCATCATAGGTGTAACTGCCAGTCATTATAAATTTGAAGTTTAGGTGGGCTGTGATGAACATTAACTTGTGCAGAGGTAAGTCCAGCCTAGAGTTTAGTACAAGTCTCAAATTGAAGTCTTGTAGGGGTTATAGTGTTAAGAGTCAGTTTCCAAACTGACTGGTGTCAGTTGTAACAGTTGATCAGTGAACAATTTCCTCAGAGTTATTTACCTTCTCCTAGGATAAATCTTTAGGCCTACATATACTGACCAAATTTTATGGAAATTGATGAATGAGTCTGATCTAGCAGGACAATATTCATAGTAGATACAGTAGGTTATATACTGTTAGTAATGATGCTATAAGTAACTATAGCATTACTAAACTATATGTAGTACAGTATTTATATACTACAAGGGGTGAAAATTGGAACAAGACAAAAAGGTGATGCCAAAAATGTTTTTTCAACTGAAGTTACTGATCATGATCAGTTTGTTCTAGAATGCACACCTGTCAATCAGCACAATTACTAGCATGATCTACCATGATTTCCATGATGAAAATCATAAAGACAAAGAAGGGAGAAAAATTCCAAAATTTTCTAACATACACAGCACTGTCATGGGGCTACTAGTCTTAGAATTCATTTCTGCTCTTCTCAGAGCCTTGCCACTACCAAGACCATGATACAAATGAAGCCCAAATATTTTTTTTGCAAGGTAGCCTATAATATGTTATAGATAATAGAAATCATGTAATTTTTAGACTCAATATAATGTGTCTTAATAGCACCTTCATCACTGTTGAGAGAGAGCAAGTGATGTGTTAGCAGGAGATGTCGGAGAAAGTGTATCTAGCAAATGAAAGTGAAGCCAACAAGAATCAAAATAGCCACTATTATTCAATGCCTGTTCTAGATTAGTCACATATTCTAACAAATATTTGTGAAACCTTTGTCATGGTGTAAGAAATTCACATTTGAAATTAGTCTAGGCTATGTGTGTGAGAGAAGTAAATAAGTTTACAATTTACATTCGGATTTGTGCACAATAGTACTTTATGTTATATTTTATGCCTATTCGAGTTGTAAGATGGCACACATTGAGTTAGAGCCTGGCAGTAATGGATATTAGTTGATGTTAATGTAAGGTTACCCTAGCATACTAAAATAATTATCATCAAACATTGAAGCACTACAAGAGAAACTATTACACATTATGAACTATCCAATGGAAATTATAGCACCGGCAATTTTTGGAAAGTGGGTGAATGTAACTTATAACTGAGTCAGTGTCAAATTTTCTGTGAAGTTAACAGTGAGAGACTAGTCAACCATTTCTCAGACAATAGGTGTTACCAGTGAGATTAGAGAGATGAAGCCCAGTAGTGGTCTAGATATAATTCTTGCCAAAGTAAACTAGACTGTCATTGCTGCATTTACTAAAGATTGTGACAAGCCTGGCCCCAGGCCAGGCTTGGAAAGTAGAACTCTGGAAGGTAGTAGGTCAGCGGCTGATACCAGAGGGAATTTATACCAAGTTACCCTAAGTTTACCACTTGTGACTAGACATCCAGCAGAGATGCAGTACAGAGTGCCAGATGGTTAGGGTAGCTGTTTTAAGTTGTAAACTCTTGGATAACCATTACTGTGACTATTATCCACAGTTTCATAGGTAGCAAGTACTCGTATGGTCCCCACCTGACTTGTCACAATAGAAGGTCCTCTTAGGGAACCAATGCTACCTGTCAAAATAGCAGGTACTCTTAGGGACTCAATGCAACATATTACAATTGCAGATACTCTAATGGGTCCCCCTGCGACATGTCACAAAAGCAGACACTTTTAGGGTACCTATGTCACATGTCACAAAGCATGCAAATTGCAAAATTGACTGGCACGTCAACATCAGATCAAAAATATATTTTGTTCCTAAAAATAAAATATTCCTTGTATTTTTTGGATCTTTATAAGAGGGCTTTATAAGATGCTTCCAGAAGCTGTAGAAAATTTAGTAGAAATGTTTGGGCTGCCTTTAACTAATTTTTGAATTATGACTATTTGGATATAAAAAATGCAAAAGATGTAAAAATTATAATTTAGAATATAGGTCATTAATTTGGCCTGAAAAAACAATATACACACTTAATAAAAAACAAAACACTATATTTTGATTCAGAAATGACACGTTTATAAAACTAGCAACAATTGTCTAGTAATTTGCAGTTTTCAACGGCTCTTCCAATTTATATCATTACAACTAAAGTAAGTGAATCAATCCACAGCCATTATTACTGGTATTAGACACACTGATCTGCCAAATGACCATCACTTACTTGAACCGACAAACTATTTGGTTTTTAACTGAACCTACCCACTCACACTCGCCATGGCAAAAGGCCACGGCAAAAGGCGTAGCTCTCCCCAGTTGGCTACTCAAGACTCTACATCGGTGCTTTCTCATTTGTGCACCCACACTGGCATGCTGACTCTGATTTGCATTTACAACATGCACAGATATGCAAGCTTATTCTTCACTCTTCATGTTCCTTAGTTTTGTTTTTAATTACACTATTCCTGTATCAAATATTCTGCCATCGTACTAGCTCAAAATACGTGGAAAAAGAAACATTCCGTGACAAATTTTGACTGGAAATTTATCTAATAAAAAGTGAAGAGTGGCATCCCTTGAAGTCTCGTGTGTAATTAAGATAATTTTGCTAGCAAAAATCATTATTTTAAAATAAAAGCCAAGATATTTGCCTGTTATTGTCACAATGCACCAGATGAGGTCACTAAGTTATGTTGAAGTAATGAGTGCTAATGATGCAATATGGGCATGTTACGGGCAGACATGATGAAACAAAAGTACATTAAAAGTAAGATTAAAATTTAGCAGTTACTCAACTTCTTATGGAGAGCGCAAAGATTTTTCATACAAAAATTAACTAAGCAGTGTTTTTATAACGAATGGTGATCAAGACATATTAAAAGTGCTAAATAAGCACGTGGAAAGATGGAGTTAGCTAATGCAGCAGGTGCCAAGGAGAACATCGACAGAATCGAGGAAATTGATAATTTACCTCCCAAGTAAGTATACAGTGCTGAAAAGACACATTTATACTGTATATGTATATATATTTGCTTACTGTATTAAAACTAATGCTTCTGCTGGGTATAAGCAAGATAAAGAGACACTCGGTGTGCAGTGGTATGGTATAATACATACACCTGGTATGTATTAAATGCAAATTCTTTGTAATGGAAAGTTGTTATATCATGGGCATATAGAGGGACTAAGTATCTCCCTGTCATTATTAATGCCTAGAAATATGCATGGGTATCTAGAAACATTTTAACAGACTTTCAAACCATTTTGATCCCTAGACAATGGCAACGTGGTACTATTTCTAGGTAACAGCATATCACACCCACATGACAAGTTAGTCAAAATAATGCTCTTTATTATGTACTTGCTCCCAATGCAATTTAATTTATCTAACCCATGAATCAAGGCATAATTTCCAAATTAAAAGCCATTACAGAAATAACTTTTTTCCAGATACCTAAATTAACAGGACAGTATAAAGGTCTTCATGAAATCCTTAATAAAAAAGTGTAACACAAGCATGGGGAGCCGAGCGGACAGCACACTGGACTTGTGATCCTGTGGTCCTGGGTTCGATCCCAGGCGCCGGCGAGAAATAATGGGCAGAGTTTCTTTCACCCTATGCCCCTGTTACCTAGCAGTAAAACAGGTACCTGGGTGTTAGTCAGCTGTCACAGGCTGCTTCCTGGGGGTGGAGGCCTGGTCAAGGACCGGGCCGCGGGGACACTAAAAGCCCCGAAATCATCTCAAGATAACCTCAAGAAGGTAAAACATTCAACCCTAAAGAATGGCTGAATCAGACACTGGGCCACATCTATTATTTCCTCAACAAGACAATTAGATAGATTTTGAAAGTTTTGGAACAACAGTGAAAAACAATATCTAGAATATCTTAAGCTCCTTGCTTAAAGTAAGGGACTATAGTCCTCACAACTCAAGAGAATTGGTATCACCCACACTTGAAGCCACTATAGATCAGAGAAGCTAGTGTGATAGTTATGTCAACAATGTAACAGGAAGGAGGCAGCAGTTGAGAAGAGAGAAAAGCCTACACAAAACATAAAAGTGTTATGTGCTTCGAAAGAGTTCTTAAGTTCATGAAATCTATAGTTGACTTTAGTACTGTACAGTACTCTGGAAATTAAGAATTTCAACAATATAAAGACACTTTTCAAGCATGCAAAGATCACGAAAGAATTTATTTTTAAATTAAAATTTTGCTTTGCAATGGCTACCAATATAAGCTTGCAGTAAATGATCCTGTGTTAATGTGAAGAATTACCTATAGAACTTCAGCATCTTGCCTAAATCTTCAGTATATACCTCAAATTTACCAAAGTCTACCACAATACATATTATGATGAGTTTTCAAATGAGACTTGCATATTTAAAAAAAAAAAAAATATAACAAAATGTTCCAACAGCGTGCCTGACTATCTAACCCTTTCTCAAACCCCTCGGTCTTGAAGTGGTCAAATGGCAGACCCCGTGCTTGTACAGTACATGAATTACACAAGATATTAGTTACTGATAAGAATAACACCCTGATAATGCTGATACATTTAAGTTTCTTTCTTCCATATTTCTATTACTTAGATACAGTACATAATGTTCTAGCAAATATTAATGATAGCCAAAAAAACTATCAAGTACATTAAATGTTTCAAAATTATTTCTGAAATGACCTTAGAAAAACAAGATGGCCTGCATGTCGTAAAAGACTTATAGGTGAAGGTAAAAGGTAAAAAAAAGGTTTAAAGGTAAAAGAAAAGGTAAAGTTATTACCAATACTGTATATGAACTTTCCAATTATACAGTCTACACCAGTGTTTCTCAACCTTTGCTCCTTCAAATAATTCCAGATCGTACTTTAGATAAACATAAAAGAACTTCATTGTCAACTGAAAGGGGACAAGTTCTGCCTTTGCTCTTGAAATTGGTTAAATGAGAAAAATGTAACACAAAAATTACTCAAAAATACATTTGCATAGACTTGGAATTAACCTATTTATAACTTTCTCTTGTGGAACCCCTTGTTACCTTGGGGTTCCATGGCAACCTGCTTGAGAAACGCTGGTCTACACAATCACTGCTCGGGTTGACTAGGCAAACTTCTTCTTCCAACTTCTGGGACCTAACTTCTTTATACGCAGATGATACATGTAGTTCATCATCTTGTACATAGCTGAGAAAACATAATATATTACTTCACAATTAGTTACTAAGGACCTATAGTGCATATAGACAGACTTGTTATAATTAATCAAATAACAAAACACATCAATGTAGGGAGAGTAATACCAAACCAGGAGAATGTTTTGCCTATTAGCACTTGATAACATCTAACATTATCACCAACAGTCACCTTTCTACTAAATGCTAGTCCACATCCTTGTAAACACTGTGCTCTAGCTCCCTAAATCTACTCCATCTGGCCTGACTGATCTGTTTTTGCCAAACAATTTTAGCCTTTTTCTACCTAATCTCTAGGCACATCAAAGAACTCTAGATTTTATTCTAAAGTTTGCATTGCAATTAGGTCACTGAAAATGTTTTACAAGAGCACAGTTTGGTACTGTTCACTTAGCATGTCACATACATCCTTTTCTGTCTCTTCTTCTTCAAAATATGTGCAGTTTGCATGAAGGTATATCCTCCCCATGACTGCACGAGTGCTAATGTAGAAAGATGCGTACTGTACATGACAATGCACAACAACACATCAACGGTCAGTGAGGGTGGTGAGGGTGGACAGTGCTGGAGGGTGAGGGGAAGGGATTTGGGGTTGGTGGTGGCTGGGTGTGTGTGTAATTACCTAAGTGTAATTACAGGATGAGAGCTACGCTCGTGGTGTCCCGTCTTCCCAGCACTCTTTGTCATATAACGGTGTGTGTGTGTGTGTGTAATTACCTAAGTGTAATTACCTAAGTGTAGTTACAGGATGAGAGCTACGCTCGTGGTGTCCCGTCTTCCCAGCACTCTTTGTCATATAACGCTTTGAAACTACTGACGGTCTTGGCCTCCACCACCTTCTCACTTAACTTGTTCCAACCGTCTACCACTCTATTTGCGAAGGTGAATTTTCTTATATTTCTTCGGCATCTGTGTTTAGCTAGTTTAAATCTATGACCTCTTGTTCTTGAAGTTCCAGGTCTCAGGAAGTCTTCCCTGTCGATTTTATCAATTCCTGTTACTATTTTGTACGTAGTGATCATATCACCTCTCTTTCTTCTGTCTTCTAGTTTTGGCATATTTAATGCTTCTAACCTCTCCTCGTAGCTCTTGCCCTTCAGTTCTGGGAGCCACTTAGTAGCATGTCTTTGCACCTTTTCCAGTTTGTTGATGTGCTTCTTAAGATATGGGCACCACACAACAGCTGCATATTCTAGCTTTGGCCTAACAAAAGTCATGAACAATTTCTTTAGTATATCGCCATCCATGTATTTAAATGCAATTCTGAAGTTAGAAAGCATTGCATAGGCTCCTTGCACAATATTCTTTATGTGGTCCTCAGGTGATAGTTTTCTATCTAGAACCACTCCTAGATCTCTTTCTTTATCAGAATTCTTTAAAGATTTCTCACATAATATATAGGTTGTGTGGGGTCTATGTTCTCCTATTCCACATTCCATAACATGACATTTATTAACATTAAATTCCATTTGCCAAGTGGTGCTCCATATACTTATTTTGTCCAGGTCTTCTTGAAGGGCATGACAATCATCTAAATTTCTTATCCTTCCTATTATCTTAGCATCATCAGCAAACATGTTCATATAATTCTGTATACCAACTGGTAGATCATTTATGTACACAATAAACATCACTGGTGCAAGAACTGAACCCTGTGGTACTCCACTTGTGACATTTCTCCATTCCGATACATTGCCTCTGATTACTGCCCTCATTTTTCTATCAGTCAGAAAATTTTTCATCCATGATAGAAGCTTACCTGTCACCCCTCCAATATTTTCCAGTTTCCAGAACAACCTTTTATGTGGAACTCTGTCGAAAGCCTTTTTTAGGTCCAGATAGATGCAGTCAACCCAGCCATCTCTTTCCTGTAATATCTCGGTGGCCCGATCATAGAAACAGTAAATTCGATACACAGGATCTTCCTGATCGAAAACCATACTGTCTGTCTGATATTATATCATTTCTCTCCAGGTGTTCTACCCATTTAGTTTTGATTAGCTTTTCCAATACTTTCACTATTACACTTGTCAATGATACAGGTCTATAATTGAGGGGGTCTTCCCTGCTGCCACTTTTGTAGATTGGAACTATGTTAGCCTGTTTCCACACGTCTGCTACGATTCCTGTACACAGGGATGCCTGAAAGATCAGGTGAAGTGGAATGCTGAGCTCAGATGCACATTCTCTCCGAACCCATGGTGAAACGCCATCTGGGCCAGCTGCTTTGTTCCTCCCGAGCTCCTTTAGCATATTTTCCACTTCATCTCTAGACACCTCTATCCGCTCTATGTTGTTCTCTGGAATTCTTATTGTGTCTGGTTCTCTCAAAATAAACTTGTGGTCAATTATTTATTTACAGGATTTAGTGACCAGTATTGTGATAACAGCAGGATTGTGGTGATAATTAGCACTTTGCGTAGTGTTGTGGGAGGAGGAATTGTGGTGAGGGAGAGAATTGAGGTAGCCTCATTGTGTGTGTGTGTGTGTGTGGCAGCCACTCTTGTTTTGCTCATCATACTAGCTTATTGGTTCGCTACGGTGAACACATTTGCACATGGGTATATACAGTGTGTGTATATAGTGTAATAACAGCAACAGGAGTATGTTGGGAGGAGCTATTTTGGTGAGGGAGGTGAAGTAATCGTAGCGTCGTCTGCTGGCTGCTGTGTGATTTCTCGTGCAGTGTATAGTGGCCACTGTAAAGTTTGGACACAATATCGGCTTACTTGCATAGTTCTGGTGAATAAAACATGTAGATAGGTATACATAACATGTGTAAATAGTGTAATACAAACAATAACAGTATGGTGGGAGGAGCAATGTTGGCGCGTAAGATGTTGGAGGAGTGAGGGAGACTGACTGGGTGTGGCAGCTGACACTTCGTGGAGTTCTGAGTGTGTTAATGGTGAATGTATATAGTGTGTACATATGTTGTAAATATACATAATTGAACATGAAACATTGCTGTGAATAACTGTATGGTGGGAGGAGGAGTGATGGCGAGTAAGGTGTTGGAGGAGTGAGGGAGACTGGCTAGTGTGGCAGCTGACACTTGCAGAGTTCTGAGTGTGTTGATGGTGAATATATATAGTGTGTGATAGTGTATAGTGTGTAAATAGATTGTATATATACATAAATTAGCATGTTGCATGGGAAATATGTGCAACATATGTGTACACATGTCATGCACGTAACAGTGTCATCAGACAGTACAGATGTTCTACTACCATAATGTAGTGTACGTGTTCATTATACATAGGATTGGCACAAAAAAAACAAATAAAATGTATTTGGAACTGTGCACAAAAAATTAACAAAAATATATTCGTGGCAACTCGTGCATCTTGAGCCGGACGCGCTAGTGGCCCCGGGGGGCATACACCACGGGCGACAAGGGATTGATGGCATCACGCGCGAACTTACGGACCCCATAGCAGCAAAAGTAAGTACAATTTTGACTTTTTGTTAACATATCCATGCTCAAGGAAGGGTTTTCGACACTTTAAAAAAAAAAAAAAAAAATAATCCAGAGAATTTATTTCCTGCTCACCGGGGAGGGGGGTCATATTTGGAAGCTGAGCAGTTGAGGGGTTAAGAGTAAATAATTTTTATCTTGCTCTTGCAAAGTTGACAGTAGTTGAGAGCATAACATGGTTTCTACAGGAATGTAAGCAACAGTGGGCCAGGAGATCCACAACATGCTCTCTTTACCTATTCTGACCATTGAGTGATGTAGCCATCTGCTCAACAATGATAAACTTTTTCATGGATTAGGAATACATAGCTTCACTGTGAACTATTACCATGCTGCTTTTTTAAAGCTAGATTGGATGAGACAGTCAAAGGTCATACAAAACTTTCAGTGGAACTAGTGGATTTCCCAGCAATTTTTTTCACAAGCATCAGCCTTCACAATATCTATGCCTTCTTCAGATTCCATATTACTTACAATCCCAACCAGAATTGAGCATCTAATTATTTAATTTAGGTATCACTGAACTTCCCACCTAACCCACCATAGGCCCCTTCTCCAAGAGCTGCAACACCTGGGTAGACTCAACTACCAGAGGGAGGAAAATATGCCATATACAGGCAGCCATTGTGAACAGCTTGATAAAGGCCCCTCTCCTTTGACCAGAAGAGGGATTTCATAAGACATACTCAGCACTCAACTGCTGTGTCTAATTACTAGAGTAGTGTTACATCCCCTCCTCCCGTAAGAACATAAGAATAAACAAAACTGCAGAAGGCCTAATTACCCATACAAGTCAGCTCCTATTTTTAATCACCTAAAGTCATTCATTCATATGTATGTCTAACCCATGGCTGAAACAATTCAGAGATATCACGTCTATAACAAGACAATGTTCACTTGGATGGGTGGTTACTTCAGGACTGATATGTGCTTGCTTATCAACGCACGCACACATACAAAGCTACATAGTAAGAGGTTGACCAAGCACACATCAGTTAATACTGGTTTAGAGAGGAAGACATATACATGAGAACTCACCTGGAAAGAAGAAAAAGAGGAGGTAGCACCTGAGGAGAGTTGGAAAATGGAAAGCGAAATTCCATTTGTTTGGTAGAGCCACCGAATACTTCCCTGTCTCATCAAAGTAAGGAATGTCCCTGTTCAAAAGATTTCAGTGATTAAATTTTAAATACAGTACATTCAATAAAAAAAAAATTTGATACATTAACCAATGGATCTGGAAATTTTTACTTTTAACAAACTAAACAATTATTACCACGTAACCTCCCCTTCTTCAAGCTACACATGAAAATTACTTTATCCTATTTTGAGCAATTTTCAAATATAATTGAGAGTGCTCAGGAATATTGGCAGTATATGTAATAAGGACTCGACAGTGATAATCTCCAAAATTTGTCTATAAAAGAAAGTTTGTATCACATAATACTAGCAGCTAGTTATTACAAAATCCAAAAGTAAACGTTGTCTTTCACTTACCGAAGAATAACCACACCTTCTAAAATGAAACCGAGTGGATAGAGTGGAATCCAAATAGTGTACCGAAGCCAGGTGATGAAGCCAAGTTCCACATCATAGATTTTCAAAATGTAGTATGGGTATCTGAATAATTGGAAAATATATCAATTTTACATTAATAAGGCAGAGGAAGGAATTACAAATGTAGATAATTTCAATACAATCTACAGATTACAATCTACTCTACATATAGGGGTTCTCAAATAGAATCTACTCTTCATATAGGTGTTCCACATAGATTACACTACTGTATATACAGGTGTCCCTATGTCTGCCTTGTATGTTACATAAACTTACAATGTTATATTAATTTGCAAGACGAACAATCCACTAAACCAAAAATGAAGCAAATTACTGTACAAGTCGTAACAAGCAGAGTATTCTGGTAGCACACATTCCTTGAATCAATCATCTCTTTACAATGCTTTTGTCTTGATTTTTCAATCTAAATATGCTAATAAAAGCAAAAAACCAGCGTTGAATGTAATGAAACGCCATTTTCTGAGTGAGTCCCGGAGGCTCCCCGGAGCTATCCATGGCTAATATGGATACCCTAACTATTTTGCATCAGTCGATGTGGGTGGAGTTCTAGGCCTACCGGGGACCACGAGCCAGAACCTGGCCCCCTCAGAGAGGCACGGGGAGCAATGGCCCATAGAAATGCACATGTGATTTGGAGCATTCTATATCTGCCATCGACCGGGACAGGCACCCAGAAAGGTAAGCGCCACAAAACAAACCCCTATTCTGGTTAAACAACAAAATCGACAAACGAGTGGACAGAACTCCCCCAGGAAAACGAACTAACAAGCATGACGTCACGCAAGCCGCGCCGCATGTCTGCGCACCTCCCCCCTCCCAGGGAGGGGGAAGGGGGAGCCCCATACCCCCGCGCCGGCAATCCCCGCCCCAGTTCTGAGGCAGGATATCAAAACCGTGAAAAACCCGCCGACCGGAGGGCGGGAGGGTGCCGGTGAGCCTCCTGGACTCACCCAGAAAATGGCGTTTCATTACATTCAACGCTGGTTTTCTGGGGGGAGCCCCTACGGCTCCCCGGAGCTACCTCACCAAAGACTACCTAAAAAACAAGGGGACATACCCGGGAGGCGGTAGGAGAATCACTCCACAACACGAAGTCGAGACAACAACCCAAGGTATAGCATTCGCCAGAAAAAGGGGAGAACGGCCACAGACGAAGAAAACCTATGATCACGACAATAGGAGCCAAAAACCACTGCGCCTGAGAAGAGCAAGAAGCTCTGCCACACGGCCCCCAGAGGCGAATGCCAACACAAAAAGAAAACCGAGGCAAAGCAAACCTGACCCCAAGGAGCCACAACCACCAAGGAGAAGAAAAACAGGAGAGCACCCTGTCCAAAGACCAGGACGACACAGACAGTGCATAAGCAAGCCGGAGGTGTAACAACGCACAATACAACCTGCGAAACGGCGCAGAAGGAATATCGATACCGAAAGCTAGCAGCAGAAACCAAGGTGCCAGACCCAGGAACGGCCCCAAGCGCCTCTACATCCTCCGCAAGCCAATCCTATGACAGCCCCAGGAGGGAAAAGAAAACGCAGGACCAAAACGAAAATGCCACAAGTGAGCAAGACCACCTCCATAAGTGCAGCTGACAGGGAAGGAACTCATATAAGGAGCCGCCCCGCACCAACATCCCGCAGAAGGGCAGGAGCGAAAAGACTCATTAGGAGGAGCAAAATCGCTCCCAGGAAAACTAGGAGCGCCGAGACAGTGTGAAGAGAAGAGATATTCACAAAAGAACAAAAAGGCCAACACCCAGAAGCTGCTGGGAAGAGGACCCACAAGCCCTAGAAAGGACCGGAGGGAAGCTCAACCAAATGACGACAGACGCACCAGAAAACGGGAAGGAGCAAAACAGTCCCAAACCTTCGAGAACAAAAAGAAGCAAACACAAAGGACGAAGGCCCCAAAACCTCGTCGCACCCGAGACCAAAAGTCATGCAGAAACCCCAAGAAGAGGGGGACATGACGGAAGAAGGCCCGTCCCGGAAAAAGGGGCGAAGATCGTAGAAAAGCACCCACCAACAGGACGGAAACAACGGGTACAACAGACAAGGAAACCAAGCCCAGGAAGGGGCCGACGCCCACAAAGCACATGCAGAGAGGGGGAACGGAAAACCCCACACCACAAAACTGCAAGTCCCCCTCAGAGGGTTAGAAACACCCCGGCGGGGACCAACGGGGTCTGAGGCCTCTCACGTGAGCCCCACCCCAGCCCCGGGAACCCACCCTGCAGGCCCCGGGGCCGAGCTGTCCCCTCAAAGCCCCAGCGTCAAGAAAACCCCGGGGCAGCCATGAAAAACATGAAGGAAGGGAGCCCACTAGGCTCCGGAACTTGAACCGAAACCGGAGGATAGGCGAGGGGCGAGATGAAGACCCCAAGCTCATCCCCAGCCAGCACAATGAGGCGAGGACAAGACAATGAAACCAAGGAACATGGAAAAACCAGGCCCTGCACGGCAAGACCGGCAAGGAAGGAGAGCCCCAGAGGGAGCATGGAAGGGCCGAACATAACGCCACAACCAACCCCAACACGAAGCTGCAGTACCAAAACCGCAGCAAAACGTCACCACACTCCCCGAGGAAGCGACAGAAGATAGATAAATCGTACACGAGTGGCACACAAGGGTACATAGGCGGAAACCGAGCACCCAACTGAGCCTTAGGGACGGTAGAAGAAACGTGTGCAGTGTAACAGGCAATCAAAGGAACACATTAGGCAGCCCAACATGGGCTGACCCCATACACAGCCCCAAGAGCAGAGATGAGAGTGCCCAAGAAGCACAGAATCCGCCCGACAGGCAGAACCCAACCTGCAAACACAAGGAGGCGAACACAAAACCTCCGACACAGGAAAACGTACTACCAAACAGGCATCCCCACCGTTGCACTGCGGAACAAGGTGGAGGCGGGGCCCCGAACTCGAGCAAGGTTAGACAAGCATAGGAGAGGGGCAGGAGGAGTACAGGCAGGAACCACCTCGGAAGGGACAAGAGGCCACCTGCAGACACCCGTGAACTGAGGAAGGAATCAGGTGGAGAGAACAAGAGCTGCCCAGTATGGGCTAATAGCCCTGCAGTAGGCACCTCGGGTGATACGGTCCACGTTCTCAAGTACACCTATGTACACCCATTCCTACTCCCAAAAACAAAAACAGCGTCAGGACGAAGAAGACGCCAAAACCGCACCAACTCACCTGCAGAACATAGGCCCTGAAGGGCCATGACGCAAGCGTTCGAGTCCGTATCCGCCGGAGGCGGCCAGTGCGCGCACGCTGGAGAGGATGGGAGCAGCGAAGGAGGCTCCCCACCCTAGAAAGCAGGGAAAAACCTCATGAATTCCACACAGCGGCACCCCAGAACACCCCCAAAGCAACGGGGCACGGATGGGAATAAGAAAAGAAAGAGAGGCAAAGCCCCCCGAGAGAATTGGAGCAGAACACGTGTGCACACCACCCGGAACCAAAACAAACTCCCACGGCGCATGCGCAGGACGCGAAAGAAAGTAGCCCAACCAGGCGAGAAGTAGCCCAACCAGGCGAGAAGTAGCCCAACAAGGCGAGAAGTAGCCCAATAAAGCGAGAAGTAGCCCAATAAAGCGAGAAGTAGCCCAACCGGCTACAAGGAGCCCAAACGGTCACAGAGGAGCCCAAACGGCCACAAAGAAGCCCAAACAGCTACAAAGGAGCCCAAACGGCTACAAAGGAGCCCAAACGGCTACAAAGGAGCCCAAACGGCGACAAGGAGCCCAAACGGCTACAAGGAGCCTAAACGGCTACAAGGGGCCCAAACGGCTACAAGGAGCCCAAACTGCTACAAGGAGCCCAAACTGCTACAAGGAGCCCAACCTGTCCAGAACAGAAGGAACCAGTATGGAGGCAAACTCCGGGACACGCAGGAGGAAGCCGCAAAGGCCAACCGCACCGCAGGCGAAGAGATGCAGTTAGCCGAAAACCTCCTGAAGACGGAACCGAAGAAACCACAGGGACACGGAACCGAACCCGGGGAGGAGCAGAACCCAAGCCCAAATCGTATGCAGAGGGGGGAAAGAAAACCCCACTCCTCGTAACAGTAAGCCCCGCTCAGAAGGACTGAAATCCAGGCGGGGCCCAATGGAGCCCAAGGCCCCCAAGGCCGCTCCTCCCCAACCCCAGGAGCCTCTGCACCAGGCCCCGGGGCCGAGTTGACCTCCAAAGCCCTGGCCTCACAAGAAAAAGCCGGGGCAGCCGAGAGAGCTGAAAGAGAAGGGGGCCCACTGGTCAAAACCCCGGAGCATCGGCCGGAGGAACAGACTCGAATGCCTCCGCAGCTACCCCGGACGGGGCAACCCCCGAAACTGCCCAAGTCTCAGAATCTCTAACCCCGCCCCGACCCCGAAGCCTGCAGATGCGTAGGGGCCGGAAGCAGGAAGGGGAAAAACAAGGGGGGCGTGGAAGGAACCAAGGCCGAAGCGACCAAAACCGCCCAAGTCTGGGTCCCTACACAAGCGGGGCAGCATCGGGGCGTCCGGGGAAGCGACAAACCAGAGCGCGTTGCAACATCCTACCCTGCAACGCGCGAGCTGCCTGCACCCACGGGAATTCATCAGCAGACTGGGTGAATGGAGTCACGAACAAGCAACAAAGCTCGCAGGACTCAAGGGTCGAATGTGTCACCGACCCAACAGGCAGCATGACGGAGGCAAAAACAAGGAGAGTCATCCTGAGACAAAGGGACAGAGCAACCCTCAACTCGCACAAAGCGAGAGGGGACGCAAGGGTCTCCACTATCGGACCCGAGAGCCCCCAGGGGGTTTCCCAGGGCCCCTAGACTGGGTCTGCTAAGGGTTATCCCAGGCAGGGTACTGCTAACCGGCGCCCCAAACTACCAAGCAAACTGCTAAAGCTGAACCCAAGGGACGTGTCCACTCGCGAGGGCAAAGCAGGGGGTGCCACCACACAAACGAACCTAATATAAGGGGGGGGGGGAAACAAGGAAGACCCCCCTACCAGGCAAAAACAAAAATAAAAGAAAAAACCACACAAGTGAAAACCACACAAGTGAAAACACGTACCCAGAGGGAACAGAGCCGGCCGCTGTCATAGGTGAAAACTAGCTACGCAGTACCCTGCGCCCCACCAGTGCGATAACTACCACTTACCCCAAGGTAAACAAGGGAGTGAAACCCCCAAACCCTCGGGGCGGCCAAATGCCAATCAGCGAAAAGCCAACAGAGGTAGACCCAAGGCGACTTGTGGAAGGCAACTCCAAGCCCCAAGGGCGGTACTTACAGGGCACTCAGGGAAGGTGACCCTAAGCACATGCAGCCCGAGTACCTGAGAATACTACTCCCAGCTCACACGACCACCGTAAGAGCAGCACTGCAAACAAGTCACAGCACTGAGACAAGACTGGAGCTGGAGCCACACGACCGTGCATGATCCCATCAGCCGAGGAACTGGGGCGGGGATCGCCGGCACGGGGGTCTGGGGCTCCCCCTTCCCCCTCCCGGGGAGGGGGGAGCTGCGTAGACATGCGGCGCGGCTCGCGTGACGTCATGCTTGTTAGTTCGTTTTCCTGGGGGAGTTCTGTCCCCTCGTTTCTCGATTTTGTTGTTTAACCAGAATAGGGGTTTGTTTTGTGGCGCTTACCTTTCTGGGTGCCTGTTCCGGCCGATGGCAGATATAGAATGCTCCAAATCACATGTGCATTTCTATGGGCCATTGCTCCCCGTGCCTCTCTGAGGGGGCCAGGTTCTGGCTCGTGGTCCCCGGTAGGCCTAGAACTCCACCCACATCGACTGATGCAAAATAGGTAGGGTATCCATATCAGCCATGGATAGCTCCGGGGAGCCGTAGGGGCTCCCCCCAGAAAATTATACAGAATAAACATTTAATAAATGAACTAAGACTTTGACTTCCAAAAGATCAATACCAGCTCATTCTCCCCTAAACATCGTAGTGTAGTATCCTGTAGTGCTGACACCAGGAGATACCAACACAAAAGCTGCACCAAAGGCCCACCTCGACAACAAAAACCGAAGCCCAGGCATGATCACAAAACGTGTGCCTAGACCCAAGAAGAACAGTCTGCAAGCCAGGAAGACCCCGGAACCCCCAGAAGAGGAAGAACCAGGGTGCACAAGAGGTAACCAATGGCCTCCAGAACCCCCCAAAGGGGACCGGAGAGAACGAAAACCTCAGGAACAAACCCAAAGAGCCCAAAGAAACCCAGAATTGAAACCGAGTGGGAAGCCCAAACCACCACATTTGCCGGCAGAAATGCACCACAGAAAGGAAGGGCAAAACCCCTCACTCAGACTGAACCCCCCAGTAAAACAGCCAGAAACGGACCGAAAACCGAGGGACAAAAGGCGTGGGAGCAAACATAGCAAACCGGCAGGGACACTGGGCCCAAACCCCAGGGCCCAGACCCAAACACAGACAGAAAACACAAAACTGGGTGAAAAACCAACACCCAAGCATTCCCAGAGGAACAAGAGAAGGGCAGAACACCCTAGAAGAAAGAACAAAACAGTGAAATGGCAATGGGAGGGTAAAACCTCCCTAAAACAAAGGCATAAAAATGCCCCAAAATGCAAGTGCACCCTCCCAGGAACATGTAAACAAACAAACTGCAGCGCTGCCCTAGCGACACGCAGAAAAGAAAATGGCCACCATAACAAAAGGAGACGCGGCTGACACAAGAGATTTGAAAACACGCCAGCAAATGTGAGATAAGAAAGCAGGTGAGAGGGACAAAAAAAAAAAAAAAAAAAAAAAAAAAAAAAAACTCACCCAGAAGGCAGAAAACCAAGCAGGGGTTGGGAACTGTCCCCCTCCCCCCTCTCTACAGCCTTGGGAACCCACAATAAAGGCCTCGGGGGCAGAGTCCAGGGGAAAGGCAGCAAAGAAAAGGCTGCTGGTAGGACACAGAAGCCTTGGCAGGAATAGCAGGCTCGAATGCCTCCGTCCACAACCCGAACGGGGCAGCCCCCAAATCTCAACACCAATTAAACCCCATCCCGAAACTCGCAGACGGTCCGGAGCCTGGAACATGGAAGGAGGGATTGCAAGGAGAAGGGCGAACAACACCTAACCAAAATGGGGCAGCACCAGGGCATCTGGGTGGGAAACCGACAGCGCGTTGCACCAACCTAAATCTAGCATGAAATGCAGATGCTGCCTGTACTCTAACAGTAATGTCATCAGAATAGTATTGAAGAGCAAGCAGAGAACACCTCTCGCAAGACTCCAGGTCAAAGGTGTCGTTGACCCAACAGGCAGCACGATGGAGGCAAAAGTGGTGACTGTACCCCTGAGACAAGGGCACACAGCAACCTTCAAACCTGCATGAGGCAGGCTGGAACTCGGAAGACGCATCCATAGGTCCACTGAGCCCTGAAAGGGTTTTCCAGGGCCCGTAGGCTGACTGCTACGGGAAACCAGGGCAAAGTGTTGCTAACCGGTTAACACCCAAAGCTAACAAGGGGAGAGATCAAAACGCTGAAACCCTTGTGACGTATACAATCACGGGGACCTAGCAGAGGGACACCAAAATAATTGAAGTAGAACTATAGCCACACCAGGCAGACCCCCACCAGGAGAAAAAAAAAATCCAACATCCCCAGAGGAAACAGGAAGTGGCCGCCGCGTAGGTAGGCAGGCTACACACCTTCTTGATGCCCCAACCAGCACGATACCATTCCCTACTCAAGACCAAACAAGGGCCACGAAACCCCAGCTGACCCCAAGGGCGGGGTAAATGCTGAGCAGCAAAAACCCCTATGGAAATGATTTTCCGAACGCACCAGAAAAGGGAACCCAAACATGCAAGGGCAGTACTCACAGGGGTGCCCAGGGAAGGATGCATGCAGCCCTAAAACTGATGAACACCTGGCCACCACACACAACAACACTGCAGAGGTCGCTACGAAGGCAAAACCCAGCCTATGGAAATCAAGTCCATAGAAGACATCTCCCCCTAATTACATTAGCTAATGAACTGAAGTGCTGGGTAGCCGGCGCGGGGAGGTCTAGGGCTTCCCCCCTCCTCCTCCTCTTGGGAAGGGAAGAGCTGCGCGAATGAGTGGTGCAGCAGTGGAGTGTGACATTTGCTTGTTTCATTGAGATTGGAGGGAGTTCAGCCTCTCTGTTCAGTTTTTCTTTGTACTTTTCTTATCATGTGGGTTTGTTTCGTTATGCCTACCTTTCTGGGTGCCTAACCCCGGTTGATGGCAGATAAGGAAAACCCCCAACCCTCGAGGTTCAGGTTCGTGGTCCTCAGTAGGTCAAACTCCATAGACTAATGCCCGGGTCTAATATATCACACATTAGCCCAATAGCTCCAGGGAGCCGAAAGGGCTCCCCACAGAAAATATAGTAATTTTCTCAAATATAAATTAATAGTATTATATATTAGCATATTGTGCATATTTGGGCACTAGTTAGGTTAGGTGTTTAGGTTCTGTCACCGATTATTTATATTTGTAGTATGTGGGTGAAATGTTGTAGCGTTGTAGTTCGAACAAAAGCCATCAGCGAAACACTTGTTCCGGAAGTGTTCAGACGTCATCAGTTGTGAGTCGTGTGTAAACAGTTTTTATCCATAAACAGGGGGTTTTGGCAGTTGCATGGGATGGACTTTAGGTATTTGTTTAGAAGACAAGCTGCACGACCGCATCTGGGAGCTTCACACACACGGGCAAACAGCCCCTGATGACGTCATGCACCACTTTATCCACGTCCCCACAGACAAAGTAAATGGAATGTGATATTTTTTTTTTTACAAGTACATGTTCAGGGAAGGAAATTTATCATTTTACAAAGAATTTTTTTTTGCGAACACTTGATTTTCGGTGCAGAGGGAGAATTTCGCAATAAACGCGGCGAATCATAGTAGTTAAAGCAGATGGGCTCACCATGAAAGCTAACTGACCCAGAGCACTACAGGTGGTACTAACCACCACCATATCAGTGACAGAACTGATGAAGAGTGTCGGCTCTGGGTCGGGGCCGGGCGGCCTGGTGACAGCTATGGGTTAACAGCATTGCTTGATAGTTTTAATGCTTCATTTTCTGTGAACCTTACAGTTGTCTGTAAAACCTTGCTGACTTATTGGATGGTTGAGGTGGCGGACTGTCACTCCTGGCGCCTCTGTGAAGTGGCTACATTCTGGCACTGGTCCATGCTAGGTGAAATGAAACTCCTGCAACTGATGGCCAATTAGAATGGAGCAACATTAGCAAAATAGTTTCAGGGAACCATTGGGGTATTCCCCCTGTAAGACTATAATATAAAGTACTATATAACCATCATAAAAAAACAGCGTTGAATGTAATGAAACACCATTTTCTGGGCGAGTTCCGGAGGCTCCCCGGAGCTATCCAGGCTGATATGCATCTCTTTAGAATTTGGCATCAGTCGATGTGAGTGGAGCTCTAGGCCTACCGGGGACCACGAGCCAGAACCTGGCCACCTCAGAAAAGCACAAGGAGCAATGGCCTATAGAAATGCACATGTGATTTGGAGCATTCTATATCTGCCGTCGACCGGGATAGGTACCCAGAAAGGTAAGAGCCTCAAAACAAACCCCTTTTTTGGTTAAAACCGACAAAAATAGACAAATGAGTGGACAGAACTCCCCAAATGAAAACGAGCAAACGAGCATGACATCATACGAGCCACACTGCATGTCTATGCAGCTTTCCCCTCACCGGGAGGGGAAAGGGGGAGCCCCAGACCCTGCGCCGAGGATCCACACCACAGTTCTGAGGCTGGATATCAAAATACGCAAAAACCGCCGACCAAAGGGAGGGAGGGTTGCTGGGGAGCATCCGGGACTCACCCAGAAAATGGCGTTTCATTACATTCAGCTCTGGTTTTCTAGGGGGAGCCCCTTCGGCTCCCTGGAGCTACTTCATCAAAGATAAAAATGAAAGGAGACTTACCCGGGAGGCGGTTGGTGCTCACATCTCAACTCGAAGTCGAGAAAGGCTGCAATCTCCGACCCAAAGCGACACAGGCTGGACTAGGCCCAGGAACATTAATGAGGTAGCTTGCAGCCAGGACCCTGTTCGACCACCAAAAACCCTGTGCCCGAATGTCAGCCCAGGACATGTTACCAAAGACAGCAGCAAACACAGCAAACTTACGAACGTCATGGGCACAGGGATAGACCGCAGGTTGGATAGACTTAATAACCCTGTGGATGACCTGAGAGACCTGCACCCGAGAACAGGGAAGAAGGGAAACCGGATCAACCCAAACCGCGTCCCCGGACACAGAAGCTGTGATGTGCAAATAACAGTGGAGGGCCGCAACCAGACACAACACACGATACACCCTCGACCTGACGAACCAAGCATCAACAACCCTTTCTCCAGAGGAAAGCAGCAGTCGCATTTTTCATCAGAAAAGAAGGAAACGACTGCAAACGAACAAACTTATCACCATGACCAAAAGAGCAGAAACCCCTGCACCGGAGAAGAGCATGAAGCTCCGCAACCCGAACCCCCAGAGGACAATACCAACAAGAAAAGAGCTTTAGAAAAACAATCCTGAACTGAAGGGGCCACAACAAACTGAGGAGAAGAGAGACAGGAGATCACTCTGTCCAAAGACCAAGACAGCTCAGGCGGCGCATGAGCAGGCCAGAGGCGAAACAAAAGATGAGACAGCTTGCTAAACGGCGCAGAAGTTACATCTATACTGAAAGCAAGCTGCAGCGGTTTCGCCAACGCCGCACAATAGGAGGCGACAGTATTCAGCATAAGACAGCATCATGAAACAACTAAGAGACAAAGGACAAAACAACCTGAACTGAAAGTGAAGTACAATGACAAAGAGTCAAAAAGAAATGGAAGGACCACCAGGAAACGTCATACTGCCGCCAAGACAAAGCCTGCAGGTGGGACACCATCAAAGAAGCCACCTGATCACTATACAGATGGTTATAGACATGAGTCAAAAAGACCAAATGCGAAGACTTGAGGAGAAGAGCGAACCAGTCTCGTAACGGACCAGACCAATCAGTTGAAAGAAGCGGAACTGCCGAAAAACCTCCGGGTTTGGACACATCAGCCAAAGAAGTGAGGTGTGGAGTGCCAGCGTGGGGGTCTGGGACTCCCCATTCCCCCTCCCATGAAGGTGGAAGCTGTGCAGACATGCGGTGCAGCTCGTGTGATGTCATGCTAGTTTCCTCGTTTTCATTTGGGGAGTTCTGTCCACTCGTTTGTCCATTTTTGTTGTTTTTAACAAGAATAGGGGTTTGTCTTGGGGCGCTTACCTTCTGGGTGCCTGTCCCGGTTGATGACAGATATAGAATGCTCCAAATCACATGTGCTTTCTATAGGCCATTGTCCTCGTGTCTCTCTGAGGGGCCCAGGTTCTGGCTCATGGTCCCCGGTAGGCATGGAACGCCACCCACATCAACTGATGCCAAATTCTAAAGAGATGCACATCAGCCTGGATAGCTCCGGGGAGCCAAAGGGGCTCCTCCAAGAAATAATGTACAGTATACTGTTTTAAAGAAAATGTTTCCACATTCCTTGAGTATGTTTTACTGAACGAATTTTCCAGTATCTTCAATGATTACTGGAAAAAAGTTTGCGAGGCATTTAGTTTAACCCTCAAACCGCTAGGGGCCCAAATGGAATTCACACCCACAGGCGCAACAAATAAAAAAAAAATCCAAAAAATTCTTTCGTCTTATAGAAGTGTTCATTTTTGTTCCCTGATCACGGAAAAAATAACAAAAAAATCGTAGGTGGCATATTTTAGCCGCAATAGGGTAGGGAAGTGTGGCAAAAAAGGGGCGTTGGCAGAGCCTTCGCCAGATGAGGTCTACTCCGCCCGAGCTGTCAGACGGCAGTTGCCACAAATATATTATTACCTAATTATTTCAATGTCTCTGATTTTTTCTTAGTTTTTTTGCAGTAATATTATTTCATACAGTGAATTGTGGTATATTTATATTATAAAATGTGTGAACCATCGCTGTACTCAAAATTATGGTGTGCATATTAGTGATTCAATTATTATGTTCATAAAACAATAAACAAATAGTTTTGCTGTTGTTACACTATATACACAGGTTATATATAAGTATCTGCATGTTTTGTACACCATAACGAACTACTAAGTTGGTCTTGTGAGTCAAAAAGCAACGAGGAGTGACCGCCAAACACCAGCGAGCCAATCACTGCCACTCCTTCCCTCAACACCACCTCACTCACCCTCATTTACCTCCCACAATACTCTTTCTGTATTTATTCACTATACCCAGACGTTATATATACGTATTTACGTGTTTTGTTCACCATAACTGTACATCTAAGCTTGTATGGTGAGTAAAGGCCATAAGACGTAGCTACTCACACAGTCAGCTGATCGGCGGCCGCCTTCAAGGCCAGACGCACTAATATTTGTCCTCCAACAATATTGTTTGTGGTGTTATTACGCTATATACACACATTATATAAAAGTATCTACCTGTTTTATTCACCATACCTGAACAAATAAGCTGTTATGGTGCCCAAAGACCATAGTGGCCATCAGTAAACAACATGCCAAGTCGTGCAGACGACGCTCCTCCCTCACCAAAATGGCGGCTCCCAACCTACTCCTCTCGCTGTTAGCTCACACTATACACACGTTATATATAAGTATCTACATTTGTGTTCACCATGGCGAACCACTAAGCTGGTATGGTGAGTGCAGTCAATAATTGGTGACCACACACAGTCAGAAAACGACGACACAACCCTCCCTCCCACAGCATTACTCCTCCCTCCATGGAGCACAGCGCTAAATATCACCACAATCCTGCTATTATCAGAATCCTGGTCAGTTTTATCACAGTCAGGGGGCTTCAGTAATACTATCACTGCTAAATAATAGCAGTATCATTTATATTATGGTATTTGTAGGCGATGCTGTGGTCATAAGCTGAACAGCGGTGCTGTGAGCTCGTGCTGCGTGCGCCAGCCTTGGTGGCTTGCTCAATACTGACGCTGTAACACCCAAGAATGTTAGCCTGGATTTTTTTTCTAGGTGGCATCTGGCAACTATCGGTCGTGGCTGTACTATAGCTGCCCCTATCCCAGGCGGGGCGTTTAAATTATAGCGCTAGACACGAAATCATATATAAATGATGTGCGCGGTTTTGGTTTTGTCACTGATATCATTTATATATGATATACGCGGTTTGAGGGTTAAATATAGCAAGTAGCAAGGAGCACTGTACAGCTAGTTTTATAGTGTTATGGTGCATTACAATGGGTGGTTTGCTGCATTGTAGTGATGCTGGTTCTCCTTGATAATATGTAGTTGGTAATATATGGTGAATACATGGAATTTTTTTTTTTTTTTACATCTTTAGCCACTTTCATCTCAAGTGTTCCCCCTTTTTCTCTTAACACTATCACGCACCGGGCATGTGCGCTGCCAACTTAGAGGTCACACCCCTGGGGTGCAGGCGAGCGTGCGAACAAGCGCGCTGCATCACTGAAATGTGTATACTTGTTTCAGTTTTCTCACCTTAATTTTCGTGCTACGTAGTTCGTTTTGGTATCATTGTGTTCGCAATTAAATTCCCTGCAGGTGTATATGCATATAATGTACAAAAGCCCGGCATGATTCCCCGTAGGAAAGCCTAAAATTACCTGTAAACGAGCACCAATTGGCACACCGCAACCTAATATGTATACTCGTTCAGTTTGATAACATAAATTTTTGTGTTACGTCTTTCATTTTGGTATCAAATTGTTCGCAATATAAAGGCACGTATTTTAAAACTAGTCTCATAATAATTGAGCAATAACTGGAATTTTAACAAATATTTTAATTTTGTACACTTATCATCACAAAATTATTTATATCTTTCCAGTGTTCTGTTTGTGTTACAACTTTCATTTTGGTATCAAACTGTTCGCAATGTTAAGGCGCGCATTTTAAAACTAGTCCCAAAATAATAGCACAATAAATAGAATTTTAACAAATATTTTAAAATTTTGACCAAAAATGAATTTATAATCTTTCAAGTGTTCTGACATCAGGTTTCATGTTACATCTTTTATTTTGGTAACAAATTGTGTGCAGTCTAAGGGAATTTATTTTGAAACTATCCCGAAGTCAATCGGATAAAAAATGAATTTTATAGAAATATTTTTGCAATGGACGCGAGCGATGTCCACGGCTAGGACTCAAGAGAAAAAAAGTGCATGTGAGCGTCATCCACGGCCATCGATACTGTTAATTAACTGAATGCCAGTTTCTTCTCTAGTTCAGGGGCCAGACTCATGAAGCAGTTATGCAAGTACTTACGAACATGTACATCTTTCCTCAATCTTTGACGGCTTTGGTCACATTTATTAAAACAGCATACATACAAGCATGAAAACTTCCCAATCAATTGTTCTTGTTGTTATAAACAGCCTTCTGGTGCTTCAAGCTGTAAACAAAGCAGCCAAAGATTGCAAAAAGATGTACAGGTTCGTGAGTGCTTGTGTAACTGCTTCGTGAATCTGGCCCCTGGTCTCACTATTTTTGAGCAACTGATCACTGTCCATCCCGTCATGCCCGAGTATTTTATGTCATGTCTACGTGTGAGTCTTAATTTCTCCAACACTTTGATATTTAGTTCTTTCAACTTACAGCACAGTTTAGTTCCTTTAAATCAGGAACTAGCCTAGAACAAAAACCTAGAGTTTTCCAGCATTATTAAGTTACATGTATTATTACCTAATCAAGTTTGTGGAAAGTATGTTTCAGCTCCTGGGTCCTAAGGTAGCATGCAAGTCATATCTTACATTTATATGGATTAGAGAGCAGAAGGGAACTTACCTTACCAATTCTATAAGTGACCACACAAGGAAAAGATAAAAGATAACAGGTTTTGTTTGCATTCTTTCTTCTCCTTCAATCAAGCAAAAGAAAATTATGCCTCGGCCACCAATCTGAAAATTTTGACGTATCCATAAAAATACTTTAGTCAATTGTGCTATTTTAGGAAACCAAATGAAATTAAAAATATAACATTAATATCAAGTATTTGGATTTAAACAGAAAACTAAGAAATTAACTTTATGATAAAATACAAAAATTGGGCAAAGGAAGGTGGAACATCACAAGATTTAGGTATATCCTCTACACTGCAAATAGATACATGCACACACAGATGACGTAATAACAAACAGATAGTATAGTTTCCAACAGGACAATCCTGTGTAATAAATCTACTTAGTTTTTATGATAGAGCCACAGAGATAATACAGGCAAGAGGTTGTTGGGTTGACGGTGTCTATCTGGACAAAAAAACCAGCGTTGAATGTAATGAAACGCCATTTTCTGGGCGAGCCCTGGAGGCTCCCAGGAGCTTATCAGGCTAATGTATGTTATATTAGACCGGGACATTAGCTAAGGAATTCAAACCTACCACGGACCAGCGCCAGAACCTGGCCCCTGCAGGCAGGTTTCAGGGAGCAATGGCCCTGGAAAACCGCCTTGTGGTTGGGGTTTTCCTTATCTGCCATCGACCGGGGTTAGGCACCCAGAAAGGTAAGCATAACAAAACAAACCCCACATGGTAAAAAAACTAAAACAAAAAACCGAACAGAGAGGTAGAAACTCCCTACAATCCCAAGGAAACAAGAAAACAAGCAAACATCACATTTTACTGCCGCGCCAATCGTCCCCACAGCCCTCCCCACTCCGAGAGGGGAAGGGGGGGAGGGGGAGCCTCGGACCTCACCGCGCCGGCTGCCTAGCATCAGTTCGGAAGCTAAGCTTCAACAATAGCGAAAAAAACACCGACCGGTGGGAGGGAGGGTTGCCAGGTAGCCTCCGGGGGTTCACCCAGAAAATGGCGTTTCATTACATTCAACACTGGTTTTCTGTGGGGAGCCCCTACGGCTCCCTGGAGCTTCATACCCAAAGAGAAGGAAAAGAAAGGGCTGACCCGGGAGGCGGGCGCCACAAACTCCGCAACGCGAAGCCGAGACAACAGGCTGCAACCTGTGACACAAGGCAACAAGAATGCACAGGAGCACACGCGCGCATAAAGAACGGGAGGCCAGGAACCTGTGCGACCCTCAAATCCTTGCGCCCGAAATGAGCCCTAGATGTCACCAACACAGCAGCGAAAGCTGCAAACGTCCGAACAGCACAGGCACAAAAATAGAACGAAGGCTGGAAGACTTAAAAACTCTGCGGACGACCTGGGAGACCTGAGCCCTGAAACAGGGAACGAGGGGAACCGGATCAACCCAAAGCACATCCCCAGACACGGTACGCAGGTAACGGCAAAAAAGCACAACCGGATGACACAGGACGCACCCCCGGCCAAACCAATTATGCATCAATAACCTAAAGACCCCTCCGGAAAGCAACCGTCTCGACCGTCGCCAGAAGGACGGAGAAAGGCTGCAAACATACAAACCTGCCACCAGTACCTAAGAGCAGAAACCTGAACCGAAGGGGCTACTACAAACTGAGGAGAAGATAAGAGGGAACCCTGATCAAGGACCAGGACGGCTCAGGCGACGCATGAGCAGGCCGGAGGTGAAGCAAAACACAAGAAAGCGTACAGAACGGGGCAGATTTGACGTTCACCTCGAAACCATGAGCCGGAGCGGCTCCGCCAGCGCCGCACAAAACGAGGCGACAGTAAGAAACGTCAAATAACTGTAGTCCTGAAAACCCAAGAAAGGACAAGACAACCCGATGCGAAAGAGAAGAAAACCCGATGCGAAAGAGAAGACAACCCGATGCGAACGAGAAGACAACCTGATGCGAAAGAGAAGACAACCCGATGCAAAAGAGAAGACAACCCTACGAAGAGAAAGAAAAAGGTGCATAAAAACACCAGGAACATCATACTGTCACTGAGACGAAGCTCGCAGGTGCGACACCATCAACTAAGCCACCTGATCACCACAGAGATGGTGATGCCCGCGTCAAAAAACCAGACGTGAAGAGCGAAGGAGAAGGCCGAACCAGTCACGTACAAGACCGGTCCAACCTGCCGAAATAGGCAGAGCCACAGGAAAACGCCCTGGGTTCGGACACCTATATCTTGAGATGATTTCGGGGCTTTAGTGTCCCCGCAGCCCAGTCCTCGACTAGGCCTCCACCCCCAGGAAGCAGCCCGTGACAGCTGACTGACACCCAGGTACCTATTTCACTGCTAGGTAACAGGGGCATAGGGTGAAAGAAACTCTACCCATTGCTCGCCAGCACCCGGGATCGAACCCAGGACCACAGGATCACAAGTCCAGTGTGCTGTCTGCTCAGCCGACCAGCTCCCCGTCGTGAACCGGCTCCCCTCATGAACCTATCAAGCAGAGTCTGAAAATAAAGCTGGGCTGGCCACCAAGGGACCATGAGGACTACTCATCTTGGGAATGGGCTTCAACTGAGCCAGAACTCGAAGCAACAGCTGGACTGGGAGAAGAGGAACCAGTACCCCCACTTCGACCAGTCCTGCCAAAAGGCATCCACCGTGAACGCCTCGCAGGCGGGTAAGGGCGCTGGACATAGAATGGGCGACGCCTAGACCACGCCGACTCAAAGATGTCCATGGCCAGGAATCCATACGTCCAGTAGAGCCAACGAAACGAGTTGGCGATAACTGGCCAATCCGTGTATAGAGGAATGAACCGAGACAGGCTGTCCGCCAGGATGTAGGACACACCCCGGACATGAACCTCACGGTTAGCCAAACCCTGAGAATCCAGCAAACGAGCCACTCGAAGGGACCAACCCCAAAGGTCAAACACCTAAGAGAAACCCTGTGGTTCCGGCAAAGAATCGCCAGAGAACAATCCGAATGGAGCCGAATGGTTATCTTGAGGTTATCTTGAGATGATTTCGGGGCTTTTTTTTTAGTGTCCCCGCGGCCCGGTCCTCGACCAGGCCTTCACTCCCAGGAAGCAGCCCGTGACAGCTGACTAACACCCAGGTACCTAATTTACTGCTAGGTAACAGGGGCATAAGGTGAAAGAAATTCTCCCCATTGTTTCTCGCTGGCGCCTGGGATCGAACCTAGAACCACAGAATCACAAGTCCAGCGTGCTGTCCGCTCGGCCGACCGACCCTGCGGGCAGACCAGCACGTCGAAGTTCAGACTCCCGCACAACTGCTCGAGCAACTGCCGAGCAAACCGGGACCCCCTTCATGAACAGCCGAAGGCAGGAAGGCAGCCGCAGCAACACTTCTGGAGGGGAAAGACAAGGAGCGGCCCAAGAGCCCTAAACAAGACCCAGCCAGGTCCGAACCCGTGACGGAAACAGTTGAAACGGCCTCCAGATCACCAGGAAACCAAACCCGGCGATCTGGAAAGAACCACACCCCTGGCGAACAGACAAGCGGACCAACTGGGAGTCCACACCAGCCAGTCGTCGAGATAGGCCAGACACCGAATCCCAAGCACACTCAGACAGGGCACCAAGTTCTGGTAAAGATGCGAATACACCAAGTGCCAGTTACAAACTAGGGAAGGTAACAAAAGCGGCAAGCCTGAAGCCCAACCACCAACTGTGCCAGTCCCGGAAAATTGGAGAGGAACGTGCCAAGAAGTGACCTGGAGGTCCAGGGCCACCATCTAGGCACCCGGCTCCAACAGAAGCCGGACCGGAGACAACAGTCCTCCAATGAGGGGCATAGAATCCACGGCGCAGACTGAACAAGTCCAGAAGAACCGCCGATTCGCCAGGCCCGTGTCTGCATAGAGCAGATAGGAACCCCAGAAGGATGGGGATTATTGACCATCTCCAACGTACCCACTAAGATGACATGACGAAGCGCAGGGGAAGAAGCCCACCCTGCCAGCCCTGAACCCCCCAAAGGGGCCGAAGCTGTCCGCCGCCGCCACCAGAGACCGGAAGACAACCAAAAGCGCTCACTAACTGCGGGCCCGTGCGAGAGTCAACAGAGCAAGCTGCTTCCCCAGCGCCCCGTCAACAGCAAAGAGGACAGAGCCCCTTCCGAAAGAAAAAGTATACACACATATTATATATATATATTTAAATATGACCGAAAAAGTAAGATTATTAAATCTAACACGAATTTTCTCAATACAGTACAACCTCGATTCAACGTACCCCGATTCAATGAATCTCCGGCTAGTTCGCACACTTTTCAGGCCAGATTTACTCACCCGGTTCGACGAACAATGGTTCGCCGAAGCGGGGGATGTTCGGATTTGCTTACGACGTCAAGACAGAGTTCACAGACTGGTGGAAAACTTTCACATTCTATCACAGATTACAATTATTAATTCTTTCATATGACAAGTTCGATCACACAGGTGGACCACTCAAGTGGACCGCACATGTGGTCCACAAGTGGTCCACAAGCTTACGATGTTGGGACATAGTTCACAGTGGTAGAAAACTTTACCATACCATCACAGATTACAATTAATAATTCCTTCATATGACAAGTTGGATCACACAAATGGACCACACAAGTGGACCACAAGTGGTCCACAAGCTTACGATGTTGGGACAGAGTTCACAGAGTGGTGGAAAACTGTTTCATTCTATCACAGATTACAATTAATAATTCCTTCATAAGACAAGTTGGATCACACAAGTGGACCACACAACAAGTGAATCATATGAACCAAACACCAGCCAGAATGGTCCACAAGAAGTGACGCATATTAACCAAACACCAGCCAGAGTCGTCCACACAAGTGAACGACTGAGTTTCAATGATTTTCGTTCACCAATTTGTGGCACACGTATCTTTGTAAATTAATTTAAAGGCTGAAGCGTGAATAGCTAGCTAATACAGTATGTTGAAATCTTCTTATATACATTTTCTGTGATGAAACAGGACGAGTGAGGGTGGACAGATAAGGTACAGTAAACCTCACTTTACAATGAGGTTTCACTCACTTTCGTCTGTGTTGTCATAGTTCAGTGACCCATGGCTTTGAATGTTTCACATTAATAAATCATTTCTAAAACTGGTGTTTTAACAACTCTTTATTATCCTAATTAAACTAAACTAAATAAAACCAAAAATATACTGTAATAAGATAGATATCTCCTATTTGAGAAATTATTCACGTTATTGGCAGCACAACTATAGCACGAGTGGACAGGTCTAATCCCTGTCCATACAACACCATGCTTGTTGTGTTCGATTTCGTCACCACAGTTCAGCGATCTACAGCTTCGAAATAATAAAATTAATAAATCAGTTCCAAAGTATTTTTTATAGCTCTTATTATCGTAATAATGTTGCTAAACTAAATATGTAACCCAAAAATATATAATTTGATGTAAATTGAATATTTGAGAGAAATATATGTTACTGGAAATCGAACACAACACCAGGCAGTGTTTTGTTCGATTTCGTCGCCACAGTTCAGTGACCTACGGCTTCGAAATAATAAAATTAATAAACCAGTTCCAAAATAAGTATTTTTTATAGCTCTTGTTATCGTAATAATGTTGCTAAACTAAATATATAACCCAAAAATATATAATTTGATGTAAATTGAATAATTAAGAGAAATTTATGTTACTGGATCAGGCTTAACCCTTAAACTGCGCATGGCATATATATACGCCCTGAGTAACATGTCCCATGGTGCGCATGGCGTATATATACGCCATAGGGTGCCAGGCCTGATTCAAATGGCCCGCGGCTACACGGGGTTCACAGTAGCTTCCTCAGGGCTCTTGTAAACAGATGCAATTTAAAAAAAAAATCGTGGGCAATATTCTCAGGTGTGAGAGGCACAGTACTGTTGGAGCAACCAAGGCCGGCGCACGCAGCATGAGCGAACAGCATTGATGTTCAGCTTGTGACCACAGCATCGCCGAAAAATGTCAAAATATATAATTGTTATTATTTAGTGATGACAATATTACAGATGACCAATGACTGTGATATAAATAACCAGGGTTGTGATAATAGCAGGATTGTTGTAATAATTAGCGCTGTGGGAGGAGTGATGCTGAGAGACGAAGGGAGACAGCATCGTTTACTGACTGTGTGGCCACCTGTTATTATTTGCATTCACCATACCAGGTCAGTGGTTCTCTATGGTGAACACAAATGTAGATACTTATATATAATGTGTGTATTAGTGTATTACCAGCAAAAGGATTATGCTGGGAGGAGCCATATGGGTGACGGAGGTGACGTCGTCTGCACGATTTGTCTAGCTGTTTAGAGGGTGGCTACTATGCTCTTTGGGCGCACTACAAGCTTAGGTGTACAGTTACGGTGCATAAAACATGTAGATATTTATATATAATATGTGTATATAGGGTAATAACACTGCAAAAGGTATTGTTGGGGGAGAAAGTTTAGTGTGTGTGACCTTGAAAGAGTGAGGGAGCCGCCAGCCGCCATCTGTGTATAGCGACGACTCTTAGTGCCTGAACTAACTATATCAGCTTAGCTGTACAGTTGTGGTGAATAAAATATACACATACTTATATGTAACGTCTGTATATAGTGTAATAACACCACAACTGGTATTGTTGGGGGAGAAAGTTTAGTGCGTGTGTTGAGGGAGTGGCAGCGAGTGGCTGGCTGGTGTGTGGCAGTAACTCCTTGTTGCTTTTCGACTCTCAATACCAACTTAGTGGTTCGTTATGGTGACCAAAACATGCCAATACTTATATATAACCTGTGTATAGAGTGTAATAGCAGCAAAACTATTTGTTTATAGTTTTATAAACATAATAATTGAATCACTAATATGCACATCATACTTTTGAGTATAGCGATTATTAACCACTTTTATTATATAAATATATTACAATACACACTATTGAATAATATTACTGCAAAAAAACTAAGAAAAAATAAATCGGAGACATTGAAACAATTAGGTAATAATATCTTTGTGGCAACTCCCATCTGTCAACGCGGGTGACGCTGACCGGGTCTGACGACCGCTCTGTCAACGCCCACTTTTGCCAGACTTCCTCGGTCAATTGCACCCAAAATATGTCACCTACGATTTTTTTTTATTTTTTCCGTGCTCAGGGGACACAAATTAACATGTTTAGAAGACGAAAAAAAATTTTTGAATTTTTTTTTTCTTGCGCACAGAGGTGTAAATGTCCCAAGGACCCCTGAGCAGTGTAAGGGTTAAACACCAGCCTACTGAAGGGTGTACGTATAGACGTAGTCTGCGTTCGTACAGTATGCACCCAGTGCCCTTAGCTTTGTCTGCGATTGACGTACAGTATTTATCCGCCGGTGGAAGAATAATCGTGGAATTGACCATTTTTTTACTACAGCTCTTTGGTTATAAAACAAAATGTCTCAGGGGCTTACTAATAGTGCCTTATTAATGCCAAAAATGAAGCAATATTTTGCAAGAACTAGTAGCAGAAAACCAACCAGCACGAGAACAGCCGTACCCAACACAAGAACAGCCATACCCAGCACGAGAACAGCCGTACCCAACACGAGAACAGCCATACCCAGCACGAGAACAGCCGTACCCAGCACAAGAACAGCCGTACGCAGCACGAGAACAGCCGAACCCAGCAAGAGAACAGCCGTACCAAGCACGAGAACAGCCGTATCCAGCACGAGAACAGCCGTACCCAGCACGAGCACAGTTGTACCCAGCACTGGTACAACAGCCGTACACAGCACAAGCACAGTTGTACCCAGCACTGGTACAACAGCAGCCAGCACCAGCTCAGAAGCAGCTGAACTCTCAGCAGCAGCGAGCACAAGCAAAGCTGATGGAAACATCTAAAAACATCGTGTGCAGCGTGAACAGTTAGAACAAGTGTTGAATTTAAGTGTGTACATAGTGTTAAAATTAAAGTTGCAGTAATTTTAGTGTACAATAGTTTTCATAAACTGTATTGTAGTACTCAACATACAGCAGAACTACTTTTAATCAACACAGTGCAAACGGCATAATGCACTGCAGTACGTATTTAATGTAGAGCATTCACAACTTCACGAAACTTCAAGATGGACATAGCTTCAACAATAAGGTAAATTTATGAATTACAATATTTTTTAGTAGAGAAGTAATATATAGGTAGAGTATGTAATATAATAATGCATTTTTATTGTGTACAAGAAAAAAAAAAGACACTGACACAAATGCCTCCTGAAGGTCACCTCTTGCAACGAATCCAACGAGCTGGGGTTGGTCCCATATAGTACGTTGAATCGAGGTTGTACTGTATGTATGTATGTATATGTATATGTATGTATGTATATATATATATATATATATATATATATATATATATATATATATATATATATATATATATATACAGGCATACCTCAGAATAAGAGTTTAATCCGTTCCTGGAGACGCCTCGCCTTCCGAAAACTCGCATTCCGAAGTTAATTTCCCCTGAAGAAATAAAGGGAAATGAATTAATCCGTTCCTGACTACCCCAAAAACCCTACATCAAACTAAATTTTTATACCTAATTTACCTAATTCATCTAAATAAACCTACAAAACTGTGTTCCAGTTATTACATACCTTGCTGTCGAGTGCTGTAGGCGTATGGAAGATGGTGAGGAGGGGGGAGGAGAGGAGTTACTGTTTGGAAGGGGAGTCCCCTTCCATAATCACATCACATAACCCCATGCCTTGTAACACTATGGATACCACTTCTCTTTCTAAATTTTTCAAACCAGCCCCTGCTTGCCTTAAACTCTTTCTTATCTGCATCACTCGTTGCAGGGGTATTCTTTAGAAGGTCTTCGTGCAACACCCTGGCTTTCTCACAAATAATGGCCTCCGAAACACTATCACCCCTCAACTCCTTGTCGTGTATCCAAATTAATAACAACTTTTCCACTTCTTCAAGTATTTGTGGTCTTTGTGCCGTTAATGTTCTTACTCCTTTTGCCACTTTAGCACCCATAATCTTATTTTTCTTCTTAAGTATAGTGCATATTGTTGATGTGGCTTTGTTGTACTGCCTACAAAATTCAACAACACGTGTACCGTTCTCATGCTTCCGAATGATCTCTTGTTTCTCCTCTATTGTCATCCTCACATGAGCTTTCTGGCCTTTATCCTTACCACTGGCTTTCTTGGGACCCATGGTGAGATATATAATAACAAATTGTATAGACAAATCACCAAAAATCCAACAAAACACTGAAAATCCGCGAGAAGAATTGATGTGGGGGTAGTCACTGAGCGCGAGACAATAATAAACTGAGGGGCGGCGGGGCGGAGGGGCGACGAACGCGCTAGGTCGGCTGTACGCGTATCAACAAACTCGCGTCCAAACTCGCCTCCCGAAGTAACCCTCGCCTTCTGAGACAAATTTTTGGAGTAAATACACCTCGCCTTCCGAAAACCTCGCATACAGGGACAATCGCATTCCGAGGTACCACTGTATTATTAAATATGACCGAAAAAGTAAGATTAATAATTCTAACACGAATTTTCTCAATCTTTCGTACATTACGCTTCACTGTTGGAGGTAAATCAAAAATCAATTCTCCAAAATTCATTTTTATTTCTAGTCTGACGCGACACGGGCGCGTTTCGTAAAACTTATTACATTTTCAAAGACTTTAGTTCACAAATACACAACTGATTAGAACTTACGTATCTCCGATTTTATATCTACATTTGAGTGAGGTGGGAGGGGTGATGTGGCATTAACACAAGACAGAACAAGAGGGGATATTAATAGGGTATTAAAAGTATCAACACAAGACAGAACACAAACAATGGGTATTGAATAGAAGTGTTTGTAGAAAGCCTATTGGTCCATATTTCTTGATGCTTCTATATTGGAGCGGAGTCTTGAGGTGGGTAGAATATAGTTGTGCAATAATTGGCTGTTGATTGCTGGTGTTGACTTCTTGATGTGTAGTGCCTCGCAAACGTCAAGCCGCCTGCTATCGCTGTATCTATCGATGATTTCTGTGTTGTTTACTAGGATTTCTCTGGCGATGGTTTGGTTGTGGGAAGAGATTATATGTTCCTTAATGGAGCCCTGTTGCTTATGCATCGTTAAACGCCTAGAAAGAGATGTTGTTGTCTTGCCTATATACTGGGTTTTTTGGAGCTTACAGTCCCCAAGTGGGCATTTGAAGGCATAGACGACATTAGTCTCTTTTAAAGCGTTCTGTTTTGTGTCTGGAGAGTTTCTCATGAGAAGGCTGGCCCTTTTTCTGGTTTTATAGTAAATCGTCAGTTGTATCCTCTGATTTTTGTCTGTAGGGATAACGTTTCTATTAACAATATCTTTCAGGACCCTTTCCTCCGTTTTATGAGCTGTGGAAAAGAAGTTCCTGTAAAATAGTCTAATAGGGGGTATAGGTGTTGTGTTAGTTGTCTCTTCAGAGGTTGCATGGCTTTTCACTTTCCTTCTTATGATGTCTTCGATGAAACCATTGGAGAAGCCGTTATTGACTAGGACCTGCCTTACCCTACAGAGTTCTTCGTCGACTTGCTTCCATTCTGAGCTGTGGCTGAGAGCACGGTCGACATATGCGTTAACAACACTCCTCTTGTACCTGTCAGGGCAGTCGCTGTTGGCATTTAGGCACATTCCTATGTTTGTTTCCTTAGTGTAGACTGCAGTGTGGAAACCTCCGCCCTTTTCCATGACTGTTACATCTAGAAAGGGCAGCTTCCCATCCTTTTCCATCTCTCAAGTGAAACGCAGCACGGAACTCTGCTCAAATGCCTCCTTCAGCTCCTGCAGATGTCTGACATCAGGTACCTGTGTAAAAATGTCGTCAACATACCTGCAGTATATGGCCGGTTTCAAGTTCATGTCGACTAAGACTTTTTGCTCGATGGTACCCATATAGAAGTTTGCAAACAGGACACCTAGGGGAGAACCCATGGCGACCCCATCTACTTGCTTATACATGTGCCCATCCAGGCTCAAGAAGGGTGCCTCTTTAGTACAAGCTTGGAGTAGTTTCCTCAGAATATTTTCTGGCATGTCAAGAGGAGTACAGGCTGGATCACGATACACTCTGTCGGCTATCATTCCGATTGTCTCGTCCACAGGTACGTTGGTAAACAGCGATTCTACGTCCAACGAGGCTCTTATCCCTGTGGCCCGTGTGCCCCGCAGTAAGTCAACAAATTCCTTTGGAGACTTCAGGCTGAAGGCGCAAGGAACATAAGGAGAACAAAGAACATGATTCGTGATCAGATATACAAGGCAGAGAATGAAATCAAAGACAACAAAACGCAACTACTTCATGCTACAAACGAGTGGAGAAATAGCAACATCGACCATAGTATCCGTACCTGCATTGAACAACACCTCGACATCCTCACAGACCAACATCACCTCAGCACTGAAACAAAGATTATCAAGAAACTAACAACATTATATGGAGGACCTATGGCAATTCCACGACCAAGAGATGGCTTCCTGAACCTTGCAGGAATTAACCTCACTGAGGACCAAGTCACTCTCCTAAATCTGGGCATAAACTGTCATGTTATGTCCAGACCGAGTGAGATGGCCCGGAAAGTAGAGTTGGAAATTCTGTTGGACGACATATTCGACCTCGAGACACAAAAGAAGGTCACTACCAAAGATACCTTACAAGCAGAACTTATTGCAGAAGGAGGAAAGAATCGAGGCAACTACAGAAGCACCATACTGTCCCCCGAGCTTAAAGCGGCAGCTAAAAGCCTTCGTGAGAACAAGGAGATAGTTGTCAGGAGAGGTGACAAGTCGCCAATATATGTCATTCTTAAAAAAGACGAATATCTGGCGAAAATGAACATCATACTCTCTGACCAAACTAAGTTCCAAAGGGTAACGAAGGACACTACAGCCGAATTAAAAGCAAAGGTCAACAAACTGATCGAAACTGTGAACGCCAAGAAATCCGGACTCCACCTGCCAAAGATCATTGGGGAATATAAACCTGGATATGCGTATGGAAATGTCAAGACGCACAAGCCTGGAAACCCACTTCGGCCAATCATTAGCCAGATACCCACACCCACGTACAGACTGGCGAAGCGACTCAACGGCCTGCTGACTCCTTATGTTCCTTGCGCCTTCAGCCTGAAGTCTCCAAAGGAATTTGTTGACTTACTGCGGGGCACACGGGCCACAGGGATAAGAGCCTCGTTGGACGTAGAATCGCTGTTTACCAACGTACCTGTGGACGAGACAATCGGAATGATAGCCGACAGAGTGTATCGTGATCCAGCCTGTACTCCTCTTGACATGCCAGAAAATATTCTGAGGAAACTACTCCAAGCTTGTACTAAAGAGGCACCCTTCTTGAGCCCGGATGGGCACATGTATAAGCAAGTAGATGGGGTCGCCATGGGTTCTCCCCTAGGTGTCCTGTTTGCAAACTTCTACATGGGTACCATCGAGCAAAAAGTCTTAGTCGACATGAACTTGAAACCGGCCATATACTGCAGGTATGTTGACGACATTTTTACACAGGTACCTGATGTCAGACATCTGCAGGAGCTGAAGGAGGCATTTGAGCAGAGTTCCGTGCTGCGTTTCACTTACGAGATGGAAAAGGATGGGAAGCTGCCCTTTCTAGATGTAACAGTCATGGAAAAGGGCGGAGGTTTCCACACTGCAGTCTACACTAAGGAAACAAACATAGGAATGTGCCTAAATGCCAACAGCGACTACCCTGACAGGTACAAGAGGAGTGTTGTTAACGCATATGTCGACCGTGCTCTCAGCCACAGCTCAGAATGGAAGCAAGTCGACGAAGAACTCTGTAGGGTAAGGCAGGTCCTAGTCAATAACGGCTTCTCCAATGGTTTCATCGAAGACATCATAAGAAGGAAAGTGAAAAGCCATGCAACCTCTGAAGAGACAACTAACACAACACCTATACCCCCTATTAGACTATTTTACAGGAACTTCTTTTCCACAGCTCATAAAACGGAGGAAAGGGTCCTGAAAGATATTGTTAATAGAAACGTTATCCCTACAGACAAAAATCAGAGGATACAACTGACGATTTACTATAAAACCAGAAAAACGGCCAGCCTTCTCATGAGAAACTCCCCAGACACAAAACAGAACGCTTTAAAAGAGACTAATGTCGTCTTTGCCTTCAAATGCCCACTTGGGGACTGTAAGCTCCAAAAAACCCAGTATATAGGCAAGACAACAACATCTCTTTCTAGGCGTTTAACGATGCATAAGCAACAGGGCTCCATTAAGGAACATATAATCTCTTCCCACAACCAAACCATCGCCAGAGAAATCCTAGTAAACAACACAGAAATCATCGATAGATAACAGCGATAGCAGGCGGCTTGACGTTTGCGAGGCACTACACATCAAGAAGTCAACACCAGCAATCAACAGCCAATTATTGCACAACTATATTCTACCCACCTCAAGACTCCGCTCCAATATAGAAGCATCAAGAAATATGGACCAATAGGCTTTCTACAAACACTTCTATTCAATACCCATTGTTTGTGTTCTGTCTTGTGTTGATACTTTTAATACCCTATTAATATCCCCTCTTGTTCTGTCTTGTGTTAATGCCACATCACCCCTCCCACCTCACTCAAATGTAGATATAAAATCGGAGATACGTAAGTTCTAATCAGTTGTGTATTTGTGAACTAAAGTCTTTGAAAATGTAATAAGTTTTACGAAACGCGCTCGTGTCGCGTCAGACTAGAAATAAAAATGAATTTTGGAGAATTGATTTTTGATTTACCTCCAACAGTGAAGCGTAATGTACGAAAGATTGAGAAAATTCGTGTTAGAATTATTAATCTTACTTTTTCGGTCATATTTAATAATATATGTCTACAGGAAAGACTGCTACCAAAATATACTAATATATATATATATATATATATATATATATATATATATATATATATATATATATATATATATATATATATATATATATATACAATATATATTATTAAATATGATCGAAAAAGTAAGATTAATAATTCTAACATGAATTTTCTCTATCTTTCTTACGTTTCTTTTCACTGTTGATGGTAATTCAAAGATCAATTCTCCAAAATTCATTTTTATTTCTAGTCTGACGTGACACTTGAGCGCGTTTCGTGAAACTTATTACATTTTCAAAGACTTTAGTTTACAAACACACAACTGAAACTGAATAGAGCTTACACATCTTCGAGGTTTATATCTACATTTGGGTGAGGTGGATGAGGTGAAAAACGAACTTTCAACAATGGGTATTAAATTCCAACACAAGACAGAACACGAAACAATGGGTATTGAATGGAAGTAATTGTAGAAAGCCTATTGGTCCATATTTCTTGATGCTTCTATATTGGAGCGGAGTCTTGAAGTGGGTAGAATATAGTTGTGCATTAATTGGCTGTTGATTGCTGGCGTTGACTTCTTGATGTGTAGTGCCTCGCAGACGTCAAGCCGCCTGCTATCGCTGTTATCTATCGATGATTTCTGTGTTGTTTGCTAAGATTTCTCTGGTGATGGTTTGTTTGTGGGAAGAGATTATATGTTCCTTAATGGAGCCCTGTTGCTTATTCATCGTTAAACGCCTGGAAAGAGATGTTGTTGTCTTGCCTATATACTGTTTTTTTTTGAGGCTTACAGTCCCCAAGAGGGCATTTGAAGGCATAGACGACGTTGGTCTCTTTTAAAGCGTTCTGCTTTGTGTCTGGAGAGTTTCTCATGAGTAGGCTGGCCGTTTTTCTGGTTTTATAGTAAATCGTCAGTTGTATCTTCTGATTTTTGTCTGTAGGGATAACGTTTCTACTGACAATATCTTTCAGGACCCTTTCCTCCGTTTTATGGGCTGTGGAAAAGAAGTTCCTGTAAAATAGTCTAATAGGGGGTATAGGTGTTGTGTTAGTTGTCTCTTCAGAGGTTGCATGGCGTTTCACTTTCCTTCTTATGATGTCTTCCACAAAACCATTGGAGAAGCCGTTGTTAACTAGGACCTGCCTTACCCTGCAGAGTTCTTCGTCGACTTGCTTCCATTCTGAGCTGTGGCTGAGGGCACGGTCGACATAAGCGTTAACAATACTCCTCTTGTACCTGTCCGGGCAGTCACTGTTGGCATTCAGGCACATTCCTATGTTTGTTTCCTTAGTGTAGACTGCAGTGTGGAAAACTCCGCTCCTTTCCATGACTGTTACATCTAGAAAGGGCAGCTTCCCATCCTTCTCCATCTCGTAAGTGAAATGCAACGCAGAATTCTGCTCAAATGCCTCCTTCAGCTCCTGCAGATGTCTGACATCAGGTACCTGTGTAAAAATGTCGTCAACATACCTGCAGTATATGGCCGGTTTCAAGTTCATGTCGACTAAGACTTTTTGCTCGATGGTACCCATGTAGAAGTTTGCAAACAGGACACCTAGGGAAGAACCCATAGCGACCCCAACTACTTGCTTATATTGCTACTTGCTACTTTTCATCCAATGAAACAATGGGATGAAACAATCGGGATGATAGCCGACAGAGTGTACTGTGATCCGGCCTGTACTCCTCTTGACATACCAGAAAACAGCCTAAGGAAACTACTCCAAGCTTGTACTAAAGAGGCACCCTTCTTGAGCCCGGATGGACACATGTATAAGCTAGTAGATGGGGTCGCCATGGGTTCTCCCCTAGGTGTCCTGTTTGCAAACTTCTACATGGGTACCATCGAGCAAAAAGTCTTAGTCGACATGAACTTGAAACCGGCCATATACTGCAAGTATGTTGACGACATTTTTACACAGGTACCTGATGTCAGACATCTGCAGGAGCTGAAGGAGGCATTTGAGCAGAATCTATACCCCCTATACACCTATACCCCCTATTAGACTATTTTACAGGAACTTCTTTCCACAACCCATAAAATGGAGGAAAGGGTCCTGAAAGATATTGTCAGTAGAAACGTTATCCCTACAGACAAAAATCGGAAGATACAACTGACGATTTACTATAAAACCAGAAAAACGGCCAGCCTACTCATGAGAAACTCTCCATTCACAAAGCAGAACGCTTTAAAAGAGACGAACGTCGTCTATGCCTTCAAATGCCCTCTTGGGGACTGTAAGCCTCAAAAAACTCAGTATGTAGGCAAGACAACAACATCTCTTTCCAGGCGTTTAACGATGCATAAGCAACAGGGCTCCATTAAGGAACATATAGTCTCTTCCCGCAACCAAACCATCACCAGAGAAATCTTAGCAAACAACACAGTAATCATCGATAGATACAGCGATAGCAGGCGGCTTGACATCTGCGAGGCACTACACATCAAGAAGTCAACACCAGCAATCAACAGCCAATTAATGCACAACTATATTCTACCCACTTCAAGACTCTGCTCCAATATAAAAGCATCAAGAAATATGGGCCAATAAAAATAGGCCTTCTGCAGTTACCTACCTTTAATACCCATTGTTTCGTGTCCTGTCTTGTGTTAAAAGTTTATTTTCACCTCATCCAAAACTATTGTAACATGTCACCTCACCCAAATGTAGGTATAAAAACTCTAAGATGTTTAAGCTCTATTCAGTTAAAGTTGTGTGTGTGTGTGTGTAAACTAAAGTCTTTGAAAATGTAATAAGTTTTACGAAACGCGCTCAAGTGTCGCGTCAGACTAGAAATAAAAATTAATTTTAGAGAATTGATTTTTGAATTACCATCAACACTGAAAAGAAACGTAAGAAAGATCGAGAAAATTTGTGTTAGAATTATTAATCTTACTTTATCGGTCATATTTAATAATAACATGTATATATTAATTATATATATATATATATATATATATATATATATATATATATATATATATATATATATATATATATATATATATATATATATATACACACACACACACACACACACACACACATATATACATACACAAATATATACATACACAAATATATACATACACAAATATACATATATATACCCATATATACATACATACACATATATACACATATATACACATATATACATACATACACATATATACATACATACACATATATACATACATACACATATATACACAAATACCACACATATATGTGAAAAAAAATTACAAGCTGCCGACCAGCGGGCCGAGAGCACCACGCCGACCAGACGAAGAAGGCATAAAACTGCATCAAAAGGCCCACCTCGACAACAAAGCCCAAAGTCCCAGCACCACCACAACACGTGCCAAGACCCAAAAAGATCAGTCTGTTGTAACGACCGCTTCCCTCTGTCGTAATAACCGCGGCCTCTATTGTAATAACCCGATGTTCCCCAGTATTAATCCTGTTATCTTGTTATCTCTCGTGATCGTAATATACGCTCTCTGTTGTACATCTCTGTCTCTTCACTCAATACCCCAGCTTAACACTGTTACAGTCCAGTATGACCCCTCACTGGACTGCCACGTATGTAAGAGGAATATTAAATGAGGAAGATACACCAAGGACAAGGGTTATTAGTAAAAAAAAAAAAATAACAAAACACATTTACACTGCCACCACCTTCCTGACCAACCATACCTGAATGTGACAATCCCCGATCCCCCAGGAAGGCAAGGAATCAGTCACCATGGGACTCCGGGTAATATGAATTTCAGTAATAACTTTTGGAAAATTAGTTTGTGTAATTTACGTTACTAATTTAAAACCAAGGGCAACTTTAGTATCGATTAATTGATAGGAGAACCTGGGGGCTTCCAATACAACACCTAAAAATGACAAAGTAGCAAAATATATCAAAGGGGAGTTAAGTGAATACCACTGGACAAGCTATACCATTTATTTTATGAAACATGTAAATTAAGACAATTTGAACACATCACCTATTCTATTTTCCTAGAGGCACAATGGATATTTACCGAGGACACAAAACTCAAGTGCACTATACCTTAAATACCCGCACCACGGCCAAGATGTTGATGGCTGCCCTCAGCCCCGAGGATACGGGCTTGCGGCCCTGTTCCTAATACACTCCCAAGACACACTAATGAAATTTAGTTTTTCCAACCTATTGCTGGGAAGGATTACTCCTCCCACCATCTACTACAGCCCCAGGCTCCACCCATTATTTTGGCAATGGCCAACCATTTAACACGTAGGCCTGAGGTCTGGCACTCTAGGGCCAATAAGGACTTGGCCCTTATCTCAGGCCAATCACCTTCACTGATCTGTCGTGGAAAGCTACATGAATTCCTGAAGATTGAGTCAGCTCTCCCCAGCTACAGAGAAGGGGGACAAGGCGCGTCTATGGAGCCCAGGCACCTGCGAGCAATGTTTACAAAACTGATAATTTATGTTCAAGCCTGTCTCCTCTAAGATAGGAGTAGGGACATTTGACTCTGCCTGGTATGGGGAAGGCCGCTGCTGAGAGGGACAGAGAGGGATGAGAGGGGGTGGAGAGGGAAATATCTGAGTGGGGAATTGAGTGGGAGAAGCCAAGGTATCCACGACCACCCTACCCTCAGGTCAACCTCTTGACCCTGACAAATGGGCGACAGGGGGGGGGGGGAAGAGGAGAGGAGACGAATGACGGCCAAGGGGAGGGGAGAAGGAAGGAGGGGAGAGGGAGAAGGAAAGGAGGGGAGAAGGAGAGGGAAAAGAGGGGAGAAGGGAGAACCAATGATCTGAGCCCCAGATCATTACAACTCCCCCTCCTCGGAAATTAAGAAATTTGTGTGTAAAGCAAGTTACACACACTTTTCTTATCCAGAAATCCTGCCCTACCCTAACCATTAACTCCAAAAACAACATTTTTAACCCAACATTATATTAAACCAATGCCTCAAAACAAAAGAAATTATCTAATCCTAACTAATTCCATACAATACTCCAACAACAATAACGGCACACCCAAAAGGTGCGCCCCAGCATGTATTTATACCTATCAACACAACAGTAATAATACATAAAACCTAAGGACAGAGACCGTCCTTATAATCCTGACTGTCCAACTTGGATGCAGCCACGTACCCTTCCAACTACCTGGAAGACAAAACATCCTATACCTGTCTTGATATAGTAACAAATAACTGGAGAAATCCCAACCTAACAATTACTAACTAGCTAAAATCAGCTGATAGCCTTCAGCTATCCCAGTATTCCACCCGGAATAAAGATCAAACACATCACACAAAACATTAAATAAAAAAAAATCAATGTCATAAAAAAATAACAAAATTATAAAATTATATCAACATAGAAGAACACTACCTCTCAGGGACCTAGTGTTCCACTCCACACCTGTGGCAACTGTCCACCACAGCGCTTCCCAATCTTAAAATCTAAAGAAAAGACACCGAAATATTTTTATTATTAAAAAAAATTCAATGTCCACAGACATGTCCCTTAACCAACAACAACACTCCGGATATAAGTTCCTCAAACTCCTAATATCCCAGAGTTCATATTCAAGTCCACAACAACAGCGGGTGAACACATTTGTCAGACTGTGTACCACACCCTTATTGTTCAGTAAACCACAAAAAAAAATTAAAAAAAATATATATGTATAACTATCAGTATCTAGGATCTAGAAAAATCTAGATAAAGTTTCCCACTGATCAACGTTTCTAGAGACCCAACTAGATGGTTCTCAAACCAGTTTACTCATACAACTTATCTAGAGACAGGGTCATTTTCTAATGTTCACTTTCTAGATTTATTTCTCTATTTCACTAGTTCTAGTTTTCAACATTTAATACTGGTCCAGAGAACTTTCCGAAGGTGTATAGGTGCTTACTATCAGATGGAAAATTAAAAGTTGAACTATTCCGAGTTACCACAGTTTACTATATTAATAGCGTTTACTTGTATATGAAACTTTCCTATAAATATTTTCTCTCGTTCGTTCCTGTTGACATTTCGTTGCTGTAGATTCCGGCGACTACCTCATGTTGCTTGAAGATCCTGGTCCTAATGAAGTTCCATTTCCGGCCTCGGCCAACTACGGACAGTACAGGGGGTCTCGTACTACCCGCACCTGACTTGAGTGACAGCTGACAACTGGCGGCGGTCAGCTTAGGTGGACTCCGCTAACAGGAACCCGGGTTCACCTCTTCTTCTCGCTCCCCAAACAGTCTTGATGGATTGTTGTTAACCATGGCTGCCACAGTAGAGCACAGCTTCGACGTATCACGATGTCTCGCGTTGGTAGTGAGGTTCGAGTGGCGTTGAAGAGGGTGGCATGGTGACAGGACAGGTGGGCCCTGCCTCAGCTCCTGGGCGACGTCATCTACCGGCGTTTACTTGTTATCCCGGTACTACTGGGCCGGTACACCTTCCGTGCAACCCCTCGTGTAGCTGAACTTGGGCCGAGGTACAGGATTGTACCTCATCTGGCGATTCCGCAAGCACTCTGTAGGGGTAGTGCTGTTCGTACCTGAGACCACCGCGTTGCATCTTGGTTTCCACAGACGACGCAACCACAGGTTTTGATAAGAGCTGACAAGTCCTTGCAATTAGCGTTCTTCTTCGTAGACCTCTCGTCTTCCACTTCCGGTTTTCCCGCAGTCTTGACTACGCGGCTGGTGGGCTTGGTTGGTGACCTTGAGACAGCTTGCCCACGGTTGTGATGGTGACTGGACTCTGCTCCGTGATGACAGCCTGGCTGGACTGGGACAACCTCGTTAGTGACGTGAGGTGTCGGCCGGGTGACTGTACGCCAGTCACCCCTTCCGGATAACCAATTGACGAGTTACCGGGCACAAGGGGGAGGACTTTATGTAACGTGCCTCAGACCCCGATCTTATCAGCCAGGTGGGTCATCCCCAGACCTGCTGATCTCGATCTTTGGTTCACGTGTGACTGGGAGGCTGGAACTGGTGTACCATCAGACCTGAGAAAGACAGACAACAACAAATGGCGGAAGCATGGATATTACTCTGAGGTATAGGAAGTTGGAAACCCCAGAGCAAGGCAAGTATGCTACCTGAGCCATGCACATCAGTAAATACACACCAGTGCCTCTACAGGATAATTATTATGAAATTACTAAACCTGACTAGGGGAGATCATTAACAATTTACTGTACAGCTCGCGACCTTGTTACCATAGGGTGACAAGATTGAACTTGACTACTGATGAGATCTGACAGAAGGTCATCCTCATCATCTGACTCAGCACTTGGATCATTAGACCGGTCAGGAATTAGACTTGCTGAAGGCAGCTCTAGTTCCTCCCTCGCGTGATAAGGTTTTAATTTATTAATGTGAATCGTTCTCTCAACTTGGTCTTCAAAAATACCTTTAATAACAAAATTAACCGGACCTTTTCTTTCAATTACCCGGTAAGGGCCCCGCCATCTAGGTGCAAGTTTCCTACTCTGATTGGCAGGAGCCGCCTCATTAACTCTCAACACAAGACTCCCGACTTTCAACTCAAGAGGTCGTACCTTCTTGTCATAATGCTGAGCATAGCGGTCTCGTGCTGTCTTGGAAGCCCTAGCTGCAATTCTCCATGCATTTTTCATCTTATTTAAAACTTCTGATGGGTAATCTTCCCCATATACAATATTATGTCTGTTAAGCAGACCTGACGGGAAATTACATGAATGCCCTGTGAACAGCAAAAGGGGTTGGGTGTTAATTGACTGATGGATGGCAGTGTTCAGAGCTAGCTGGACATAGGGGAGTTGTTCGTCCCACGAATTGGCATCATGCTCTGCAAGAATTGCAAGCATATCTTTAACTGACCGGTTCGTCCGTTCTGTCATGCCGTTAGCCTGAGGGTGATAAGCCGTCGTGAATGCTGAAGTGGTTTCTACAATTTTACATACTTCTCTAAAAATATTCCCATTAAATTCCTGACCTCGGTCAGAAACTAACACTTTAGGGGGACCGAATACAGTGACGAACCTATCTAAGAACGCCTTTGCAACAGTTCGTGAATCCTTCTGAGGCAATGCAATCAGTGTGGTGTACCTGGACAGGTGGTCTACCAACACCAATACGTAACGGTTTCCTGAATGACTGTGATGCAGATCAATCAGATCAGCCCCCACCCGATCTAAAGGTTCCAAAATTTCTGGGAATTCTTGCAATGGAGCTTGTACCTTAAGGGTACCGTTCCTCCTTTGACAATGACCACAGGACTTAACGAAGTTAATGACCTCTGTTAACATACCGGGGAAGAAAAAGAGCGACTTGGCTTTCATGTGAGTTTTAAAAATCCCCGGATGACCTGCAATCTTAGACGAATGTGCGAGTTTCAACGCCGACTTCTTCAACACCTCTGGGATAACCAACTGAAAAACTGCACGATCCTGCTGTCCCTTTACATAAAATAAGACCCCATCCTTCATTTCAAAATCATGAATTGCTAAATTACGTTTCTTCGACGGGTATTTTCCTCCCTCCAAAAGTTCAATAATTTCCTTCCACCTTGGTTCGTTCATCTGGAATTCTCGCATTTTCTCACTGGAAATATTTTCAATATTAAGATTTACGTTAATAGTAGCAATGTTTCTACTCAAAGTGTCTGGTACAACATGTGATGGACCAGGCTTGTAAAGTATTTGGAATGAGTGAGCAGCTAGTTCATGAGACCAACGTGACATGCGAGGGCACTTAGTTCTTTTCTTAAAAATATGAGTCAACGCCCTGTGATCTGTATAAATGACAAAGTGACGTTGGAAAAGATACGGTTCAAAGTACCTGACACTTTCTACCACAGCCAAAGCTTCCCTATCCGTGGCAGAATAGCGGACCTCCGGACCCTTAACCTTCCTGCTGAAATATGCAACTGGGTGAGGAAGATTGTCATTATCACGTTGCATTAAGCACCCACCAATAGCTATGCCACTGGCGTCAGTGTGTACTTCCCACTCCTTATCAAAATCCGGTACTGCCAAGACTGGGGTGGTAATGAGTTGACTTTTTAATTTTGCATAAGCGTTATCATGCTCAGGTTTCCAAACGAATTTAACATTTTTCTTAGTGAGCTCAGTTAATGGTGCTGTTGTACTTGCAAAACCCTCAATGTGGCGACGGAAATATCCGGCTGCCCCCAGAAACCTTCGAACATCCTTTGCTGTCTTAGGTGTTGGCATGTCAGCAATGGCACGACAGGAGTCTGGGTCAGGTCGGATACCGTCTGTGCTCACCTGGAATCCCAGAAACTTAAACTTCTGAGATGCCAGAGTGCACTTACTCACGTTAAGTTTGAACCCCGCCTTATCTAACAATGCCAACGTCTCAGTCAAATCTCGTAAGTGCTCATCAAACGTCCTGGAGTAGATAACCACATCATCCAGGTACGCTAACGAGTGCCTCCCCAAGACTGGACTGAGGATATAATTAATTGCCCTCTGAAATGATGAAGGCGCTGTCTTTAACCCGAAAGGCATCCGCTTGAATTGATAAGTATGAACCCCATCAGAGAAGGCGGTCTTTTCTCGATCTTTCTCAGCAACTGGGATGGCCCAATACGCAGATTTCGCATCCAGAGTGGAAAAGTATTTGGCTGCCCCAAACTGATCTATTATTTCTTGTATCCGTGGCAACGGATACACATCACCTTTAGTAATTTCGTTTATCTTTCGGTAGTCAACACAAAACCTATAACTACCATCCGGTTTACGTACCAGCACTACTGGCGACAACCATGGTGATGTACTAGGCTCTATCACATCCTGTCTCAACATTTTCTGACACTCATCCCTAATTACTTCCTTCGCCCGTTCCGGAAGTCTCCATTGACGGGTGTAAAAAGGAGGATGGTCACCTGTAGGAATAACATGCTCGATCCTATCCAGAAGCCCGATCTGATCGTCTTCTGTTGCAAACAGTCTAGGGAATTTACGTAAAATCCCTCTCAAAAGTTTCCTATCTGACTGTTGCACATGTTGCAAATCCAGAGCCGAGATTAACTTATCAACTTCCTGAGTATAACTACTTTTCCCTGTCTCGGTCTTGTGTTTTCCCTGTGTACTACTTTCTGTCACATTAAGTGCACTACATTGTGCTATGGTGGCTGGCATCTCCTCCTGGCTTTGATACTGAAAAATTCCTGTATTTTCTACAATTGTAGCCTGAGACACCCTATCACCTGCCCTGAAACGATAGGTTTTGTGCGAGAGATTGACAACTGGAATAAGGGCACCTTTATCAAGCACTGTGATCAAATGATGAGGGATCAACAACCTGTCACATCTCCCAGCCACCTGAAGGGTGGTACCTGGTGCAATGTGACGTCCCACTGATACTTTAATGAATTTAACTGAATGTGGTGGGCAACATTGTTTCACCAAGGCATGTAACCCACATGATTTCTTCTCTGTGTCTGGAAGAGACTTAAACAACAACTTTGGGTAGTGACAGTTGTACTTCTGTTTCTTACTAATGGAAGCAATTACTGGAGGATGATCTACCATTTTAATGGGATACACTACATGGCCCAACTTCAATCTGCACTTCCTTGCTCCCTCTTGAGCCGACAAAGAATAGTTAACTCGTCCCAGAAAATCCATTCCCAACAAAATTTGACCAGGGAATGCAAGATTCTCGACAACCGTGCAATTGTGTGGGTAAGCTTCCCCCTTACCCACTTCAAAATTGAGAGTGGCCTGGCCCAAGATATTGATATGTTGACCATTCACTGCTGTTAAATGCTTCCCACAACGCTTAAGGCGTGTCTCTTTAAGTGTGCTGAAGGCTGACTTTTTAATGAGAGTTGCTTGACTTCCGGTGTCCACAAAAACTGTCAATCTCACACCTTCAACCGTCATCTCAAACGTAGGTCTGCCAGCCAACGTGCTGACCTGTTCTGGGTCATCCTTGACCCGTGTGCTCGTGCACACATACCTGTAATGGCCTCGGCCATGACACTTCCAACAAATTTCATCACCAATTTTACGCGTCCCAGAAGCCCGCTGGCTACATTCCCCAGCAACTTCTGTAGAGGCGACACTAGGAATGGGGGTAGGAGGGGAAGAGCGGTGGAGGGGAGGTGAGGAGCAAGGTGTAGGATTAATGGAGGGGGTAGGGTGGGTAACAGGAGGGGTTGGGGGGAGGGGTTGGGGGGATAAGAGGGAGGGCGAGGGCAGGCCGGGGATGGGGTGTGGAGGGGGGTTGTAAACAGGGGGTTGTAAGGGTGGGAGTTGCGAGGGAAATGTAGTTTTCCACAATTCCAATAACGCGTCGACAAGGGGTTGGGTGGTATTTGGCTGGGGTTGGTATGGGACTGCCAGGGATTGGGGTGGGCATGGGTTGGCCTGCAGGTAAGGTTGGGGAATAGGGTTGTAGGTAGGGGGGGTTTGAGGTTGGGGGTTGTAGGCAGGGAGGGGTGCTTGGGTAAGGATGGGGTCTTGGGGAGGGTGCGTCTGTATACATTGTCCATTCATTGATAAAAACCATTTTCACCCCAAGACGTAACTTCAAGACCCGTCGTCGGATCAGGGTAAAATTTTAACACACCATTTGGTTTCATCAATAACTTCTAGCAAACCACAAAATGTTTCCTAACCTCAATCCTTGATAAAAATGTTCCGTGTGACCAACCGGAAGTACCATATATCGCCACCCTTCCTAATCGATTTCTCGAGCCCCAGTGAGGACCGTCGCCCGTTGACAGACGATGATAGCTGTCGGTGTCAGAGTCTCGCTGACTACGCTACACCAATGAATGAATTTCTTTAGTCATATTATCCTCTTCTCCCATTCGTAAAATTTATATGCGGACAGATGGAAATACGCAGCCGGCATCGACTACTAATCATCACTTGTGAAACAAACACTGTATACGATGTTGAACAAACTATATATGCGCACTTATAATCTACATAAAAAGGTTACGTTAATTGTCAATCGATCAAACTACTAGAATAAACTTGAAAAAAAGTGTAATTAATTTCCACTATATTTATTGGACACTCGAAGATGACTAGTAACGCAAATATAAAAAGAATTACAGTACGACTTTCTTGTCTGTAAATGCAAATCCAATATAAATCTGAGAAAATTGATAATTACCGAATTCTTTAACAAAATATACTGAAATTATACAAGTAATATTTACGTGAAAGGGACTACACTGAATTTACTGTAAATAATTTAGTTTCCACTCTGTTTTTATTTATCGAAAATAATCAGTGTAGTTCACCAGCGCACAATAATTACAACACTTTACGTTAACTGAATTTCTTAAATTTTTCTTGCAAATCTTAGGCGCACTAGGAATGAATGACGTTATCGTTAATTTAACACTGGCGTGATGTTTATATCCCAACAATTATTTTTAATTCCGTAACGCCCGACGCTAACAACGGCGCTCGGATATAATTATAAGTATTATTAGTTAAACCAAATTAATGTTAAATTAATTATTTACGTTACTGCATGAACTCGATGTTTACATAGCATACACTTATTCACCGCCGGTCGCGTTGTTGAATACTGAGAAATATACACTGATAACTGCGACGCTCACGGCTACAGAGTCGCGCTGAACCTTAAGTAAAAATTAGTAATTAATTTCCCAAAATTATAATTTAAATACTGGCGCGTAGTTGACTTGTTACTTTAACGGAATGTAACACTCGCTAACCACCTAGACCCGTTGATAAGTATACAAAAATTGAAAGTGCGCTCACTGTCATGAAGCCTAATCCTCAGAAAGTTGTCTCCGCACTAATTCTTAATTAACTAAGTATTTCTTTTGTCACAATTATAAATTAAATACCGACGTGTAGTTCGCTTATCACTTGAACTGAATCCACTACTCGCGAGACACTTAGACACTTGGTTGAGCGCAAACAATTACTGAGCGCTGTCACACTGGGCGCTGAGTAAAATCGCTAGAAAATTCAGAGTCCCAACGCTAATTCGCTTAAATGACCAAAATTCGACTTTTGGTCTCTCAAAGTTCTAACACGGATCACTTTAATCGCACACTTGAATTAACACTGACGACCCGATGATCGTATGGCCCGGCACAAAACTAGAATTTATTCCGAAATTGAGATTTTCCAAGCGACCTTGAAAAATGTCATCACAAAAATTTTCCACGATTTCACTGATTTCAGTTCTTTCACTGACTTCACTTTATACACCGCACTTCACTTGAACACAGTAAACCACTCATCTTTTAGTAATCCTCTCAAAGAATTAATACTGCACAATACGAAAACAAAAATTCCAGACTTAAACATGTAAAACAAATACTTAGAAAGATAATAACACTTATATACGAGAATTACGTAAACAAGGGAAAACACTTAACTAACGAAGGGATACTTAACCTGAAAGGGAACTTAATATACAGGGAACTTAATTTAGTACTTAAGGAAATCTCGATTTAACCTATAACCGTCCCGTCCCGGCCCGCCCTGTCGCTTCTCCAAGCCTAGGTAACCACATCCACCTAGATGCCGACAGTACCAAATAATCCTGTCCTTCGCGGTCAACGGTTAGACTAGATAGCGGAACAACCGACGGATCTAACTGTCCGACACCACCGTAATTCCGTTGCTAGAGAATCTACTACACCATCCCTCAGTGACTCTTGGTACCTTCATGGCTGTACCGTAAAAATCTAGCGATTGGGTCGCCTAACACGCCCTCGGGGATAATAATTAGCGTCCTAATACTTCCCCGCCCCGACAATTCGACACCTAGAATTGTTGCTGCGAAAACCACCACGCAGCACCCTTGTCCGTAGTTGCAGAGGGTCGAGAAAAATAATACCCTTTCCAACTACCCAAGGCGGCCTCCACGCTAAACTGTCTGATTAGCGCATACGCTTACTGTATATAATTAAACTTCCCAGCCCCGCACGACCCTAGAATCGCCTACTCTATGCGAATCGCACCACATAGGATTACCGTCGACTCTATCTCATGGGCCCCGGCTGCACCCTCACCACATAACATAACCGAACGGACAGACGCGTGAGGCTTCAATAATCGTCAAGAAATTATTGAAACACCGCTGCTACCATTGTAACGACCGCTTCCCTCTGTCGTAATAACCGCGGCCTCTATTGTAATAACCCGATGTTCCCCAGTATTAATCCTGTTATCTTGTTATCTCTCGTGATCGTAATATACGCTCTCTGTTGTACATCTCTGTCTCTTCACTCAATACCCCAGCTTAACACTGTTACAGTCCAGTATGACCCCTCACTGGACTGCCACGTATGTAAGAGGAATATTAAATGAGGAAGATACACCAAGGACAAGGGTTATTAGTAAAAAAAAAAAAATAACAAAACACATTTACACTGCCACCACCTTCCTGACCAACCATACCTGAATGTGACAATCCCCGATCCCCCAGGAAGGCAAGGAATCAGTCACCATGGGACTCCGGGTAATATGAATTTCAGTAATAACTTTTGGAAAATTAGTTTGTGTAATTTACGTTACTAATTTAAAACCAAGGACAACTTTAGTATCGATTAATTGATAGGAGAACCTGGGGGCTTCCAATACAACACCTAAAAATGACAAAGTAGCAAAATATATCAAAGGGGAGTTAAGTGAATACCACTGGACAAGCTATACCATTTATTTTATGAAACATGTAAATTAAGACAATTTGAACACATCACCTATTCTATTTTCCTAGAGGCACAATGGATATTTACCGAGGACACAAAACTCAAGTGCACTATACCTTAAATACCCGCACCACGGCCAAGATGTTGATGGCTGCCCTCAGCCCCGAGGATACGGGCTTGCGGCCCTGTTCCTAATACACTCCCAAGACACACTAATGAAATTTAGTTTTTCCAACCTATTGCTGGGAAGGATTACTCCTCCCACCATCTACTACAGCCCCAGGCTCCACCCATTATTTTGGCAATGGCCAACCATTTAACACGTAGGCCTGAGGTCTGGCACTCTAGGGCCAATAAGGACTTGGCCCTTATCTCAGGCCAATCACCTTCACTGATCTGTCGTGGAAAGCTACATGAATTCCTGAAGATTGAGTCAGCTCTCCCCAGCTACAGAGAAGGGGGACAAGGCGCGTCTATGGAGCCCAGGCACCTGCGAGCAATGTTTACAAAACTGATAATTTATGTTCAAGCCTGTCTCCTCTAAGATAGGAGTAGGGACATTTGACTCTGCCTGGTATGGGGAAGGCCGCTGCTGAGAGGGACAGAGAGGGATGAGAGGGGGTGGAGAGGGAAATATCTGAGTGGGGAATTGAGTGGGAGAAGCCAAGGTATCCACGACCACCCTACCCTCAGGTCAACCTCTTGACCCTGACAAATGGGCGACAGGGGGGGGGGGGGAAGAGGAGAGGAGACGAATGACGGCCAAGGGGAGGGGAGAAGGAAGGAGGGGAGAGGGAGAAGGAAAGGAGGGGAGAAGGAGAGGGAAAAGAGGGGAGAAGGGAGAACCAATGATCTGAGCCCCAGATCATTACACTGTAAGCCAGGAAGACCTGGAACCCCAGAAGGCAGAACTGGGTCACACATGAGGAAACAAAGCCCCCTGAACCCATAAAGGTCCAAGAGGATGAAACCTCTGGAACGAAACCAAAGAAGCCAAAGGAACCCGGAATCGAACCAGGGGAAGCCCAAACCACCACATTTGCTGGTGGAGAAACACCACAGAAAGGCAAAGCACAGCCCCCAGACAGAACCCCCAGGGAAACGGGCAAAACAGACCGAAAACCGAGGGACAAGGTGTGGGAGGAAGCATAACAGACAGGGACACTGAGCCCAAACCCTAGGGCCCAGACCCAAAACAGACAAAACGGAAAACCCGGTGTAAAATAAACACTCAAACGTTCCCAGAGGAACAGAAGACGGGCAGAAAACACCAGAAAAGCAAATAGATGACAACAGGAGAATAAAACCCTCTGAAAAAGGTGAAAAAACTCACCAAATTTGTTCGCTCACACACCTAGGCGCACGTAAACAAACCACAATGTCACCCTGGTGGCCACGCCGGGTAACCGGCAGAAGAAAATGCCCACCAGAACAGGGGGCTGTGACCGACGCAAAAGATACGAAAACACGCCAGCAAAAGTGGGAAGCAAGCAGACTGGATGGGCGAAAAACTCCACCCAGAAGCAGAAAACCTGGCAGGAGCAAACAGCCCCAGAACTGCTAGCAGGCATCCCCCACAGCCCCGGGAACCCGCAACAGAGGTCCTGGAGCAGAACCGTCCTCCAAGTCCTCCACCCTTAAAGAAAAGGAAGAGTCCATGGGAAAGGCAGCAAGAAAGGGCCACTGGTAAGACCCAGAAGCCTTGGCAGGAGGAACAGGCTCGAAAACCTCCGTCCCCAACCCGAATGGGGCAGCCCCCGAAACCGCCGGAGTCTCGGCCCCAATTAAACTCTGCCCCGACCCCGAAACCCGCAAACAGTCCGGAGCCGAGAACAGGGAGGGAAAGGGGCGAACAGCACCTAACCAAAATGGGATGGCCCCGGGGCATCCGAGTGGGAAACCAACCTTGCATGTTGCAGCAACCTAACCCAGCTTGCAACACGGATGCCACCTGTACTCTGAACAGTAATAACATCAGGAGAGTACTGGAGAACATGCAGAGAATATTTCTCGCAAGACTCCGGGTCAAGGTGTCAGGGACCCAACAGGCAACATGACGGAGGTAAAAGTGGAGACTGTCACCAGGAGACAAGGGCACAGCAACCAACGATCCTGTACAAGACGGGCTGGAACCCGGAAGACACATTCAATGGTCCACAGAGCCCCGACAGGGGTTTCCAGGGCCCATAGGCTAACAACTACGGGAAGCCCAGGCAAGGTGTTGCTAACCGGTTAAAACCCAAAACTAACAAGGGGGTAGAGGATAACACTGAAAACCCCTGCGATGTGTACAATCACGGGGGCCTAGCAAAGGGCCACCAAACACTACCAGTGGAACTATACCCACACTAGGTAGATTTCCCCCCAGGCAAATGAAAATAAAAACAAAAGAAAACCCCCGCAAAAGTACACCATCCCCACAGGCAACAGGTATCGGTCGCCGCGTAGGTAGCAGGTCACGCAACACCTTGACGCCCTAACCAGCACAATACCAGTCCCTACCCAAGGCCAAACAAGGACCCCAAGCCCCAGCTGGCACCAAGGGCGAGGCAAATGCCGAGCAGCATGAACCTCTACAGGAATGTTTCCTGAATGCCCCAGGGAAGATAACCGTCACGCAGGGGAAGTACTAACAGGGCACTTAGGGAAGGACGCCCCTAAGTGTATGCAGCCCTGGAACTGATGAGGAACACCTGGCCACAAAACACAAAACACGGCAGTGAGCGCCACGAAGGCAAACACCACCAAGGAAACTGAGGCCAGAGAAGCGTCTGTCCCGGTTGACATTAGCTTACAAACTAAAGTGCTATGCAGAGGTCCAGGGGGGGCCCCCCCCTCCCCCTCTTGGGGAGGGGAGGGCTGCACGGTGGCAGTAGTTTGTTACGTTTGCTTGTTTCCTTGGGATTGTAGGGAGTACTATCTCTCTGTTCGGTTTTTGTTGTTAGTTTCTTACCATGTGGAATTTGTTTTGTAATGCCTACCTTTCTGGGTGCCTAACCCCGGTCGATTGCAGATAAGGAAAACCCTCAACCACAGGGGGGGGGGGCTTTCCAGGGCCATTGCTCCCTGAAACCTCTCTGAAGGGGTCCAGGTTCTGGCTCATGGTCCCTGGTAGGTCTCAACTCCATAGCTAATATCCCGGTCTAATATTACATACATTAGCCCGATAAGCTCCAGAGAGCCGTAGGAGCTTCCCTCAGAAAAGCCCTAATCTGGTTCCAAATCATCAAAACAACCTAAAGAAACAAGGAAAATAGAGTTTGAAATCTGTGAAAAAATTAGCGAAAAAATACTCCAAGTCCCAAATTCTGAAAGTTTTGACTGACTTATTTGTTGACTAATTTAATTCTGTCTTTACATAGTTAGGGATGGATATACACTTTCCAGGTTGTAAAGGTTATAACAAATTCAAATAATAAACAAAGTAGAAAAAAACTCAAAACCTAAGCAACAAAATTTCCCCTAAAAAAAATATTTTTTGGACATTGTTGAAAGTAACTGATAATAACTTTATACAATTTATTTATATAATATATAACAAAATAGAGAATATTACCATACTTACTCATAATTTTTTGTGTTATTATGTATTACTCACATATGATACAAAGGCACCAGCTGCATATCCACCTTGTGTACACTTTTTACTACTATTCTTCTTTGTGCATCGGACAGGTGCTCACATCTTTTTATTATTGCATTATCCATAAGTTCTTGTTAATATGAGCTATTCTCTTTATCAATAAAACTTTTTTTTTTTTTAAATATTCGCCTAAAATAAATTTCTGAAAATATATTGATGAAAGTTTCACGACGCTGAAGCCAACAAGTTGGAGATTTGTTTAACATTTTAAGGAATTTTTACATAATTCAAATATTTTTTGAATTATGCCCCCCCTTATGCTGAGCAGTTTAAGGGTTAATAATTCTAAAATGGATTAATATACAATGTATTTATGACATCCATATTAACCATAGCTAAATGTATCAAGGATTAAATGTTAAAACTTTATTTGTAAATTTACTAATGAAAAAATCGAACTTAAACCAATATGAAGAAGTTTAATAAGACAAAACAATTTTACATATTTTTTCCAAATATCTCCACATAGCTAAGCATTGTAATTTATATCTCATGGTGGTCCAACCTAGCATATAATTAGGAAGACAAAATTAAAGATATAGAATAAAATATAGTTACTGCAGTACAAATTCATACCTGAACTATAGCCTCAAAAACAGATCCTTTTGTGTACCCAACAATTGGATGAAGCACTTCAAGGAACTGTGTCATTAGACAAAGGTGCATCATCCATCCGACAGCCTCGTATGTTCCCTCCATGGAATCTATTAGTACAGTATATGTTATTATCAGTTATTATCTGAAACTAATGTTTTACATAAAATTTAATGTTAAAACTTGATGTTTTAAAACTGATAAAACCAATTTCATACAAATTTTGTAGAACCAAATAATGTAGAATAATGCTAAGAATCATCTGGGGGAAATAGATTTACAACATTTTAACATTTACAAATATTTTTTATTATACAAGAATAAAACTACTGAATGTACTGCAAATTAAATTGTTTATTAAAACACAACAGCAGTTTCCGTTGTGCAGTGGTAAGACACTCACCCGGAACTTTGCGAGCACTTTGGCCTGGGTTTGTATTCTTTAAAAAAAAATCGTGGGCCATATTCCCGGGTGTGAGAGCCTTAGTACTGAGTGAGCAACCAAGGCTGGTGCACACAGCATGAGCTCACAGCACTGCTGTTCAGCTTGTGACCACAGCATCACCTAATAATGTCAAAATATACATATATAACTTGTATTATTTAGCCATGATAGTCTTACAGAAGAGCCTGAGTGTGATAATGACTGTGTACAATGTTCAAATATCAATAATTCAATGCTGTTCACGATGTTCACAGTGCAAGCCACAGCACCACAGCATTATTTCGTCCATCTAGGAATCTTCAGACGACTTCCTAGGTTCTTTTTCAAAATAAACATGCGGTCAATTATTCATTTACAGGATTTAGTGACCAGTATTGTGATAACAGCAGGATTGTGGTGATAATAAGCACTGTACGTAGTATTGTGGGAGGAGGAATTGTGGTGAGGGAGAGAATTGAGGTAGCCTCACTGTGTGTGTGTGTGGCAGCCACTCTCGTTTTGCTCATCATATTTAGTGATGAGTGGTACATTTAGACTTAGTGGTTCGCTATGGTGAACACATTTGTACATGGGTATATACAATGTGTGTATATAGTGTAATAACAGCAACAGGAATGTGTTGGGAGGAGCTGTTTTGGTGAGGGAGGTGACGTAATCGTAGCGTCATCTACTGGCTGTTGTGTAATTTCTCATGCAGTGTATGGTGGCCACTGTAAAGTTTGGACACAATACTGGCTTACTTGCATAGTTCTGGTGAATAAAACATGTAGATAGGTATACATAACATGTGTAAATAATGTAATAAAAACAATATCAATATGGTGGGAGGAGCAATGTTGGGGAGTAAGATGTTGAAGGAGTAAGGGAGACACGATGTTGGAGGAGTGAGGAAGTGGCAGCTGACACTCCCGGAGTTCTGAGTGTGTTGATGGTGAATGTATGTAGTGTGTGATAGTGTATAGTGTGTAAATAGATTGTATATATACATAAATTAGCATGATGCATGGGAAATATGTGCAACATATGTGTACATATGTGTCATGCACGTAACACAGTGTCTTCGGACAGTACAGATGTTCTACTGCCATAATATAGTGTAAGTGTTCGTTATACATAGGATTGGCACGAATAAACAAATAAAAAATGTATTTGGAACTGCGCAAAAAAATGAACAAAAATATATTCGCGGCAACTCGCGCAACCTGCCCTGGGCGCCCTACCGGCCCAGGGGGCGTCCGCCACAGGCGACCAGGGAATTATGACGTCACGCGTGACCTTACGGATCCCATAGCTGCCAAAGTACATACAATTTTGATCTTCTGTTACTATACCCATACTCAGGGAAGGGTTTTGACACTTTCAGAACAAAAAAAGAATTTTTTTCCTGAGAATTTATTTCCTGCGCACTGGGTGGTGTCATATTTGGAAGCCGAGCAGTTAAGGGGTTAATAAACATTGTTTAGCATTCATACTTGAATATGTGAAAGTTGTAGGTCAATATGTGTGGAAATGAAGTCAAGAAAAAATAACCCCAAAAAACACAAAATATAGGGATAATTATAATAATTATAATGATTTAGGGGATATATTTAGGGTATACATTATATAAGTGAAAAATCCCTAATATGGTCCCTAATCATCAAAACAACCTAAAGAGACAAAAAAAAGTTTGAATTCAGAGAAAAAATCAGCCCCCAAAAATTAAAAGTCCCAAGTTTTGCGAGTTGTGACTAATTTAATTGTTGACCAATTTCATTCTATCTTAACATAGTTAGAGAAACACATGCATTCTCCAAGATGTAAAGGTTACAACGAAATCAAATAATAAACAAAGGAGAAAAAACTAAAATCTTAAAAAAAAAAAAAAAAAATCCCCTAAAAAATTTTTTTTGGGACATTGATGAAAGTAACGTATCTTAACGTTGGACAATGTATTTATATAATATATAACAAAATAGAGCATATTAATATAGTTACTCATTATTATTTGTGTTATAATGTATTACTCAACAATGATATAAAGGCACCAACTGCATATCCACTTTGTGGACACTTCTGACTACTATTCTTCTTCTTTGAGTGTTGGACAGGTGCTTGCATCTCTCTCTATTACTGCTTAATTCTTCAGTTCCAGTTATTAGGAGCTGTTCTCCATATCAACAAAACATTCTTATTTTAAAAAACCAGCGTTGAATCTAATGAAACACCATTTTCTGGGTGAGTCCTGGAGTGAGTTTCATCTCTGGGGCGGTGTATGGTTTTCCTGGCGGTCCTTCCGGGTTTCCAATCACTGCAAAGGGTTCTTCGGTCTTTGATAGGGTTGGCTTGACTTCCCTTCGGGGATGTTCCGGGACCGTCGTCTGGGACTGTGTCCTGTCACCTTGTATTGGGTGGTGCTGGCGGAGCCGCTCCTGCTTGCGTTCAGGTGGGTATAGTGATGAAATCTAAACACAGCATGTTACCACATGATTCAAGCAGACAACACCAGTAATGCCTCCAATATTCTACACATCTTGCTATGACTAGCTACAAAAGTGCTGTTATTACCATTTTCCTGTCACAAAATCCCAAATACGAATCGTTTCTTGATGTTGAGATGTAGGAAACAATGGCTGGGTGCTTCCTCATGCTGTGAATATCATATCAAGCATTGTATTCACTGATATCTGAATGTTGTACATAGTCTTTATCAAAGTCAGATCATCTATGAAACTATCAATGCAAAATAATTAGTTACCTATTTTATTCATCATTATTAAGTGGTGCTGTGAGCTGCTCCTGCATGCAACAGTCTTGGTCGCTCTCTCAGTACCGAGACACACTCGACTAGAATGGTTGCTGACGATTTTTCTCAAGATGGCTTCTGTTTCCTGGAGTCTGAGGCACAGGATGTGAGCCCCGTGTACCCACTGGAATTTGGAATCATTCCCTATGCCTAAAAGTGTCATATGGCGCACTGCGCACCCCCAATTCGGCGCCTTAAGGCACTCTGTGCAGTGCAATGGTTAATTAGTTTGATAACTTCAGGGAGCTGACAGGGCTCCCCACAGAAAAATAACAAAACCATAAGACATATTTCTTAATTAGATGTTTGACAAATTTAAAAAATCTTGAACCGAACAAAGTTAAATTAACTATTATTTTAAGAATAGTAAAAAGTAAATTTGTATGCTCACCTGGCCCGTCTCTGAGGTACCGTGTGCTCATCACAGACATGACATATATAAAGCCAACAAGCTGCCACAGATTATACAGCATCAGATACACTTTCTTCAGATTCTCCTCTGTAAAACATGACAAAATTCATGAATAATTTTGTACAATACTACAAACACTATAATTTTATGTGCAACAATGCTTTTTGTAACTGTATGAGGGCTGTTCCTAGAAAAATCATATGCAGAGCAAACTGAAATTTTAGAGTACTATACAGTGTAGGGAAAAAATAGATCAGGTTCTAGTGACCCATCATTGAAAGTAATGAAATGCCAATTTCTGGAAAAGCCTCTGTGGTTCCTTGAAAATATCTTCCAGAGATTGCTTCATACTAAAATGTCACATCAGCTGCATAAGTTCTGTTTGGCCTACTAGGAACCAGAGCCAAAGTCTGGCCCCCCTCATAAGAGGCACAGGGAGTAGGTGACAAGCTGCCATTCCTCCAGAAAAAGCCTCCAGAATGTGTGTGTAGCTTTTATAGAAAACTGGAGGTTTCAAAGATAACAAAGCCTCAAAACTGCCAAACAACCTCCGCAAATGATTCACATAGAACAAGGGATTCACTCAAAATGATTCACTGATTACCACCACCAGCTGGCTACCCTCCGTTAGTTCTGAATAAGATGAACAAACCTACGATGATCCAATGAACCAGGATGGAGGAAGGGTGCCAGGGAGCCACCTGGCCTTCTCCAGAAATTGGCATTTCATTACACTCAACAGTGGGTTTTTGGAGGAAGCCCTTTGTGGCTCCCTGCAACTAACCAGGGAGAATACAAGGGAACTAACCAGGAAGGAGAGGAGGCAGCACTTAAGATGAAAAAACCAGCGTTGAATGTAATGAAACGCCATTTTCTGGGTGAGACCCGGAGGCTCCCCGGAGCTTTACCGGCTGATATGCTAATGTCAGACTTTGGCATCAGTCATGTGTATGGAGTTCTAGGGCCTACCGGGGACCACGGCCAGAACCTGGCCCCCTTAGAGAGGCAAGGGGAGCAATGGCCTATAGAAACCCCCGTGTGGTTGGAAGCATTCTATGTCTGCCATCGACCGTGTAACACTGTAAAAGTGTTTGGTTTATTTGTATTTAATACATACATAGAGTACATGAGTCACAGACAGGAATTTGAGAGGGCGCCAGCTTGGTCGGCCTGAGTTTCACACCTCTAAGAGTTAATGACCCCAAGTGACCTGAGGTCAGATCATGTGAATTTCACCTTACTTCTGCTAATCTTATAATTGGAGCCTGGTAGCCTTCAAACATGCCGACGTTTAAGGAGTGGCTTGGTAGAGAGCCGGAGGCTATCTACTTGTGGGCGGAGTTAGCTACTAGGTTCCCCAATATATACTCGGAGAGCTATCAATTCGAAAGCATTAACAAGACAGACAGAACAGCAGTCAGCAGAGCAGAGGAGACGGCCCTAGCAGGGTGGCTGTCGGCCGGCAGGGCGGGACAGTCTCTGTCAACTATAGACACCCCCCCCTCTATCCAGCTATAGGCACACACTTGGTGAGTTGAACATTAAGGTGACTTGGTCGTGTTTTACAAGTGTTGTGTGATGATCAGGGGCAGTCAGTTGTGGTGTTCTCAGATTCTTGGAGGATGACTCACTTTGAATACTGTATTAATCTTTAACATTTTAATCGAATTGCTTAAAGTATGATACATCATGAAAAATATAATTGTTGAATTTATTATTTAAATGGACTTTATTTTGTTCCCTAGAGAGTTTTGAGTTGAGGTGAGAAAGCCTCTGTGGTTACTGGTTTCATGGTTTAGAATGAGTACATGATAAAGATGAGACATACTAATAATGACCTCTTGATAACATCTTTTGTGAATATTGTGATACAGACAAGTTCCATTCCTTGTCTTGTATGAAATGGTCTTGAATGGATGGTGGCAGCATTTCGTCTTCTACTATCTACTCTTCTACTTCTACTATCTACTCTTCTACTTCTACCTATCTACTCCTCTCCCTCCACCCCTCTCTAAACTCTCACTTTCAACTAATGGCCCTCCTCGCTCCTCCCACCTCTCTGCCTTTCACCCCAAACCCTCACTAATTACTTCACTATTCATTTCTTTCCTTTCGTTTTCTCTTATACGTTTGTGGCAGTGAAATGTATTCTAGAGTTCTCTCTAGAGTTTCAGGTAGCGGATCAAGTTACGGCGCCTTGTAGTCTTAGCACCTAGGTAGTCAAATACCTAGGTTACAAGGTGTTGAACGAGAGAGGTTGCCTTAGGAACTCTGGGAGTGCTCTAGAATAGTTAGCTAACTGAGGACGGGATAACGGACTAGAGAAAGCTGTTTCCCCCAGCCTCGTTAGTTAACTGGGGGGTGGTATAATGGACAAGATAGAGCTATTTCCCCCACCCCCCCTTTACAATGTTGGCAGCGGTGTTGAACAATGTTTATGGTAGTGTTCATTTAACATTGTTCAGTCCCACGTGTCTTTTGCCGTTCAGGCGCTATCAGGGAGATCGTGACAGGTGTTTAATATTCGCGAGTTAGCGAGTTTTTTTCAGGTTAGGAGATAGTGATTCTCTGGCGATGTGGTTTAGTGATTTTGGGAGTTTTGTGAAGTTCAGGGAATGTTCACCAGACCTTGCGTGTGTAGTGATTTATGTTAGTGATAAGATTTGGTGATTTGGGAACTTCAGTGTGTTGTAGTGGAGCTCAGCTGAGTGTGACAGGTGACCTCGCATGTCCCAGAGGGACACCCAGCCACCGCTGGTCCCCAGGTCAGTTGGGGAGTGGCAGGTGTAGTTCTTAAGTAGTTTAAGTTGTGGTTCTGCCCAAATTATTGCGATCGACTGTTTTACTCCTTTTGAACGCAATAATCCGAGGTGTACTGGTATTGTACAGCATGCTAGGGGGAGGCTTAGTATGTCAGTAGACTTCACGTTGGGGACGCTCGACGTTAGATAGTCTGGTCACAGGGGTGGCAAAAGTTTTGAGTTGTTGACCGGCGGAGAAGCTAGGGAAACACTCTGGGTCACGTAGGTGGCTGTAGGTTAAGGGTGGGAGTAACGGCTGTTTAAGTACGTAAGATTAGGAACGGTATAGTTAAGTTAGGCTAGTGTTTTGTCTTTTAGTATTGATATTTTTTGTGGAGATTCGTTAGTGACAAATTAAAAGTTTGATGACCTTATTATCTTTAAATTCCTCAATAAATTGTCCAGCGGCTGGTTTGTCTGAGCTGGCTGCCTCCCCATGCCTTGTAACACTATGGATACCACTTCTCCTTCTAAATTTTTCAAACCAGCCCCTGCTTACCTTGAGGTTACCTTGAGGTGCTTCTGGGGCTTAGCGTCCCCGCGACCCGGTCGTCGACAAGGCCTCCTGGTTGCCGGACTGATCAACCAGGCTGTTGGACGCGGCTGCTCGCAGCCTGACGTATGAGTCACAGCCTGGTTGATCAGGTATCCTTTGGAGGTGCTTATCCAGTTCTCTCTTGAACACTGTGAGGGGTCGGCCAGTTATGCCCCTTATGTGTAGTGGAAGCGTGTTGAACAGTCTCGGGCCTCTGATGTTGATAAGAGTTCTCTCTCAGAGTACCTGTTGCACCTCTGCTTTTCAACCGGGGTATTCTGCACATCCTGCCATGTCTTCTGGTCTCATGTGATGTTATTTCTGTGTGCAGGTTTGGGACCAGCCCCTCTAATATTTTCCACGTGTAAATTATTATGTACCTCTCCCGCCTGCGCTCAAGGGAGTACAGTTTTAGGCTCTTTAGTCGGTCCCAATAGTTTAGATGTTTTACTGAGTGGATTCTAGCAGTAAAGGATCTCTGCATGCTCTCCAGGTCAGCAATTTCTCCAGCTTTGAAAGGGGCTGTCATTGTGCAGCAGTACTCCACTCTAGAGAGCACAAGCGTTTTGAAAAGTATCATCATCGGTATAGCATCTCTAGTGTGAAAAGTTCTTGTTATCCAACCTGTCATTTTTCTTGCAGTTGTGACGGCTACTTTATTGTGTTCTTTAAAGGTAAGGTCTTCCGACATGAGTACACCCAGATCCTTTACATTGCCTTTTCGTTCTATGTTATGATTTGCCTGAGTTTTGTACGTGGTTTCCATTTTTATATTTTCATTTTTTCCATAGCGCATGAGCTGGAACTTATCTTCGTTAAACACCATATTATTTTCTGTAGCCCATAGAAAGACCTGATCTACATCTGACTCGAGGTTTGCCGTGTCCTCATTGTTGCCTACTCTCATGAAGATCCTAGTGTCATCTGCAAAGGATGATACAGTGCTATAGGTTGTGTTCTTGTCTATGTCCAATATGAGGATGAGAAAAAGTACTGGAGCAAGCACAGTACCCTGGGGGACTGAGCTCTTCACGGTTGATGGGCTGGATTTTATTTTGTTGACTATTACACATTGGGTTCTGTTGGTCAGGAAATTGTAGATCTAGCTGCCTATTTTTCCGGTAATTCCTTTTGAACGCATTTTATGTGCAATAACACCATGGCCACATTTATCAAAAGCTTTTGCGAAATCTGTGTAAATTACATCAGCGTTTTGTTTGTCTTCCATAGCATCTAATGCCATATCATAGTGGTCCAGCAACTGCGACAGGCAAGAGCGCCCTGTTCTGAAACCATGTTGTCCGGGGTTATGGAGATGCTGTGATTCCATGTATTTTTTTGTGATCTTACTTCTTAGCACTCTCTCAAAAATTTTTATGATATGCGATGTTAGTGCTATCGGTCTGTAATTTTTTGCCTCTGCCTTATTTCCTCCTTTATGAAGTGGTGCTACCTCTGCTGTTTTTAGTATATCAGGAATAACGCCAGTATCTAGGCTTTGTCTCCACAGAATGTGGAGGGCCTGCGATAGTGGTTTTTTACAGTTCTTTATGAATATGGAGTTCCAAGAATCCGGGCTTGGTGCAGAGTGCATAGGCATACTGTTTATGGCTTCTTCAAAATCCAGTGGGGATAGGGTGACGTCTGATATATGATTTGATGTTGGTATCATATCCATGAAAAATTCATTTGGGTTATCAATCTTTATAATATTTATGCTTGCCTTAAACTCTTTCGTATCTGCATCACTCGTTGCAGGGGTATTCTTTAGAAGGTCTTCGTGCAATACCCTGGCTTTCTCACAAATAATGGCCTCCGAAACACTATCACCCCTTTATCACCCCCACAATCGACTTGAGAATGGTCCAGGACGGACCGAAGCGTCGTCATCCCTTCAACTTCTAGTGTGTGGTCTGGTCAACATACTTCAGCCACGTTATTGTGACTCATCGCCTGCACTATCACACCTTAACTCCTTGCCGTGTATCCAAATTAATAACAACTTTTCCACTTCTTCAAGTATTTGTGGTCTTTGTTTCGTTATTGTTCTTACTCCTTTTGCCACTTTAGCACTCATAATCTCATTTTTCTTCTTAAGTATAGTGCATATTGTTGATGTGGCTTTGTTGTACTGCCTACAAAGTTCAACAACACGTGTACCGTTCTCATACTTCCGAATGATCTCTTGTTTCTCCTCTATTGTCATCCTCACATGGGCTTTCTGGCCTTTATCCTTACCACTGGCTTTCTTGGGACCCATGGTGAGATATATAATAACAAATTGTATAGTCAAATGACCAAAAATCCAACAAAACACTGAAAATCCGGGTGAAGAATTGATGTGGGGTAGTCACTGAGCGCGAGACAATGGTAAAAAGAGGGGCAGAGGGGCGACGATCGCCGAACCACCACGCGCTAGGTCGCCCTGTACGCGTATCAACAAACTCGCGTCCCGAGGTAATCCTCGCCTTCCGAGACATATTTTCCGAGGAAATCCTGCTCGTATTCCGAAAAACTTGCATACAGGAGCACTCGCATTCTGAGGTACCACTGTATATTATATATATATAAATATATATATATATATACAGAGCACCACTTGGTTTCCGAACCCCTTGGGGACGAGACCCGTCGGTTAACATGTAAGTTCGTATACGAGAAATAGAGGGGAAAAATAAACTAGAAATGTAAAAAGAAATTTTTCCGAAAAATTTATGAAAAAAACTCTAGGGAAAAAAAATCGTCAGGTTCATGGCGTAAATGCGACCGTGTTTTGTTTGTACTCATCAATAAGTGAAGTCCTGATCCGCTTTATAAAAGTCCTTAATTGTTCCTAACTGATTATTAAGACGTCTGGCAAACATCCTCTGGATGTTTCCTGCCAGCCTGCAGGCACATCCTGCCTAAAATATACGATGATGTACTGTACATTTAAGAAACAAATCTGGGTCACAGGTCTGTGGAGTGTGGTTAGGCTTACGGAGTCAGCCGGTCCCTCCCCCACCACCAACACACCTCCCCCTCTCCCCCCACCACCGACACACCTCCCCCTCTCCCCCCCACCACCGACACACCTCCCCCTCTCCCCCCACCACCGACACACCTCCCCCTATCCCCCCCACCACCGACACACCTCCCCCTCTCCCCCTACCCCAAACCCATACACACACACACACACACACACTCTCAAAGGTCACGTGGTTCACAGTTCACTTCAACACCCATATATCGCTTCCTGCCTGCCTGCCACCTTCCCACCCTGCCAGCCTGCTTCCTTCCCAGCCTGCCTCCTTCCCAGCCTGCCAGCCTGCCTCCTTCCCAGCCTGCCAGCCTGCCAGCCAGCCTGCCAGCCAGCCTGCCTGCCAGCCTGCTTCCTTTCCAGCCAGCCTGCCTCCCCCCCTGCCATCATGCTAACGGGTAGTGTGTGTTAGGCTTATCTTCGGGAATGAGCCGGTCTCACCCCCACCACCAACAAACCACCCGCCCCCCTACATCCCATCTCTCAAGGTCACGCGGTTCAACCGCGTGACTACCACTCACTCCCTGCCTGCAAGCTAGCCTGCCTGCCTGTGCCTGCCTGTGCCTGCCAGCCTGCCTTTCCCTCCCTAATTCTCACTACTTCCATCCCTTCCTGCCTACCTCCTAGCATCTCTCCCTACCTCCCCCTCCCTCTTAGCATCTCTCCCTACCTCCTAACATCTCTCCCTACCTCCCCCTCCCTCCTAGCATCTCTCTCCCCCCCTCTCTCACTGATTCTCCCCCCCCCCCTCATTCATACTGCCTCCCACCTAAGTTCCATCGTCCATCCACCCACCAGTCAGCCATCACTGACACAATGGGTGCATTTGGAGCCAACATGGTGCACAGATGTTTCTTGATTGTGCAGGTATGTAAAACAAAAGCACAGAATGAACATTCCAGCCTTATGGCAATTCAAAATAATAGGAATAATAGGCCGTGAATCTGTGAAGTCACAGTGGGCAAACTGGACCATCGCCCACCCACCACAACAAGCCGGCGTGACGCTTGGCAGACCCCTTCCTACCCGAACTTTGTTCGGGTAGCATGACTCCCCAACCCCAATCGGGAAACTGGAAGTTTCGGATAACTAAAGTTCGGAAACCAAGTGGTGCTCTGTATATATATATATATTATTATTAAATATGACCGAAAAAGTAAGATTAATAATTCTAACACGAATTTTCTCAATCTTTCGTACATTTCTTTTCACTGTTGGAGGTAAATCAAAAATCAATTCTCCAAAATTCATTTTTATTTCTAGTCTGACGCGACACGAGCGCGTTTCGTAAAACTTATAACATTTTCAAAGACTTTAGTTCACAAATACACAACTGAATAGAACTTATGCATCTCCGATTTTATATCTACATTTGAGTGAGGTGGAAGGGGTGATGTGGCATTAACACAAGACAGAACAAGATGTGGCATTAATAGGGTATTAATTTCATCAACACAAGACAGAACAAGAGGTGATATTAATAGGGTATTAATTTCATCAACACAAGACAGAACACGAAACAATGGATATTGAATAGAAGTGTTTGTAGAAAGCCTATTGGTCCATATTTCTTGATGCTTCTATATTGGAGCGGAGTCTTGAGGTGGGTAGAACATAGTTGTGCAATAATTGGCTGTTGATTGCTGGTGTTGACTTCTTGATGTGTAGTGCCTCGCAAACGTCAAGCCGCCTGCTATCGCTGTATCTATCGATGATTTCTGTGTTGTTTACTAGGATTTCTCTGGCGATGGTTTGGTTGTGGGAAGAGAGGTTTCCACACTGCAGTCTACACTAAGGAAACAAACATAGGAATGTGCCTAATTGCCAACAGCGACTGCCCAGACAGGTACAAGAGGAGTGTTGTTAACGCATATGTCGACCGTGCTCTCAGCCACAGCTCAGAATGGAAGCAAGTCGACGAAGAACTCTGTAGGGTAAGGCAGGCCCTAGTCAATAACGGCTTCTCCAATGGTTTCGTCGAAGACATCATAAGAAGGAAAGTGAAAAGCCATGCAACCTCTGAAGAGACAACTAACACAACACCTATACCCCCTATTAGACTATTTTACAGGAACTTCTTTTCCACAGCTCATAAAACAGAGGAAAGGGTCCTGAAAGATATTGTTAATAGAAACATTACCCCTACAGACAAAAATCAGAGGATACAACTGACGATTTACTATAAAACCAGAAAAACGGCCAGCCTACTCATGAGAAACTCTCCAGACACAAAACAGAACGCTTTAAAAGAGACTAACGTCGTCTATGCCTTCAAATGCCCTCTTGGGGACTGTAAGCTCCAAAAAAAACCAGTATATAGGCAAGACAACAACATCTCTTTCTAGGCGTTTAACGATGCATAAGCAACAGGGCTCCATTAAGGAACATATAATCTCTTCCCACAACCAAACCATCGCCAGAGAAATCCTAGTAAACAACACAGAAATCATCGATAGATACAGCGATAGCAGGCGGCTTGACGTTTGCGAGGCACTACACATCAAGAAGTCAACACCAGCAATCAACAGCCAATTATTGCACAACTATATTCTACCCACCTCAAGACTCCGCTCCAATATAGAAGCATCAAGAAATATGGACCAATAGGCTTTCTACAAACACTTCTATTCAATATCCATTGTTTCGTGTTCTGTCTTGTGTTGATGAAATTAATACCCTATTAATATCACCTCTTGTTCTGTTTTGTGTTGATGAAATTAATACCCTATTAATGCCACATCTTGTTCTGTCTTGTGTTAATGCCACATCACCCCTTCCACCTCACTCAAATGTAGATATAAAATCGGAGATGCGTAAGTTCTATTCAGTTGTGTATTTGTGAACTAAAGTCTTTGAAAATGTAATAAGTTTTACGAAACGCGCTCGTGTCGCGTCAGACTAGAAATAAAAATGAATTTTGGAGAATTGATTTTTGATTTACCTCCAACAGTGAAAAGAAATGTACGAAAGATTGAGAAAATTCGTGTTAGAATTATTAATCTTACTTTTTCGGTCATATTTAATAATATATGTCTACAGGAAAGACTGCTACCAAAATATACTAATATATATATATATATATATATAACTGAAAACTCACACCCCAGAAGTGACTCGAACCCATACTCCCACAACTGGTATGTACAGGGACGCCTTAATCCGCTTGACCATCACGACCGGACATAAGGAAGTGATAGCCGAGGCTATATGAACCACTATATGAGGTGATTTGATAAAATGCTATGCCCAAGATTACCATCCGAGTGCCGGCGGGGAAGTGGTTCATATAGCCTCGGCTATCACTTCCTTATGTCCGGTCGTGATGGTCAAGCGGATTAAGGCGTCCCTGTACATACCAGTTGTGGGAGTATGGGTTCGAGTCACTTCTGGGGTGTGAGTTTTCAGTTGTATATAGTCCTGGGGACCATTCAGGCTTGTTTGCATTTGTGTTCCTCACGTGTGCCCCAAAGAATGAGGTGATTTGATAAAATGCTATGCCCAAGATTACCATCCGAGTGCCGGCGGGGAAGTGGTTCATATAGCCTCGGCTATCACTTCCTTATGTCCGGTCGTGATGGTCAAGCGGATTAAGGCGTCCCTGTACATACCAGTTGTGGGAGTATGGGTTCGAGTCACTTCTGGGGTGTGAGTTTTCAGTTGTATATAGTCCTGGGGACCATTCAGGCTTGTTTGCATTTGTGTTCCTCACGTGTGCCCCAAAGAATGAGGTGATTTGATAAAATGCTATGCCCAAGATTACCATCCGAGTGCCGGCGGGGAAGTGGTTCATATAGCCTCGGCTATCACTTCCTTATGTCCGGTCGTGATGGTCAAGCGGATTAAGGCGTCCCTGTACATACCAGTTGTGGGAGTATGGGTTCGAGTCACTTCTGGGGTGTGAGTTTTCAGTTGTATATAGTCCTGGGGACCATTCAGGCTTGTTTGCATTTGTGTTCCTCACGTGTGCCCCAAAGAATGAGGTGATTTGATAAAATGCTATGCCCAAGATTACCATCCGAGTGCCGGCGGGGAAGTGGTTCATATAGCCTCGGCTATCACTTCCTTATGTCCGGTCGTGATGGTCAAGCGGATTAAGGCGTCCCTGTACATACCAGTTGTGGGAGTATGGGTTCGAGTCACTTCTGGGGTGTGAGTTTTCAGTTGTATATAGTCCTGGGGACCATTCAGGCTTGTTTGCATTTGTGTTCCTCACGTGTGCCCCAAAGAATGAGGTGATTTGATAAAATGCTATGCCCAAGATTACCATCCGAGTGCCGGCGGGGAAGTGGTTCATATAGCCTCGGCTATCACTTCCTTATGTCCGGTCGTGATGGTCAAGCGGATTAAGGCGTCCCTGTACATACCAGTTGTGGGAGTATGGGTTCGAGTCACTTCTGGGGTGTGAGTTTTCAGTTGTATATAGTCCTGGGGACCATTCAGGCTTGTTTGCATTTGTGTTCCTCACGTGTGCCCCAAAGAATGAGGTGATTTGATAAAATGCTATGCCCAAGATTACCATCCGAGTGCCGGCGGGGAAGTGGTTCATATAGCCTCGGCTATCACTTCCTTATGTCCGGTCGTGATGGTCAAGCGGATTAAGGCGTCCCTGTACATACCAGTTGTGGGAGTATGGGTTCGAGTCACTTCTGGGGTGTGAGTTTTCAGTTGTATATAGTCCTGGGGACCATTCAGGCTTGTTTGCATATATAAATATATATATATATATATATATATATATATATATATATATATATATATATATATATATATATATATATATATATATATATATATATATATATATATATATATATATATATGTCGTACCTAGTAGCCAGAACGCACCTCTCAGCCTACTATGCAAGGCCCGATTTGCCTAATAAGCCAAGTTTTCATGAATTAATATATTTTCTCAAAATTTTTTCTTATGAAATGATAAAGCTACCCATTTCATTATGTATGAGGTCAATTTTTTTTTATTGGAGTTAAAATTAACGTAGATATATGACCGAACCTAACCAACCCTACCTAACCTAACCTAACCTATCTTTATAGGTTAGGTTGGGTTAGGTCGCCGAAAAAGTTAGGTTAGGTTAGGTTAGGTAGTCGAAAAACAATTAATTCATGAAAACCTGGCTTATTAGGCAAATCGGGCTTTGAATAGTAGGCTGAGAAGTGCGTTCTGGCTACTAGGTACGACATATATATATATATATATATATATAATATATGCAATTGACGATCACAAAACACTGATCATTTTATGCGGAAAATCCACAAAGAAATATGAAATGAGGTGAACGTTTCGGCTTTGTTAAAGCCTTTGTCAACACCAGACTGACTAAGGAGAAGGGAGAAGGGGGAGGATATATAGGCCGACACCTGACCAACCCATCCCTAGGGTTGGTCAGGTGTAATTAACCAAAAACAGGTATAGCTTAGCTTAGAATGGTCAAAGAGGACTAAGCGGTCAGAGAATAAGGATTAAAGATTAAAGAAAAGCCTCATGAACACACAATATATGAATATACAATTATAATGAGACATTGTAAGCCTCTCTATCAGAGTTGTTTCTTAAACTGTTGTGCAATATTATAACTTAAAAATGGATCAAGTTTGTACATTCCAGTACTAACATTAAGTAGATTTGGACACTGACTGATTAGAGCAGACTCAATCAAATTCCGTTCCACGAAATCCCCACAATTGGTAATGCTTTTTATATATATATATATATATATATATATATATATATATATATATATATATATATATATATATATATATATATATACATATATATATATAAGGCACAACTCTCCTAAACACGAGAGTGAAGTATACAACTTTAGAACACTTTCCCACCAGGAGACTCGAACCCTAGCCAGCACAGAAGCCTTCCAGCAACTGGCATAACAGGTACGCCTTAACCCGCTCCACCACCTGCTCAGACCCTTAAAAGAGATGGTAATTTCGGAGTATTTAAATACACCAAAGATCACCACCTCCCAAGAGCACTAGAGCAAGTGAGGGGTCATTTATACGTTTATTTCATCAAGTCCCTGTTAATATGGGAAGACACAGTGTCTATGCTTAAGGCACAACTCTCCTAAACACGAGAGTGAAGTATACAACTTTAGAACACTTTCCCACCAGGAGACTCGAACCCTAGCCAGCACAGAAGCCTTCCAGCAACTGGCATAACAGGTACGCCTTAACCCGCTCCACCACCTGCTCAGACCCTTAAAAGAGATGGTAATTTTGGAGTATTTAAATACACCAAAGATCACCACCTCCCAAGAGCACTAGAGCAAGTGAGGGGTCATTTATACGTTTATTTCATCAAGTCCCTGTTAATATGGGAAGACACAGTGTCTATGCTTAAGGCACAACTCTCCTAAACACGAGAGTGAAGTATACAACTTTAGAACACTTTCCCACCAGGAGACTCGAACCCTAGCCAGCACAGAAGCCTTCCAGCAACTGGCATAACAGGTACGCCTTAACCCGCTCCACCACCTGCTCAGACCCTTAAAAGAGATGGTAATTTCGGAGTATTTAAATACACCAAAGATCACCACCTCCCAAGAGCACTAGAGCAAGTGAGGGGTCATTTATACGTTTATTTCATCAAGTCCCTGTTAATATGGGAAGACACAGTGTCTATGCTTAAGGCACAACTCTCCTAAACACGAGAGTGAAGTATACAACTTTAGAACACTTTCCCACCAGGAGACTCGAACCCTAGCCAGCACAGAAGCCTTCCAGCAACTGGCATAACAGGTACGCCTTAACCCGCTCCACCACCTGCTCAGACCCTTAAAAGAGATGGTAATTTCGGAGTATTTAAATACACCAAAGATCACCACCTCCCAAGAGCACTAGAGCAAGTGAGGGGTCATTTATACGTTTATTTCATCAAGTCCCTGTTAATATGGGAAGACACAGTGTCTATGCTTAAGGCACAACTCTCCTAAACACGAGAGTGAAGTATACAACTTTAGAACACTTTCCCACCAGGAGACTCGAACCCTAGCCAGCACAGAAGCCTTCCAGCAACTGGCATAACAGGTACGCCTTAACCCGCTCAGACCCTTAAAAGAGATGGTAATTTCGGAGTATTTAAATACACCAAAGATCACCACCTCCCAAGAGCACTAGAGCAAGTGAGGGGTCATTTATACATTTATTTCATCAAGTCCCTGTTAATATGGGAAGACACAGTGTCTATGCTTAAGGCACAACTCTCCTAAACACGAGAGTGAAGTATACAACTTTAGAACACTTTCCCACCAGGAGACTCGAACCCTAGCCAGCACAGAAGCCTTCCAGCAACTGGCATAACAGGTACGCCTTAACCCGGGGGAGCGGGTTAATAAATATATATATATATATAAATATATATATATATATATATATATATAAATATATATATATATATATATATATAAATATATATATATATATATATATATATAAATATATATATATATATAATATATATAAATATATATATATATATATAAATATATATATATATATATATATAAATATATATATATATATATATATATATATATATATATATATATATATATATATATATATATATATAAATATATATATATATATATATATAAATATATATATATATATATATATATATATATATATATATATATATATATTATATAAATATATATATATATATATATATATATATATAAATATATATATATATATTTATTATATATATATATATATTTATATATATATATATATATAAATATATATATATATATATATATATATATAAATATATATATATATATATATATAAATATATATATATATAAATATATATATATATATATATATATAAATATATATATATATATATATAAATATATATATATATATATATAAATATATATATATATATATAAATATATATATATATATATATAAATATATATATATATATATATATATAAATATATATATATATATATATATAAATATATATATATATATATATATAAATATATATATATATATATATATAAATATATATATATATATATATATAAATATATATATATATAAATATATATATATATATATATATATATATATATATATATATATATATATATATATATATATATATATATATATATATATATATATATATATGTATTTATATAAATATATATGTCGTACCTAGTAGCCATAACGCACTTCTCTGCCTACTATGCAAGACCCAATTTGCCTAATAAGCCAAGTTTTCATGAATTGTTTTTCGACTACCTAACCTAACCTAACTTTTTCGGCTACCTAACCTAACCTATAAAGATAGGTTAGGTTAGGTAGGGTTGGTTAGGTTCGGTCATATATCTGCGCTAATTTTAACTCCAATAAAAAAAATTGATCTCATACATAATGAAATGGGTAGCTTTATCATATCATCAGAAAAAATTAGAGAAAATATAATAATTCAGGAAAACTTGGCTTATTAGGCAAATCGGGCCTTGCATAGTAGGCTGAGAAGTGCGTTCTAGCTACTAGGTACGACATATATATTATATAAATATATATATAAATATATATATAATATATATAAATATAATATATATTTATATAATATATATTTATATATATATATATATATATATATATATATATATATATATATATATATATATATATATATATATATATATATATATATATAAAATAGTATATTTTGGTAGCAGTCTTTCCTGTAGCCATATATTAATAAATATGACCGAAAAAGTAAGATTAATAATTCTAACACTAAATTTTTCAATATTTCTTATGGTTCTTTTCACTGTTGATGGTAATTGAAAAATCCATTCTCCAAAATTCATTTTTATTTCTAGTCTGACGCGACACTTGAACGCGTTTCGTAATAACTTATTACATTTTCAAAGACTTTAGTTTACACACACACACAACTATATCCTGCAAACATTAGACAGAGTTTAAACAGCTTTGATTTTATACCTGTATTTGGGTGAGGTGATATGTTACAACAGTTTTGGATGAGGTGAAAACAAACTTTCCACACAAGATAGAACACGAAACAATGGGTATAATATTTTGTAAGTTAAAGGGAAGAATGGAAGTAACTGCAAAGGGCCTATTGGCCCATATTTCTTGATGCTTCTATATTGGTGCGGAGTTTTAAAGTGGGTAGAATATAGTTGTGCATTAATTGGCTGTTGATTGCTGGTGTCGATTTCTTAATGTGTAGTGCCTCGCAGACATCAAGCCGCCTGCTATCGCTGTATCTATCGATGATTTCCGTGTTTTTTGTTAAGACTTCTCTGGTGATGGTGTGGTTGTGGGAAGAGATTATATGTTCCTTAATGGAGCCCTGTTGCTTATGCATCGTTAATCGCCTGGAAAGAGATGTTGTTGTCTTGCCTATATACTGAATTCTTTGAGACTTACAGTCCCCAAGTGGGCATTTCAAGGCATAGAAGACATTGGTCTATGCAGTTACTTCCATTCTTCCCTTTAACTTACAAAATATTATACCCATTGTTTCGTGTTCTGTCTTGTGTTGAAAGTTTGTTTTCACCTCGCCCAAATGCAGGTATAAAATCAAAGCTGTTTAAACTCTGTCTAATGTTTGCAGGATATAGTTGTGTGTGTGTAAACTAAAGTCTTTGAAAATGTAATAAGTTATTACAAAACTCGTTCAAGTGTCGCGTCAGACTAGAAATAAAAATGAATTTTGGAGAATTGATTTTTCAATTACCATCAACAGTGAAAAGAACCATAAGAAATATTGAGAAAATTCGTGTTAGAATTATTAATCTTACTTTTTCGGTCATATTTAATAATATATACATATATATATATGTATATAGAATGTATTACACTTATTTATACAATTTGCACAACGTTTCGAACCTCCATGGTTCATTCTCAAGTGAAGAGATCTTACAATGCTGGTTGATTTTATACCCGCACTGGGTCAGGTGATAAGACAATAAAGGTGAAAACATGGGGGGATACATAAGGGATAAATATGGGGTGAAACATAAGAACATAAGAATATTGGTAACTGCAGAAGGCTTATTGGCCCATACGAGGCAGCTCCTAACTACATACAATGATTAATCCAGTGTAATTGGCCTGTTATGTTGGACATTGTCTTCTGTGTTGGCATCGTTATGTTCTGGTCTTGTCCTTACTCTCATGGTGGGTAGAGTAAATAGTTCCTTGATTTGGGTGTTCATGGTAGGTTGTTCTATTCTTATGTGAATTGCTTCAAGAATTTGTAATCTTCTTGCATCTTGGATTTTGTCTATTATGCAGGTATTCTTGTTCAACATTTCTCTTGTTAGAGTAATGTCATGGGCTTGTCTCATGTGATTCCTAGGGGCACCGGATTGAAGATGGCATGTCAAACGCCTCGTCAGCTTGGTTGACGTCATACCTATGTACTTAGATTGAAGGTTACATCCTTCGTGGGGGCAAGTGTACATGTATACAACGCTTGACTGCTGTAGAGGGTTCTCCGTCGGCTTCGGGCTGTTTTTGATAAGGAGTTCGGAAGTCTTCTTGGTTTTGTAGAATATTATAAGGTTTATGTTTTGGTTAGGAGTAGTGCTTTTTACTCCTTTACGGATTATTTCTTTCATTATTCTTTCCTCTTTTATATGTTCACTATGAACATATAAAAGAGGAAAGAATAATTTAAGAAATAATCCGTAAAGGAGTAAAAAGCACTACTCCTGAGTTGGCCTTGTGAGTCAAAAAGCAACGAGGAGTGACCGCCAAACACCAGAGAGCCACTCACCGCCGCTCCCTCCCTCAACACCACCTCACTCACCCTCATTCACCTCCCACAATACTGTTTCTGTATTTATTCACTATACACAGACGTTATATATACGTATTTACATGTTTTGTTCACCATAACTGTACATCTAAGCTTGTATGGTGGGTAAAGGCACAAAGACGTAGCTACTCACACAGTCAGCTGATCGACGGCCGCCCTCAAGGCCAGACGCACTAATATTTGTCCTTTAACAATATTGTTTGTGGTGTTATTACGCTATATACACACATTATATATAAGTACCTACCTGTTTTATTCACCATACCTGTACAAATAAGCTGGTATGGTGTCCAAAGACCATAGTGACCATCAGTAAACAACATGCTAAGTCGTGCAGACGACGCTCCTCCCTCACCAAAATGGCGGCTCCCAACCTACTCCTCTCGCTGTTATCTCACACTATACACACGTTATATATAAGTATCTACATTTGTGTTCACCATAACGAACCACTAAGCTGGTATGGTGAGTGCAGTCAATAAATGGTGGCCACACACAGTCAGAAAACGACGCCACAACCCTCCCTCCACAGCCTTACTCCTCCCTCCATGGAGCACAGCACTAAATATCACCACAATCCTGCTATTATCAGAATCCTGGTCAGTTTTATCACAGTCAGGGGGCTTCAGTAATACTATCACTGCTAAATAATAGCAGTATCATTTATATTATGGTATTTGTAGGCGATGCTGTGGTCACAAGCTGAACAATGATGGTGCTGTGAGCTCGTGCTGCATGCGTCAGCCTTGGTGGCTGGCTCAGTACTGACGCTGTAACACCCAAGAATGTTGGCCTGGATTTTTTTTCTAGGTGGCATCTGGCAACTATCGGTCGTGGCTGTACTATAGCTGCCCCTATCCCAGGCGGGGCTTTTAAATTATAGCGCTAGACACGAAATCATATATAAATGATGTGCGCGGTTTCGGTTTTGTCACTGATATCATTTATATATGATATGCGCGGTTTGAGGGTTAATGTGATAGGCATTGACACCAGCCATTAGGAAGACTGCCGAACATCTACACTCCTTCATTATCCCGCCACATTAAATGGGGGCCTGTCCTAGGAGCCTCACTCAGGTACTAGTACTAGAACATCAATTTGTGGTAAGTGTACTTGGCTTTGATATAGTTGCTTTTCAATATTTTCATTACTTTTAATATTTATATGGTGCTGTGTGTATTGTGCATTCCAAGAGTTGCATATGGTGAGTGTTGGATAACTTTGGATTACGCGGTGACTGAAGGCCTCAGTCATTCTCTTAATTGGTCATCCCTCCCTCCGTGTTATTACTCGTGTTTTCCACCTTCTGTCCCTAGGATATTTCTCAATCTCAGACAGGTCATCATTTTGGTACCCTGGTACTTTGATTTGTCTTCGGGTCAAAGCACCCTATCTTCTGCAATCCGACCGAAGGAGGATACAGAGGGCCATAGTTCCTCTAGCACGGACTAAGTTGCTGAGTTGGGACTTCAACAGCAGTTCTCGTCACCAGTTGACACTCGCACCCCTACACGTCGGTCAGAGATGATGATATTTACTTAGCAAGGGAATTAGCTTTGTTTTTTCAGAGCACAAAGTTTGTTAATTCTGCAAGTATCATATTTCATTAAGTGGGAAAACCCTTGCTTCTGTCCTATAGAGACTCGGCAAGGTATGCCTACATTCTTGGACTACCTTATTCACTTTTGAAACAAATGTTTCATTTGTTTTAGAAACTATCAGTTTCATTTATTTAGTAGGATTTTCTTGCCCTTATTCTCTTATATTGAGTACCGGGTACAAGATTTCCTGCGCTTTTGATTGACTAATCATTTACCCTACTAATATTAACGTTAATTGTTAACGATTAAAAATTCCACAGGATAGTTACCAGTTGCCACGTTATCCTGTTACTGACACTTTCATATCACAAGTATATTCGTTGTACATTTATTTGCTATTTTTCAACATGTTTCGTCTACAAGCTTTTCGTAACGATCCAGCAGGTGAAATAGGGAACTTAATTCGTGCCAAGAAGACCGAATTACAAACTCTTGCACCACGACTATCAACTAGATGTTCCCCATGGAGCCAACAAAAATGACTTGCACAATTTAATATTGGATCACCTCTTAGATGAAGGGAAGATTGACTCTGAAACTCACAAAAATTATTCTATTGCAGATAGACATGCTCTGGCAACTATGAAACTAAAGCTCGAACTTGCAAAGATCGAGCGGGAACAACAAAAAGAAGCCCTCCAACAACAAAAAGAAGCTCTACAAATGAGGGAAAGAGAGGCGGCCCTAAACAAAGAACAAGAACGCGAGGTGGCCCTAAACAAAGAACAAGAACGCGAGGTGGCCCTAAAAGAACGCAAGATGGCCCTAAAGAAAGAAGAGACGGCCCTACTCCAAGAGCGTGAGCGAGTACAGCTTGAAGCAAGACAACGTCGCCTGGAGATGCAACGCGAGCATGATAAAAAGCAAGCTGATATGGCTTCAGCATGTCGTCAACAAGAACTCGCCTTGGAAACTACACACCACACTCAGCGCCAACAAGCTACCTCTAGTCTTCTTGTAAGTTTCAATGTCTCCCATGTAAGTAAGTTAATGCCACCATTCGTTGAGACAGAGATCAATGTATTTTTCACCACTTTTGAGACCCTAGCTAAAAAACTTAGCTGGCCTGCAGATCAATGGTCTACCCTTCTCAGAGTGCATCTCACAAGTAGAGCTGCAGTTACTCTGAGTACCTTAGCATCTGAGAATGACTACCAGACCCTGAAGCAAGCAGTTTTGGACGCCTACCTTCTCTCCACTGAAAGCTACAGACGAAAATTCTGTGATTATCTAAAGGCAAGTACCACCACCTTTCTAGAATTTGCCAATACAAAGAAAAGATATTTCATGAAATTGCTGGAAGCAGCACATGTCTCTACATTTTCAGAACTTGTCAACCTCATGCTAGTTGAGGAATTCTTGAGACGTGTTCCCCCTTCCATCCGTTTATATTTAGCAGACAAAGAAGAAACCGACTAAATCAGATGTGCGAAGTCGGCTGACACCTACAGCCTCATCCACCAGCTAACACCAGAACCACCTTCCAGTAAGATGTCTTGGTATAGTTATGATAAAGTGAGTACAGATCAAGCGAGCTCTCAATTGTATTGTAAGTATTGCAAACTCTATGGACATACCATAGATAAATGTGAAAAAGCTCAATACAAAGGCAATGAAACTCCTAAACCCAAACCGACTCCTCCTAAGTAAGGTAAGCCTGTGATTAATGTTGGTGTTCCTGTTAATGATTTTTCTCTCTTCAGCAAACACCTGTATCCTGGAACTGTCTCTGCCAGCAGTACAGATTCGGAGGGACGTTTCAAATTGAAGATCTTGAGGGACACAGCAGCTCTTCAGTCAATAATATTGAAAACAGCTGTGCCTAACATCACCTACTCCGGGGAAACCGTCTTTATCACTAACCTCACTGCTACCACTCCGTATCCACTCGCCAGACTCCACCTGGATTGTCCTTTTGTGACCGGTGAAGTCCAAGTCGCCATCAGGGAAAAGCCTTTTCCCATGCCTGGAGTGCAACTTCTCCTGGGCAACGACTTGGCAGAAGATCTGCAACCGTCCAACCTGATCATCATGGACAAACCCCAGGTGTGTAACTCTGTAGTGGACAATCCCATCTTTAAGTATGTTTCAGCAGAGGTCCAAGAAAGTGATGAAGTTTCTCCTCCGGTTTTGGTGACCACCCGTGCACAAGCTGCACGCCCACAACCAGCTGACTCTACTGCAACCGCTTTCCCTCAAGACCATCAGAATCTACCACCGAATCTTACTAGGTTGGAGTTCTGTAAGTTACAGAGGGAGGATCCATCATTAACACCATTATTCTTCCAGGTTGAGACTCAACCTGACAGTATCCCTGGGTTCTTCCTAGAGAATCAGTTGCTCTACCGCAGGTACAGACCCAGTATGCTGAAGGAGGATGACGATTGGGCAAATGTCGAACAACTAGTGGTTCCCACCAGCCTATGGCCCAATATTCTACACCTGGCCCACGGAGCACTTTCTCACTATGGTTTTAACAAAACCTACCACGGAATCAGACAAGACTACTACTGGCCAGGTATGGTTAAAAACGTCAAAAGTTACGTGCAACAGTGTCATACATGTCAGATGGCAGGTAAACCTAACATCTCTATTCCCCAGGCTCCATTGACTCCTATCCAGGTGCCTGCGGAACCTTTCCACAGACTCATCATAGACTGTGTTGGTCCTTTACCCTGGACCAGTTCTGGCAACACCTATATACTAACTATCCTGTGTCCTACCACCAGATTCCCCATAGCAGTTCCAGTAAAGAACATTACGGCTGCTACTGTGGTGAAACAACTGTTGAAGATCTTCACCCAGTATGGATTTCCAAGAGAGGTTCAACGTGACTGTGGTACCAACTTCACCAGTGATCTCTTCAAGAAGACACTGGAAGAGTTCAACATCACACAGGTACTGTCCAGCCCCTATCATCCTGCTTCACAGGGTTCTCTTGAACGTAGTCATCAGACTATTAGAGCACTCCTAAAGAAATTTTGCAATGAAACCTTGAAGGACTGGGATAAACAACTTGACCTCATTATGTGCATTTTCAGAAGTCTCCCCAATAAGTCTCTAGGAGTATCTCCTTATGAGATGCTCTACGGACGTAAGTGCCGTACTCCTCTCAAAGCTTTTAAAGACTCTCTACGTAATGCCACCTTCAGTGACCCTCAGAATGTGCCCCAGTTTCTTCAAAACTTAAAACACATTCTAGAGAGAGTACGTAAATTTGCTAATGACAATCTATTGAAAGCTCAGGAGAGGATGAAGACTCATTTTGACCAAAGCAGCAAAATAAGGAAATTTAAACCAGAAGACTTCGTGTTGGCATATTTTCCTATCCCAGGTTCTCCATTGCAAAACAAGTTTTCAGGACCCTACCGCATCAAGGAGTGCAGAAACAACCACAACTACGTTCTTGAGACTCCAGATAGGCGGTGGAAGACCCAGTTGTGCCACGTCAACCTCCTGAAGCAGTGTCAAGGTACTCCCCCCACTGTGTTGGTATCATTATCCACATTTAAAGGTCTATACCTCCACAGTGAAACCTTCCCTGCTTCTCCTCCCAAAAGCACTAACACTGAGTCAGTGCCTTCCAACTCGGAAATCCTAACTGATCTTCATACCTATTTGCAGGACAGTAATAGTGCTCCTCTCATCAGAAGCTGTACAGCGATGATCCACAGGTGTGTAATGTGGTTCAGCACGACATCCAACTACTCCCTGACACCCGGCCGATTCGTCAACCTTTCTACTGAATCAGCCCGAGCAAAAAGGAAGTTATGCGTGCTGAAGTACAGTACCTCCTGGATCATGGGCTGGACACCACTTGTGAGTCCCCTTGGGCTTCACCCTGCATCTTGGTGCCGAAACCGCACGGTAAAGTGAGGCTGTGTACCGATTACCGGAAATTGAATCTTGTGACTGTCAAGGATGCTTACCCCATTACCTAGAATAGATGACATCCTTGACGCCATTGGTAATGCTCGGAATTTATCCAAACTAGACTTACTCGAGGGATATTACCAAGCATGTTTGACAGAACGAGCTAAGGAAATATCTGCCTTCACCACTCCTTTTGGCCTTTACAGATATGAATGCCTTCCATTTGGACTATGTAATGCCCCGGCCACCTTCCAGCGAGCTGTCAACTGCGTCATCCATGGCTTAGATAACACCTACGCCTACTTGGATGATATCGTTGTGGCAACCAATACCTGGAACGACCATCTGTTCCAGCTGCAACGATTGTTCGCCAAGCTCCTGACAGCCGGCCTCACCATCAACTTGGACAAGTCCACCTTTGCTAAAGGTAAAGTGCGTTATCTTGGTCATGAGATAGGGAGTGGCAGCATAGCTCCGTTAAACATACATACCCAAACCATCCAGCATTACCCACAGCCTACCACCAGGAAGCAGCTCCTGCGCTTCCTTAGTCTTGCCTCCTACTACCGTAGGTTTGTGAAGAATTTTAGTACGGTAGCGACACCAATGATCACCTTAACCAGCCCCAAGCAACGGTATCATTGGACCATTCAGCAAACCATTGCTTTTGAACAACTTAAATCTCTGCTCTGTTCTAATCCCATTCTCGCCTCGCCAGATATCACGAAGCCTTTCATCCTCCATGTCGACGCCAGTGGTACCGGCATCGGGGGGCGTCCTGATGCAACAACGAGGTGAGGAGGTTCTACTTGTTAGCTACTACAGCTACAAGTTAAAACCACACCAGAAGAATTACAGCACTATCGAAAAGGAACTCCTCTCCATCGTCCTGAACTTACAGCACTTTGCATCTTACCTACAAGGTGCTCAGTCTACCACCATCTACTCGGACCACAATCCTCTACGCTTCTTTCAGCAAGCCCAATTCAACAATTAACGACTTCTACGATGGGCTTTGTATCTGCAGAATTTCAACCTGGAGATCTTCTACATCAAGGGTTCTGACAACATCATAGCAGACGCCCTCTCTAGAGTCTATGAGGTAGAGGCAGCTACACCTACCACTCTATCATCTGAAGACGTAACTTCACCCATTAGAGCAGGCTTCGGGGGAAAGTTGTGACGATAATCTCTTTCAAGAGAGATTGAGCCTGCTCTTCCCTACATAAAGTTACTTATATATATACAACAATAAGATGCTACCTTCAAGATACGTCTACCAGTAGCACAAAACGTTTTCACCAGGAGGCAAACGTACCCTAAACTCCCCCCTACTCCACACTCCCTCCATGCCGGCTCGCCACCGTCATCAACCAGCAAACTACCATTCCCAGCCTGCCTGCTTCTGATTGGTGACCCGCCGACTGCACACCTGCACCTATGCACCTCAGCGCCCTCTTCTTAGTCGATGTCTGGGCTTGAACCAGTCATTGAAGTTAGAATATCTTGTGCTCTCAAGCTGTGAACAACTAACTGATATACGCTCTATCAGATGGATGTTTCTCAGCTAGCGCTTTATTCTCAGCACCTGCTTATTTCATTTTGTCTTTATATTATAGAGTAACGTCATCCCTGTTCCTAATTTTTATTATATTTTTTGACTTGTTTGTTTGCAATGTACATAGCCAAGGAATTGTCTTTGTTTTTAATTTGCTTTCAATTTAATTAAAGTTTCATTATTCATACTATGTGTTTTGCGTGTATTCCCTTACTTTACCATAGACAACAGCCAAGCAGTCGATCTTTTTTTTCTATAATGTGATAGGCATTGACACCAGCCATTTGGAAGACTGCCGAACATCTACACTCCTTCATTTTCCCGTCACAATATATAAATATATAAATATATAATATTTATATATATATATATATGTCGTACCTAATAGCCAGAACGCACTTCTCAGCCTACTATGCAAGGCCCGATTTGCCTAATACGCCAAGTTTTCCTGAATTAATATATTTTCTCTAATTTTTTTCTTATGAAATGATAAAGCTACCCATTTCATTATGTATGAGGTCAATTTTTTTTTATTAGAGTTAAAATTAACGTAGATATATGACCGAACCTAACCATCCCTACCTAACCTAACCTAACCTATCTTTATAGGTTAGGTTCGGTTAGGTAGCAGAAAAAGTTAGGTTAGGTCAGGTTAGGTAGGTTAGGTAGTCGAAAAACAAATAATTCATGAAAACTTGGCTTATTAGGCAAATTGGGCCTTGCATAGTAGGCTGAGAAGTGCGTTCTGGCTACTAGGTACGACATATATATATATATATAAATATTATATATTTATATATATATTTATATATATATATAAATATATATGTTCAAATTACTTTCTTTTGTGATCTGTATCAAAGCAGATTCAATTA